>NW_023270377.1:99032025-99212927 GCF_011800145.1 Mirounga leonina
AAATAAATAAATAAATAAATAAATAAATAAATAAATAAATAAATAAAACCTGGGAAATAATCAGATGTCTTAACATTAGTGATAATCTTCTGAATGATGCATGGGTCAAAGGGTTACTTGTAATGAGCAGTGGAGAATATTTTGAACTAGATGGTAACAAAAATATAATATATATAAGCTTTGGGATGCAGCTAAAGCCATGCCTAGAAGGAAATTTTTAATCATAAATACATCTATTAGAAGATAAAAAAATAAGTGATTGAAATATCCATCTCAAGAAATTAGAAAAAAATTAAACCCAAAGAAAATGGAAGGAAAAAATAATAAAAAACAGATATTAATAAATTAGAAAACAAATATATAGTAGAGAAAAATCAGTACATAAAAATTCTTTGGAAAGATTAATAAAATTGAAAATTCTTAATAATACTAAATGAGATAAAATGAAAGAAGCCACAAATCAATATCAGTAATGCAAAAGAGGACATCACGAAAGACCTTACAGATAACTGAAAGAAAATATTATCAACAACTTTACGCCAGTAAACTCAACAGCAAAGAAAATGCACACATTCCTTTAAAAAATACAGCTTACAAAAACGGACAGGAGGAAAAAAATTAAAAATTCCAATTTTTTGAACTAAAGTTAATTCTTTATTAAAAATCTACTGTAACAAAACTCCATGCCCACATAAGTTCACTTGTAACATTTTAAAAACATTGAAGAAAGAAATAAAACCAATCCCACAGAAACTGTTCCAGAAAGTAGAGAGGACACTCTTCTCAACCAGTATTATGAGGCCAGCATAACCTTGATTTCAGAATCTTTTCAATGACATTAGAAGAAAGGAAAATTATAGTCCAATCTCTTTCATGAATTTAGACACAAAAATTCTCCATAAAGTATTAACAAATCAAATCCTAAGAAATATAGAAGGATAATAAAACATGAGCAAATTGGGTTTATCTGAGGAAAGCAAAGCTTATTTAACATTAAAGAGTTAATCAGTGTATTTGTCATATAAGTGGAATAAAAACTGTGCTATCATTTCAACAATTGCAGAAGAATCATTTGATCAAATTTAACAATAATTCACAAAAAAATTCTTAGCAAATTAGGAATTGACAAAAACTACTTTACTTAATGGATTTCTTATAAAAAACCTTTCAACTAACATCATAATTAATGCTAAACTATTTAAACTTTTACCACTAAGAAACAAGACAAAAGTACCTGCTACCACGCTTCTGTTAACATTGTCCTGGAAGTTCTAGGCAGAGCAGAAAGCAAGAAAAGGAAATAAAAGCCATTATGATGGTGTATTAGGTTCCTGTGACTATTGTAACAATGTCACCACAAATTCAGTGGCTTAAACAGAAATTTATTCTCTTATACAGGTCTGGAGACTAAAAATCCAAAATTGAACCATTGTACTCTTGGGGGACTCTAGGGGAGAATCCACTCCTTGTCTCTTTCAGCTTCTGGTAGTTCCAGGCTTGAGACTGTGTCATGTTAATCTCTTCCTCCATGTCCATAGAAACTCCCCCTGGGTGTATATCCTCCTTTTCTTCTCTCTTATAAGGACACAACATGATGGCATTTAGGGTCCATCCAGTTAATCCAGGACAATCCCCTTACCTCAAGATCTTTAATTTAATTATATCTGCAAAGGGCCTTTTTACAAAAAAAAGGAATGTTTACAAATTTCAAAGATTAAGATTTGACATCTTTGGGTAGCCATCAATCTACCCTAATGGAAAATTGAGTAAATAAAATTATCATCCTTTACGGACAACATGAGTTTATGTCATTAACTAGAAAAATCTATAGATAAACTGTAAGGGAAGTGAATTTGCTGAGGTTGCTAGATACAAAGCACTGTTTTAAAATTAATTGCATTTGACATACAATCAACAAACAACTAGAAAATAAACTTTTAAGAAGATACCATAAGCATTAGCATAAAAACCCACTGAGTATCTAGAACTAAGTCAAACCAGTGATGTACAACACCTCTACAATAAAATACGACCATAACTGAGGGACATCGGGAAGGCCTAAATAACTAGAGGGGTAGATCATGTTTCATAGATTGAAATATTCAATACTGTAAAGATGTCAGTTCTCCCTAAGTTGATCAATGGATTCAAGGCAATCCAAATAAAATTCTTCGTTGCTTTTTAAAATGGAAGTTGACAAGCTGATACTTGAATGTATGTGGGAACACAAGGGGCCAATAATAATCGAGATAAGCTTGAAAAAGAGCAACAGCAATGTAGTTCTTAGACTACCAGACATCAAGATTTAATATAAAACTGAAGTAATTAAAATAATGGTATGAGTAATTAAGATATACTGGCATGCTCATGGGAAAGAAAGTCCAGAAAGAGAGCAGCACTAACATTACTCTTTCCTTAAGTATTTTCTCCTTCCAGACTCCCACTCTCTCCTCACCCTTCCTGGCTTACCTAGTGCACATTATTTTTTTTAAATGAGAGAATTGTCTGTACATTGATCTTAACCCTCTACTATTATAATCTTCTGGAGGGAGAGTAACAAATCTACTGCCCTTTTATATATAATAAATGCTAGCCCCCTCTGTAATTTCACTCACAGAAAGGAGACCCTGCAGAGAACCTTCTAGATGACCCAATCCAACTTACTGTCTTACTAAAGAGCAAACCTCAGTTCTGAGAGGTAGAGAGACCTGCCAGAGTAACATATGTAGGTAATGGAGGAACCAAACCTAGAGTCTGGGTAAGAGAAATTCTAAGCTGACAGTCAGGAAATTCTAATATCTCTGGCTCCCTATGAAAAATACAAAGAAGATACTCTAACCCCATATTAAAAAATAGCCTTTGCTCTTTGTATATTTCTTAAAATATTGTGATCTGTTTTCTATTAAGATCTGGCAAGTAAAAAAAAAAAAAGATCTGGCAAGTCTCATCAGAATGGATTTTCATTTATAGAGTCAATCCTCTGGGGAAGGAGTGGGATGGAAGGGGAGACAGGAAAGGCAACTCCAGCATCTCTGAGCCCTCCCTGCTCTCTTTACACTAAACCTTGAGCAGAGAAGACATCTTGACAGGTGCTTCTGGTACTGCTGTTGGGGTGGGCAGATGAGGAATGATAAGGCAGCACCTGCTACAGAAGACAGGAGAAGAAGGAGACGCCAGCAGTTGACTGTGAGCTGAAAGAAGGTGACGAAGTTCCACCTTGTGGGCCACAATCTGAGTTCTGAATTGATTCCCCCTTTGAAATCCTATCATGTATGAAAGTTCATTTCAGCTCTTCATAAGGTGTCATTGGAAAGGCCATAATCCAGACCTAAGGACGGTGTTAACAGACAGTGGTCCTACCTCTCCTCAGAGGTCAGTGCTGGGGGACAGGAATAATCCAAGAGCACTCTAAGGGAAAGGAGAATCTTGGGGAACAAAAGGAGCCACCTTAATGGCCTGTGGACCCATCTGAGCCAGAAATCTCTCTCTATTGCACACTTTTCTCTACTACATGAATTAAGATTTATCTTATGAAGGAAGTTACTTGTATCTTCTGCTTCCTCTGGAAGCCTTCTGCTTCCTCTGGCATGTGAACCATTGTGCTGGGAAATCTGACCTCACTTCTTCCCATGTCTCGTCATACCTTTCTCTTATCAGAAAATTGGTCTCCTTAATCCATGGGAGATTTGTTCACAAATAGGCAATCCAACTTTTCACAGGCCAGTTTTCTGTCTCTCTCTCTCCCCTCAGGCTTCTGTCACAACTTGAAGTTCTCTGGCGGGAAATGCATTTGCATCTGGTGGCTGTGAAATGCGCTGCCAACAATCAGGTGGGAGAGAGAAGAGCTGGGGCAGGTATCTCAGCACCAAGAGGCCCAGACATCCCAGATCCTGGCAGTATTTCAACAGGAACAGAGAGAGACTTCCAGAGATGGGAAACAAGACTCTTCCAACTAGGAAAAAAAATTTAGTTTAACCTTAAGCTTCAAATCACCACAGCTAGCTGCCTCAGAGAGTCAGCCAGGCTCTCTTAATGGAAATAACTTGTGGGCAAGGGTTAATATCTATACCCTCAAAATCTCACCTGTCTCTGCCATGCTGGACAGGTCCATGTCAAGACAAGGTAGCCATGGGAAGAGAAAGAGCCTTATTTTTCTCTCTCACCTCTCCATAATGCCCTGTTGTGTCTGGGAAGGCATGGGGATAGAAAGTATGGTGAGAAATTTCACCACATCAAACTGTCTCAATCCCCTTTTTTATAGCTGTTATGGAAAATGGAGGAAGTTTTTAAGCCCTGGGTCCATATGTTTTAAAAAATAATTATAAAATAAGAGAAATATGCATTTCATGCATGAAGCATTTTAAGACACTGGAGTATGGGGCGCCTGGGTGGCTCAGTCGTTAAGCGTCTACCTTCAGCTCAGGTCGTGATCCCAGGGTCCTGGGATCGAACCCCATGTCGGGCACCCTGCTCGGCAGGAAGCCTGCTTCTCCCTCTCCCACTCCCCCTGCTGTGTTCCCTCTCTCTCTGTCTCTCTCTCTCTGTCAAATAAATAAATAAAATCTTAAAAAAAAAAAAAAAAAGACACTGGAGTATGAATTTCACAAAAACCCACGCTTAGGTCAGAACACTGGTTGGCATTCATCACTTACTATAAACCTTGATTTT
This sequence comes from Mirounga leonina, assembly GCF_011800145.1. NCBI lineage: Eukaryota > Metazoa > Chordata > Mammalia > Carnivora > Phocidae > Mirounga > Mirounga leonina. The sequence continues at coordinate 99,036,694 of NW_023270377.1, forward strand.
AGTGCCTGGATTCCTGGGAATCCTCTGCCAGCTTTCAGAGTTCACAGCTCTCTGGTGTCACAATGTCACATTGTGAGAGAATGTGTCATTCAGGACATACTCCCATAGTCCTTGGTACAACCCATGGTGAAAATGACCAGGCGATATGTTCTGTGGCTTCCTTTTGTTTTTCCTTTGGAAAGATTTCAGGAGAGATTTGGTAGATTTTTTTAGGAACCATAGGCTTTTGGGGGGAAAACAGTGTGATCACTTATTTATTGAAACATTAGACAGTAGAACAGAATGTCCAAGGTGACAAGTCCTAGGGCTAGCCTGCCTGGCTTTACTTCTCATTGCCATTAATATCCAGTTGTGTGGACTTGGGTTGTCTATGTCTCAAAAAAATCTTCATACATGATAAAATGGGGATCATAACAGAACTTGGCTTCATACAATTATTGTATGTAAAGGAACACATTGCTGACGAGTACATATTGGCTGGTAGCATTAAAAACTTAAGAGTTTCTCCACATCCATGTGGGAAACTGCCTTTTATTTGTCCTTTTAAAAATAAAATTTATGTATAAATAAATTAAATAAATTTATTATAAATAAATACAATAAAATAGAAAAGAGGAAAAAAACATTCTTGTTGCCGTTCCCCAAAAGAAAACCTTAGTTAAATTTAGTATGTTTCCTTCTGGTTTTTTTATGACATAGATCAAAAAATCGCACACATAGTTGTAAATTTGCTATTAATTCCAATCAAGGAGATGCCTTGTAAACATAAATGTACTGGGCGACCCTGTCATCTTGCTTGATGCACTGTCCAGAGTGGTCTCTGTGGTCATTCCGTGGAGCACTCCTGCTTCCTCAGCCAGAGGGCAAGAGTCCCAGGGGGCATTTTTACCAATAATAGATCTCTCACTTTTATAAACACAGGTCTAGGCATATGATAAATTCTCAATAAATAGTTATAGAACAGGATTGCGAAACCATGGGGTTATTGATTATTGTTACAGTAGTAATATTGAAAGCTCTAGATAGGGAAGGACCACTAACCTTGTTTGCTGGAACGGCTGATGTTTCTTTCCTTTTTTTTTAAGATTTATTTATTTACTTTAAGGGGGGAAGGGACAGAGGGAGAGAGAATCTAAGCTCCATGTTGAGCCCAACACCAGGCTCAATCTCACACGACCCTGAGATCACGACCTGAGCCAAAACCAAGAGTCAGATGCTTAACTGACTGAGCCACCCAGGCGCCCCTTGAACAGCTGATGTTTCTAAGGGACAGTTACTGTTAATGAATTCAAAGAAGAATCCCAAGTACTACCTTTTGAGGGTAACTTTTGGTCCCATTAGGGATAACATCAAAGTTTAAGAGCTGGTTTGGAAATTTTTATGGAGGAGCAAGGATACTTGAGTAGCCAGACCAAAGATGGCTGCTGATTATATTCCTTAAGGGCCCAGCTGGAAGAGGGTCACAGGTGGTGGGATGGTGGAAGAAAGGTACATCGACTCAGTTGGCCCCATCGGGTGGGGTGGTTGTCAGAGTCTGGTTGATCTCACCTTGGATGCTCTCCCAGGACTGGCTCTCACAGCGAAGTCAGTGTTTGTCTTTGAAACCCACGTCCTCATCCTCTTCTGGGTGGTAAACTTACCCCTAGACTTGCTGAGCTGCTTCTGCTCTATCCAGAATTGACTTTAGGAAATCAGCCTTTGTTTGCCATTTGTGTGTCACTAGGAATGAATCACTGTGCTCCCCCCCCCCCCCCGGGTGGCTTAATTTTTGAAGCGTCATCTATCATTGTGAGAAAGGTATTTCTGGCTCCCACATCAGGCAACGGGGAAGGGAAGACTTTGGGGAACATTAGATCCACCCCAGGTCCTGGACTTGTACTACAAAAGTGGTCACAGCACAATGCTGCCCTTGCTCTTATTTTCCCCAATGCTCCTGGAACTCTCCTCCTAATAACCCTGACTTCAGTATTCTTCTTATCTTCTTTTCAACTATGGAGCGGCACGAGTGGATTTTCTTATTGGATCTTTGCAGTAATTAGTACAACTGGTAGGGAAGAGACTAATTATCTCCATTTCACAGATGGAGAAATTAAGATTTCAAAAGAACTGTCAAAGCTAAGGTACCTAGAGTTTAGTGGCAGAGCCAAGAGTAGAAGCCAGGTGCCCTGCCTTGGGCCCAGAGCATTCTCCTCAGAAGCACACCACCGTGGGGAGGTGGTGTCTGAAGTTAGGACCAGTAGCCCTTTCTCGGGGCTGGGTCTTTCTTGCCATTCAAGTAAGGACCAGGCTTTGGTGGAAGAGGTTGTTTAATCCCCGTGAGCTGCCACCCACATCCACAGGTCTGCCCACTGGTGAGAGTGGCTCTACTTGGCCTCTGCTATCACCAGTCCCTGAGGCAGTCCAGGACTTCTTTCTAGTGGAGCTGAACATTTTTTCCCCCAACACTCCAGAGAAATAAGGTCTTATATGTGCAATCTTTTTATTTTTTTTAAAGATTGTATTTAGTTATTTGAGAGAGGAGGGGAGAGAGTACGAGCAAGGGGAGAGGCAGAGGGAGAAGCAGACTCCCCGCTGAGCAGGGAGCCCAAATTGGGACTCGATCCCAGGACCCTGAGATCATGACCTGTGCTGGAAGGCGGACGCTTAACCGCCTGAGCCACCCAGGTGCCGCTATTACGTGCAATCTTGCATGTCTCTCTAGTAATCCCAAGTCAAAATTCACATTTTTCTAGTCTATATTTACTCTTGACTCCCTTTTATTGATATCTGGTTGTCAAGGTATCATTGTTATTGATATGTGCTGAGGGAGAGGGGCTATGGAGACAATCTCCTGGGTGGGTTATGTTGATATGGGGGGGGGGGTAGGTTACTTGTCCTAATCTGTCAGTTCTGATGCTGATAAGGTAACAAGAGCCGTTACTCTCTTAGTATTTCCTTGACTACATGCCCTTGGTGTCAAACACAGATAATATATTTAACGTGTAATATGTGTGTTTATATCATATATATTTTTTAAAGATTTTGTTTATTTATTTGTGAGAGAGAGAGAGAGAGAGTATGAGCAGGGAAAGGGAGGGGTAGAGGGAGAAGCAGACTCCGCACTGAGCAGGAAGCCAGATGCGGGGCTCGAGTCCAGGACCCCAGGATCATGACCTGGGCAGAAGGCAGACGCTTAACTGACTGAGCCACCCAGGCACCCCATATCATATATTTATATGTACATATTTATCCTGTATACAATATTTGTGGAATTGATTTGAATTGAATTAAATTTTTAAAAATATGGTGTAAGGGCTGTAACAGACATTTGATAGGACTACTTATACTTCAGAATAGAATAAATTAGTCTATATTAAATTAGTCCTCTATTATACATTATATGTTCAATTGCTCCTCTGTTATAGGAGGATCCGTCCTCTTGTAAGCGTGAAGACAAAGGAGATGGTAGCATATGGTCACTAGGAGTGTCAGGTTTGGAACCTGACACTCTCAGGCTTAAATCTGTTTTGACACTTACAGCTATGTGGTCATGATCAAGGTAATGAATTTTCATCAGTTTCAACTCTGCCATCTGTAAAATGGGTATGATAACAGCCCCATCCTGTAGGTGAGATAACTTCAGAGTTCATGTAAAGCACCTGGAACAATGCTCAATAAATATTAGGTACTGGTATCATTCCAGTTAACTGGATGAGAAGACAATGTGGGGGTGGTTATGAAGTGGGAGACTCAGAGAAGTCAGGATAGACAGACTTTCCAGCAGCTCTTTCAAGGACAAGCTGCAGGGGTGGGAGTCTACAGATAGACGGTTGGTTCTGAGTCTATTTCAAGGGCCCGGGATGATGAACAGGGCTTGAACTTGAACTAAGCTGGTGCCCAGTTCAAGTGGTGGTGAGGACAGGATGGATTTGAGAATTCTTTAGGAGGTAGAATCAGAGGGACTTGGCGATGGGAAGGGAAGAATTGAGAATAACTCCTAGGTTTCAAGTCTGGGAGCCTGGATGGTGTCATCAACAAAAAGATGCTTTGTGAGAGGAAATGATGAGCTCAGTCCTGGCCCCGTTCCCCTCCAGGTGCTGTGGGATCCACAGGTAGAGATGGCTATAGTCCATGGGGCATGTGGCTCTGGGTTTCTGCTTTCTCTGTGTCCTTCAAAAATAAAGACAACATATGCAGATAATATCTGCATAGGAGTAGTAGGGAAACCATGTTTGTGTGAATATCACCCAGGGATAATATGGAACAGACTTTCTCAGTTTTGACACGATTGACATTTCAGATGGGAGAGTTTCTTGCTGTGGTGGTGAGGAACTGTCCCGTGCATTGTAGGACGTTTAACAGTGCACCTGGCCTCCAACCACTGGATGCCAGGAGCATCCCCTCTCCCTAGGTACAGAAACCAAAAATGTCTCCAGAAGTCGCACAATTCCCCCGGTTGGGAACCACTGGCTAGAAGAAAGGCAAGAGTCCAAGGAACTGAACTCTGAAGTCTACCAACATTTTTTTTAAAGATTTTATTTATTTATTCAACAGAGACACAGCGAGAGAGGGAACACAGCAGGGGGAGTGGGAGAGGGAGAAGCAGACCCCCCATGGAGCAGGGAGCCCGATGTGGGGCTCGATCCCAGGACCCTGGGATCACGACCTGAGCTGAAGGCAGACACTTAATGACTGAGCCACCCAGGCGCCCCTACCAACATTTAAAAGGAAGACAGAGGAATCAAAGTGTGAACCATCATCGAAAGAGGAGAGTCCCAAGAAAGAAGTGTTTGGAAAGTCCACCTCTTTAGAGAACAAAAATCTTTGAATTTGGTGCTAAGGAGGTGCTTCAGGACCCTCTTCACACAACTGACCGGGGACCAGGGCTCGAAGATGGAAATAAATGGAAGGCATGGGAGAGTCAGGGAAAGTAAACTCTACTTTCAGTAACCTTGAGTAAGAAATGAAGGCGTGAGGAGCACAGTAATTAAAGGGGTGGAGCGTGAAGTGTCTTCTAAGGAATGAAACCTCTTACGTAGTGCTAGTTGGTGAACGCTTTGAAGGCAACGGCCATAGCCTCCTTCTTTTTGACATGTCATCCTGGATTTATAGAAGAGGCTCAAGAAATATATGTCAGTTAAATCAGGGACTTGCTTTGTACTCTTCCTTGGATTGTGGATATTTTAAAACAGCTCCAGGAAGAAAGTGATGTTTAACACAAAAGGATGAATGACAAATGGCAGAATTTCAGACATGAGTCAGAGATATTTTGGGTGTAGACTTGCCTTGTGTCCTGTAACCATACCACCTACTCACCTCACATTTCCCATATGAACCGATTGTTCTTTTCTTTGCCGACCAGACTTCGTTCCCTAACTCAAGCCATGGGTAATCATTTCACCCTTGACTAATTGACGGTGACAAGTGGCTACTAAATTGGGCAGATAAGGAGAACAAATTTTATGTCCTTGTTTTTCCCGGAGTCTTCAGGCTGGGCGAGATTGGAATGTTCCCCTGGATTGAATTGCACAAAATTGTACCGTCAATCTTAAGGATGTCTGCCTGAGCTAATGAGATGCAAATAGTGACACATCAGAAAAAGAGCCCAACTGAAAACCTCATAACGTATAATGTTGTCCTAAGGGCGGCAGCAGAGTACGTAAAAGGAGAGGGAAAAAGAACACAGCTCGCAGAATGACTTTTGAGTGATGAGTTGTTGGTTTATCTATAGCTTATGAACCTAATCTCAGCCTCAAAAGATGAACGAGAACAGATTCTGAGAAAGGAAATCTCTTACTCGAAGACGCGGAATTGTCATTTTGGAAAGCCACAAAGGCGAAGTTTATTTTCATTTGGTTTTGACCTCAGTTCGTGTCTTCTCCCCCAGAAGAACTCGTAACCAGAAATAGCTTTTTGTTTTAAATTTGGTAACCAATATCACTTACACCAAGAACCATCCCAGACCATAGCCGCGGAGAAGCAAGGATTGACTGAGGTCTTACTTATTGCTCATGGCTGTGAGTTACAGCACTCAGCAACGCAGCACTCAGTTACAGCACTCAGTCTGCCTCCTAGCAGTAGCTTGGTTAATGTGTGTTGAACTAACAGGGAGTGGTGTTTTTTTTTTTAACTGATGCAGTTTAAAGTCGGATTTTGAATCTCTAATTTGATTTTACATAAAAATTCAGAAAAGTCAGCCTAGTATCAGGCGACACCATTGGCTTTGAGGAGAACAGCTCTTAGGTAAGCCCCGACTTTTGATGTATCGCTCAACAGCGAGCTTAATCAGAATGCCTTTCTTGAAGCCCATATGATAAGCAGTGAAATGCTAATTGAAATGTACTTTCCCCAGCGAACCACTTAACAATTTATATAAATATCAAAGCCCCGGGCTTTACTGTCAGTCTTTGTTTTGGAATGAGAAATTTATGAAAAACATATGTTTCCAACTGTCATTGACAAAGCGTTCTGAAAATATGGCCACTGAATCACATCCGACTTTTCTTTCTGCAGACACCAAACTAGTCAGGGTGCATTTCTCTGTTAATAACATCTTTTTTTTTTTTTTTTTTTTTCCCAGAAGGAATCTACTCTGCACTGGGGTTTCATTACCAAATTCCGGGGAGCTGTTAATAATGAAGGCGGTGTCGAAGAAAAGAATGGCCAGGGAGAAGGAGATAATGTATTTGAAATTCTAATTCTGAAAGATGAGAAAAAGGAAATCAGTTGTGAGAGAATGGTAATCCTAACGAAAAATATGGTCTCGAGGTTGAGTCTGGATCGCTTTCATGGGCCGAGTTCTGTGATTGGGAGTGAAATCCTTCCCAAATCTGAAGAGCTTCCTGCATGAGTTGGGAGAGGGACAGTCAGACTGCAATCCTAAGTCTGGCTCGCAGAAGGACTTGGGAGTTGAGCGGAAAGTGTGAAATCCTACAATAACTGTATCATTGTGCCAGACAGAGCCTCTTTTGTCTCCTTAAGCTATCTGACTTTCCCATAGGGTTCCTTTCCCCAAACATGCCACAAATCGTGTTGCTTAATGAAAAATGCCACTCAGGACAAGGTAGCTTTCACCAACGGCCATACGTGGTGGACATTCTAGTAATTCTAGTCCTATGGGAGAGCAGGCCAGGCTTAGGCAGCTTGGGAAAATGAGTTCTGAGAGTGGCACCCAGGGAACTGCCCGGCTGGTGGGGCAGAGGGAATGGGTCATATGTCAGCCCATGCCCTCCGTGAGCCTCTCCAACGCATCTCGAAAATGCCACGGACCCTGAAACCCATGCAATCGTTTTGTTTCTGGTCTACGTATAAATCTTTTAATTGCATGTCCTAAGCCTTGAGACATTTATGTGGAATTGTTTTGGGGGAAAAAAAAAAAGGAAAGGAAGGAAGAAAGGAAGGAAGGAGGAAACTTGCTGGCAGTCAAGCGATCTGCATTTCATTTCAATTTAGATAGTTTTGCTATACATTTTTTCCCAAGGTTTCCTGGATTTCAATAATATATCTTTCATCACCAGATCACCAAAAACTAGTTGTGTTGAGCTGTCCTTGGGGCTTTGGAGTGCATATCAGGGATTACTTTATAACTGGGAACTTATGAATTGTACTGGGTTTACAAATGACTTGTTTTTCTCAGTTTAATGGTCAAACCATGAAACTGATAACGTATTGATGGAAGGGTATGTGTATGATATGTTAATGGGTCTTTGAGAACAGGATTAAAATGCAATCAAAACACACACACACAACTAGTTTTAAATAAGACATTTGCTGGGTAGATGAGCTGACTGCCGTGGAGTGCAGGCTTTAAAATGTCCATTTTAATGTGTTCTTATGTCTCTACCCTTGACACCCCTATCCCACCTACTCTAAGAGCTTGGGGGTTGATTAAAAATTTTTGGCAGCTATCATTTGCCATTGCAACCCAAGCAAGGCATTGTGCAGCCCAGTGGACTGCTGGCAAGAACCAGTCCTGAGCTCCAGTGTTCGCTGATGTGCATGGTGGAAGTCACTGGGTGCTGAGGGTGGTAGGCTGGGAAGGGCAAGGGAGCATGGCACTTTTCTGAGCACATCTGTTTTATTTCCCATCAGTCTGATGGCTGTAGCAGGGCATGGGGGCCCATAGGTGGGGGAGGGGGGTTTCTATAAAAGACATGTTTGGATTTCCATTTTATTGGAATGAAAGACCCTGTGTTTGCCAAATTGCAAGCTCATAGAGCTTCCTGGGCCGGGAGTGGGGAATTCAGCTGCAGCCTTTGGAGTGGAGGTGATTTATGGCCGGCAAAAGGAAGAGTCCAGGTCCACACAGTGAGGGAGTTGGGAATTGAGAAGGCAGCCCAAGAAAATGCAAGCAGCACTGGAATGTTCCTGCCTCTCCAAATGCTCTCTCAGTATAACATTGTGAGGAGTTGGGTGTAAACGAATCAGAAACATATGGATTAAACTTCCCTCCAAATGGGGGAAAGAGTGGGAAACAATGATTGTCAAACTGGGGGCGTGGATGATTCTAATGTGAACTCACTTGAAAAATATCCCAGCTGACTGACAGATGAAAGGTCTCCCCGTGATAGCCTCTCTCCAATTTTGGAGGACAGTTACATTGAAAGCTGATAGTCGAAACTGCGTCTATTATTCCTGAGATGATAGATGTTCTCGCATTCATGGCCTGTCCCTTCCTGCACCCTCCACATCCAAGGCCACCTCCAAACTGTAGGGTCTTTCCACTATCCTCTTAGGAACCCCCTTGGCTGCCACTCCTCTTACCTTTTTAGGTTCCTTTTCAACACAGTTATTTTACTGGTAATTTCCCCCCCAAAGATAATGGAATAAAAATGCGTGTTGTTTAAAGTTGCAGCATCGTTTCTCTGCCACATGCATCCTATGCATGACAATTTTGGTTAATGTTTAAAAAAAAATTGGAAATTTCATTTGGAGAGTTTGTAGTTCTGTGAGGTGTTACTGGGATGCTAAAGTGATTCTTGGGATGAGGTGCCCTAGAGGGAAGGTTGGAGGAGTGAGAGACGGAGGATTCCGCAGGTAATCTGAATCCGAGGCTGAAAACATAGCTATGCGGTTCCACACCGGCATGGAATAATCGTCATAACATTTCTGGGCTGCTGAAAATGCTCTGGGCATGATGCTAAGATTTCAATGTGTCCTCTGAGAGTAACTATGGGAGCGAGTGTGTAGGATACCCATTTTACAGATGGGAAAACGGAAGCACAGAGATGTCAATCACTTATTTATGTGTACAAAGCTCATAGCACACAGGAGGACTAGGGTGAGGTTCCTCAGCTGCAACATTTAAGAGAGGGCCCCCAAACTAAGGAATCCAGATAAATGTTATTTATTTTTTGTTTTTCTCAGTTTAGTTAAAAAATTTTTTTTTTATTGAAGTAGAGTTGACACACTGTGTTACATTAGTTACATTCGTTCCAGGTGTACCAGATAAATGATATTTAAAAGTAAGATTTTTTAAAAATTGAAATTCAAGCAAAATAATTTGCACTGAGCATGTTATCACAATTGTAAAGAAGAAAGACTGTGACCTTGCACTTACACCATCCCCACCTCCCCCTTCACCCCAGTCTGGGCCCTGGTGCTCACAGCTCCATGGATGTAAGAAATCGGGACTCCACCCTGCTTCCAACAAGTGTCCCCACCACCCACCAACGCCCCCATCCCTGGTGCCCAGGACCTCGGAGCAACGAAGTCAGAAGCAAGAGAGGGTTGAGCGGACTAGGGGTGAAGCAAACACAACCTGTCTCTGAGGGGAGGAAAACCATTGAACCCAGGTGACAGCAAAGTAATGAAGTGGGAGGGACCAAGAAAAGAACTTGAAACCAGAACTGCCCAGGGTTGTGGAAAGAAGCGAAATTGGGTAAGGAGTGCACCCAGGGGCTGGAGGAACTGTTGGGGTTTGTAGTCCTGATTGTTCCAGACTTCCCACCTCGCTGAGGGGGGCAGACAGCATAGTCGGGTCAGGGCAGGGCTCCACAAAGTCCCTGCATGTGAGCATGCCGGCGGGGTGAGAGGGCTGTAGGCTTTTGGTGGGAGAGGTTGAGGAAATGGGCAGTGAGGTCTGGAAGGGAATATAGGGGAACTGTGAGTTGTCAGCAGGGAGAGGAGCCAACTTCACCTCCCTCACTTCAGAGAAAGACTCCTGGGGAGTGTTTATAACCAAACAACTCATTCCTCTCCACCACAGTGGTAACTAGTGTACTTCTCTTTAGAGATGGGGAAACTGAGGCAATGACCATTCAGTCACTTGCCCAACTCACATTTCCCATGAGGTAAAGGTGGATTGTGAACTCCGGCAGGCGGCTCCACTGGTCTGGAACCCCTCGTGGGACTAAGAGAGGTCAGGGCAATGTGGAAGACCAAGAAAGGGAGTTTAAAACTCTCAATCCCTCCCCTGGAACTGTCCTGGGTGAAATCTTACCCCCTGTGGAAAAATCCCCCAGGGGTCAGGGCTGGGGATGCATCCATTAACCCTGCCCTGATTTCCCATAGAGTGATAATTAATAGATAGACTGGCAGCAGGGAGACCCAGACTGGAGTCCCCTTAAACTCACTTTCCTCATCTGTAGAATGGGGTAGTAATCCTACCCACACAGAACAGTTGTGAGGAAGAAACAAGAAAACACAGGTGAAGACAGAAGATCTTTAGTAACCTGAGCTGCCCCAGTATGTGTTAATGTCATTAGGGGTTGGATAATCATCACTGTGAATATCATCTGCCACAATTATTATACCAGAAATAATAGCAGTAATAATAGCTAATGTTTATAGAGTGCTTACCATGCTCTAGGCACTGTATTCCCTCCTTTCATCCTTTACCACTGTCTCAGAGGTAAATACTGTGCTATACTCATTTTATTGTTAAATTAGTCTGAGTGCTGATGTTGTAGGCACTGGTTGACCACTGTGGGTTTGTTTCACCACTGATCACATTTTGAGATTTAGGAGGCATTTTATAGTGAAGTTGTCTTAGCAGAACAAATTCAGTGTCTGCCCACCCTCAGGACTCAGAGCAGCCCTCGTTCCCTCCGTGGAGTCCCCTGTGACCAACACGGTCTGCTGTGGTCCCTTCCAACTGTGAGCGATCAGTCCAACTTCCTGGGATAGCCGTACCTCAACAGGCCGGGACAGAGGTGCGGTCTTGTCATTGCTCTTGGATCTCCTTCCCTTCTATTTGTGGATGACCTGGGGTGGACACTCTGTCTCATGTTACTTTGTCTTCCTTACACCCTCAATGAATAAGTGAACAAATGGTATACCAGAGAATATTCCATGACTTACATCTGTTCACGTTTAGCTAAAAGTAAATGTGATTTCCATTCTCAATCAACTATGAAGGGAATCAGTGGTTCTGTTCTGTTTTATTTGTGGTTTCATGTCCCTCTGCCAGAAAAAGCACTACCACCCTCCATAATCCTATGGTGCTTGCCTGGGTAACAGTGCATTTGAGTATTTGTCTTTCTAATCGTTATTTCATGGGAGACCTTAGAACGTACGCAGGGGAGAATGGCAGGGAAGATGTCAGAGAATTCAGTTCATAACTCCTTGGCCCAGTGATATGATGTGTAAATAGCTCCTTGAGTTTTGGAGATGTCAGCATGCTGAGTGCATGACAGGTAATGAAAGAGGATTGTTCCCACACATTGTTTTTATGGGCTCATTGGCTCCAGTTGTGGAATAATAGAAACAAATCCTGTTTGAAAACATAGCATTGTGCTTCCAGGTAGACTTAGCACCTTGAGAACAGTCAGTGCAACCTGCAGCCTGGACAGGGATGAGCACTGGCTTTTATATCGTCTTGGGTAGCAGAAGTCTGTGAGGGATGAAAGATAAGGAAGGAGCCTATGTGGTCCCATTTCCCACTCTCTTATCTGCGACAGTCATCACTAATCAATTATAGCAGATTTTCCCACTTTGCCCAGTTCAGTTTCAGAATTTTCAATAAAGTGTTCTAGGCAGTCATTCCCAATCAGATGGTGTTGGAATGAGGAAGGAAACTTATTTGCCAACTATGTTCTTTCTATAGGCAGGCTCACGTTGAATTTAGTATTGTTTGGTAGCTAAAGTGAGTTTGACTCTTAATGGTGGGAAGTATCATCTATGTACTATATATTTGACTTTAAGAATGTTACTTAAATTTTTTTGAGCCGTGGTTTACTCAGCTCTGAAGTGGAGAAATAATGGTAAATCCTGCAGGGCTATTGGAGTGATTTATAAAGTTATACACTTAAAGTGCCTAGCAGAGTACTGGGCCATTTAGTTAATTATGGCTCCTCTTATGACTGGCTTTGAGCCTTGAAGAGCTTGAGATTCCACTTGGTCTGTGAAACTGCATCTAGACTGAATCCTGGTATATTTTTTTAAGATTTTATTTATTTATTTGACAGAGAGAGAGAGAGAGTGAGATCAGGAACACAAGCAGGGGCAGAGGGAGAGGGAGAAGGAGATTCCCAGCTGAGTAGGGAGACTGACACAGGGGTCGATCCCAGGACCCTGGGATCATGACCTGAGCCGAAGGCAGACGCTCAACCGACTGAGCCACCCAGACGTCCCTAGACTGAATCCTGTTTAAACCTTTCCCTTTTGGGGTCTGACTCTCAGATGGTGAGAAACTTCATCTGCTTCCTTCCTCAACCTCCTTGTAAGTTTTACAAATACCTCTGTGATAATACAAACTGGCAGATTCTCTCACAATGGTTTTCCTTCAAGAGGGCATGACTGTTGGGATTGGCACAGAGATTTGAATTTAAGGTAGTGACACCAATCATTTGGATAAAGTTGAAAAACTTACTCCAGTAACGATACTGCTATTGCCTGTCACCGTCACCATGTTAATGGCCTTGGGATTGGTCACCTATTCCTACCACACAACAGTGCATTCTTCACACAGTTCCAGTGTGTTTTAAAATGCAAATCTGACAAGTGCCATTCTCCTCCTTAGAGATTTTCAAAGGCTGCTGTACCAGTCAGCATTCTGGTAGGAAATGGTGAGCTCACTCATATGGTAAGCAGGGAAGTTCAATACAGGGATTATACAAAAGTGTGGGCAGGAGTAAGGAAAACCAACAAGGAATGGGCTAGCAACAGTGGGAGCCATCACCACCTGGAGTTTGAAGGGTAAACATGAGGGAGTGGCTGTAACTCAGACATTCTCAATAGGGTGATATCACTCCCAAGGGGGAAAAATCGGTTGGGGGGTTGTGAAAAAAAATGTTCTCTCTGTATGTACAGAGCACATGTATGTGTAGAGCGCACAAACACACACATACAATACATAAACACATCTCACTGGGGAGTGGTTAGGAAAACAAAATGTCTTAAAGAGTTCTGTAGGGAGGTGATAATGGAAAGAAGATTGAGAAACGCTGCTGAAGCTGCAGGATTGTGCCATCTCACAAAATCTATGACCTCACTCCTTGTCTGTCCTCCGATAATCTGCACACACTGTCTGTGGGCAGAACCCAGCTAGAAGCCAGAGCCCAAGGGACTTGTTGATGTAGACCAGCAGGTCTGCCTCCTGGTGCCCAGAGCAGGGTGAGGAAGGTAGAGGGGGCGTTTGGAGGGGCAGATGGAGAAGAGCCAACGGCACCATCAAGAGCTATTAGAACAAAGAGCCAGAGACTTATTTTGGCTCATGAGGGTCTGGGCATCTGGTCTCCCGCCCTGCTCTCCCCTCATGCCCCTTTCACCTGACGCTACCAGTTTCCCAAATATTGAGCTAGCTACTGACTCAGGTCCTGTGCCCTTGAACATGCTGTCCCTTTGATATGGTACATGTTTTCTTCCCTCCTCATCCTTCCACTCCCAGCTTAAATGCAACTTTCTCAGGGGCCCTCCTTGACCCCCTGGCAGAAATCCATTTTCCCCATTATAGTTTCTCCAAGAAGCACTCAGGGCTTCTTCTTTATAGCACTAATTATAATTGTAATTTAAATGCTTATTTGTGTAATCATTTGCTTAACTTCTGTCTCTCCCACCAGACAAAATGTTTTATGAGGTGAGAACTTAGCACATAGTGAGAGCTCAGTCAATATTTGATGAATAGATATGGGCCAGCAGGAAATAAGTACACCAAAGGCACAGAAGCTTCCTGAAGCCACTGTCTGTGTTAGAACATAGCTTTAACCACTTATTAGTTGGGTGATCGTAAGCAAGTTGCTTCACCTCTCTTTCTCCCAAACTTTGCTCATCTATGAAATGAGGATAATAATAGTAGCTATTTCATAGGGCCGGGGAGAGAACAAATAAGTTAGTACATGTGAAGTGCTCATGAGAATTGCTCAATAAATGATATCATCATCATCATCATCATCATCAAAACTTCATTGTGCAATTCTATTGTTGACTGGCTGTTTGGCGGTGATATTTGCACTAGTCAGAGTGGGAGAAAAGCGTATGTTACCCTGAAGTAGTACTGACTCTTACCATATCATTTTTGGAACTAAGAACCCAGTTGTCTTGAAACCGGATCCTAAAAACCGTTTTGTTTTTCATTTGTCATATAGTTAGCATCTGGGGAAGAGTTATTTGACAACAAATCAAATTCACCCTGTAAAAAGCAAATATTCATCTTTTTGCTATTCAGATGGTACGGGAAGGCTTGTGCTGCATTGCAAGTCCTTGCTTTGTGGGTTCTTTCCCAAGACTTTGCTCCTGACTCAACACCAAACAAATTAGGGACAAAGGCGGAGAGAGGATAGTAAGTGGCATCAGGATCGCTCTGAGTTCCCAGGGGCATGGTCTTGGGGCGGTCAGAATTGCTTCCTGAGAGGTCACTGGGAGATGCAGGAGACACCTGAGGAGCTACTAATCCCACTGAGTGTGGGCACAGATGAAGGACCAGGAGAAGCATGCAAGGCAGCAGGAGGGATACCACCAGACGGGAGCTCTGCCGGCATCTGTGAGACCCATCCGATAAGTTCTTCTGGATGGAGCATCTCCTGTGTGGGAACAATTCAATGAGATTGGGCATACAACACTGACTTTTGCATGCAGCCTTTTAAGGATTTCTTTCTGATGCTAGCCACAGGAGTCTTGCGCTAGTCAGAACCTTTCCACTCTGTCCTTTAAAAGTGGGAGAAAGTGAGGTCCAAAGAGGTCAAGTGACTGACCTCAAGCCATGCAGCTATGACAAAATCCGTTTGTGATCTCGAGTCTCCCTGACTCCACGTTATTGCCTTCCATGACTTTCCTTTCAATTCAGCTCTTACCTCCTCTTGTTGCCCTCTATTCAGACTGTAAAAGTTAAAATTCATTCCCATGAAGTCTTGCAAGCAAATCAACTCCATTCTTTGAGCCACACCACCTGAATGGGCATCACGACAATCACACACACACACACACACACACACACACACACACACACACTACCTGCTAGCCCAGCTCTGTTTCTGGAACCTGAGCAATGTCAGCACCATGTGTCCTTGATTTTTCCGAGTGAACCGTGCATTTGACATGGGTGGGGGCATGCATGGCCGAGCAATCACTGTCACAAAGGGAAGAATTTATGTTTGCATCTGTGTCTCACCTCTTTTCACATCTGGTCTTGGTGGGCCTTTGGGAATTTGCTGGGGAAGGGGAAGGAGAACAGTGAGGAGGGCTCTCCGTACCTCGGGGGCCAGGGCTGAATAAAGATGAGATCGCCACTCTCCCACCTCAAGAAAAGCAGTGGCTTGATGTCCTTGGTCTGAATGGTTCTCTTGTCAGATATTAAGGGCCTTAGAAGCATCTCATAAGGTCAGTTTCATGGTTCACTGAGCCAGGATTTTTTTTCTCAATGAGGGTCACCAAGGAGAAGGAGTGTATCGTATCTTTAGGGATATGTCTCAAATAGGTCTGGTTTCCCTTATTAACCAGGGGTAGATTTATTACTCATGAATCCATCTAGACCATTTTGAAATAGTACATTTCTGTATCATCTTTGAGGTAAGATCCCATTTGTTTAGCTCATGTTGATAAAGTAGGTCTTTCTTTCCCCTGTGACGCGGGTACAGAACTCAGGGGGTGAGTAGCAAAGACCTTCTAGATATTCTAAAGACCCATTTAATCTCTCCTCAGCCTTTATTCTCAGAGTTAAAAGGTCTGTGTTCTTTGATCAGACTTCATATGATAGTTTCTCAATCCCATTGCTTATCATACTTGCCTCCCACTTGGACCCCACCTCCTTTGGATGCCAAGGACAGAACCATATGCAATATTCTCAGTCTAGATATACCACGGGCTAGGCTTAAGAAAAGGGGAAAGTCTTCCCTTTGGTCTATTTTGACCTTCATGGAAATGCTGCACATTTGGAAAATGTGGTTATTGTTGATAGGATACGTCGCCTCTCTTTGCTATAAGGGTGTAGTAGCTTGATGATATCAAGGGGTTCATTTTATCTACACGGATTATTCCCTAAATGCAGATGGGTTCAGAGTACATCACCTTCCAAACAGTATCCCTTCCACACTGATGTCGGCTGGACAGCTGCCTGCTCAGCTTCCCGGCACTGTGGGGCCATGCTCTGGTGACCACACAACCTTGTCTGATCAGTCCACTTGCTCGGCACTATTGATTTAGTTCAGTGCATGAGAGCTTGGTGTGGAGGGCACCCCACCGGCTGGGGTGAAAGACAGGCTTGCTGGCAGGCACCATCCTTTTTACAAGCATGACCCACAGGGTGTCTTGCAACAGTGTATTCCAGGCTTTTTTGTCTGCAATGCCCAGAGATGAATATCTTTTACATTGCAAATCAGTTTATGCACACGAGCACACCCATACACACACACACACATCTGAAACCAAAATTTCACAAAATAATGCTCTTATTAAGTGATTTAACAATTAAATTTAAAAATAAATTTAAAAATAAAATATGGTAGAAAACCATTCCCAAACAAACAATATTCTTAAAAGATGCTGGGTGTTTACTATTAAATTGATCTCTGACACAAACTACTGAGCTGAGGCTAGCAGATTGAAACACAATAGGTTAGTAGAACTTTTATGTGAAGGACCCAGACTTTCTCTTCATTCTTTTCCTTTTAAAATTTCTTTTCCTCCCTTCCTGCCTCCCTCCCCTTCTTTCTTCCTAGCTCTGTTTCCTTTTTGAGAAATGCTTTCGCGAAGACATCATAGTACAAAGTTAGCAACATGCCAATCTGATCGTCACTGGAAGATCTGAAATTCATTCCATTTCCCAGCCTATGACTCATATCCTGGGTCATAGGCTGTTAAGTATCCTCAGTGTTACTGGTTGTTGCCAAATTATGCCCCAGAAAGGTTACACCAATTTACCTCCCCAGCAGCAGCGTATGTGGCTTCCCAAGTCTCCACATGCTTGGTAACACAGGTATTGTGAAACTTTAAACATTTTTACTAATCTGATGTGAAGTTGTTCAGATCATTTTCATAATTATTAGTGAAATCGAACACTTATCTGGCAAATGTAGATCAATCAGATTTTCTTGTATGTGAAATGACTATTCATACTTCTGGTCTATTTTTCTATTAGGTAGTGTTTTATTATTATTTTGTAGCATTTTTATATATTCGATGCACCAAGCATCTCTATACTAAACATTTGCTAGTTAAATGAATAGCAAATATTTTTCCCTGTAGCTGAAGGTATAGGAATTGCAATTAATTTTTTCCCAGTTGTCCCCAACCATACATTAAAAAGTCCCTCCATGTCTCTCTGATTTGCTAGGGCATTTCTATCACTTTACAAAGTTTGTATATATGCACGGGTCTCTAAGATTTGTACTCTCGTCTGTTGTCCTATTTCTTCATCTTTGAACAAATATCATACTGTTTTAATTGCTATACTTTCATAATAGGTTAAAAATCTGGAAGGGTAGGGGCGCATGGGTGGCTTAGTTGGGTAAGTGTCTGCTTTCAGCTCAGGTCATGATCCCAGGGTCCCTCTGCCCCTCCCCCCGCTTGTGCTCGTGCTCTCTCTCTCTCTCTAAAATAAAAAAATAAAATCTTCAAACAAACGTGGAAGGGCAAATGTTCTGTCATCCTTCAGGTTTACTTGGCAACTCGTGGCTCTTAATTTCTCTATCTGGGTTTTAGCATATTTATTTAAACTCCATAAAAATTCTTGTTGGTATTTGAATGGAATTATGTCGTGTTTATTGACTAATCTGGGTAGGTCTGCCATCTGTCGAAACTTCTCAAACTGTTTAATAAGGTTTACATCTCTATTCAGATGATCTTTTATTTTCTTAATATTTTGTCATTTTTCTCCATTAAACTTATTGAAAATATCTTGTTAAATTTAGTCCTAAATAACTTAAGGTTTTGTTAACATAATCTTTTCCCATAATATTTTCTAATTGATTATTTTTGATGTATAAGAATACTATTGATTTAGTCAGTCTAGAAATCTTTATGAGCCCTCTTTCTACTTCAGAACTTTGGGTTTTCTAACTAGACACCTGTATTATAATATAAGGATGACTTTATTGTTTTCAAATTTTTGTAGTGTTTGATTATTACAAAAAAAGCTGTTATGATTATTCCCATATAAATATTTATCTGGAGAGAGCTTTTATTTTTCCTAAGTAAAGAGTGGAATGACTGGGTCATATGGTATGTTAAACTTTTTAAGAAACTTTTCAAAGGGCTGTATGATTTTCCATCCATTCCCACTAGCAATGTAGGAATGTTCCATTTGCTCAAAACCCTTGTACACTTGCTATGGTCAGCCTTTTTAATTTTAGACATTCTGATCAGTGTGTAGAAATACTTATTGTTGTTTTAAATTGCATTTCCCCAATGCCTTATGAGGTTGTGTACATTTCCATGTACTTATTTGTCATCTGAACATTTTATTTGGTACAGGGTCTGTTCCCATCTTTTGCCCAGTTTTTAAAATTGGGTTGTCTGTCTTATAATTAACTTGTAAAAGTTTCTTATATATTCAGGATTAAAGTCCTTTGTTAGGTAGATGTTTAGCAACTATTTTATCACAGACGGTGGCTTGTCTTTAATTTCTTTAACAGTGTCTTTTGGAGAGAAGAAATTTCTAATTTGATGAAATCCTATGGGTTGATTTCATTCTTTTATAGTTCATATTTTTAGTGTTGTGTTAAGAAGTTTTTCTCAAAGCCAAGGTTATTAGGATTTTCTCCTGTTTTCTGTTTTATTTTTATAATTTTAGCTTTTACATTTAGGTTTATCCATTTTGGGTTAATTTTGGCATCTGGTAAGAGTTGAAGTTTTGTTTTATTTTGTTTTGTTTGAATGTGTTTATCCAATTGCTCCAGCACCATTTGCTGTAAAGATTTTCCTCTTCCCCATTAGATTTCCTTGGCACTTTTGTTGAAAGTCAGTTCCATAAATGTGAGATCTACTTCTGAACTCTCAAGTCTGTTCCATCGATCTACATGCCTATCTTTTTGTCAAAACCACACTATCTTGATTACTGCAGTTTTATAATAAATCCTGAAACCATTAGTTCAATCCCTGACTTTTTTCTTTTTAAATGTTGTTTTGGCTATTTTAGGTCATTTGCATTTTTTTAAGAGAGAGAGAGAGAGAAAGTGCATGCAAGCATGGGGGAGGGGAAGAGGGAAATGGAAAGAGAGAATCTTAAGCAGACTCCAGGCCCAGAGTGGAGCCCAACACAGGGCTTGATCTCAAGACCCTGAGATCACGACCTGAGCCATAATCAAGAGTGAGACGCTTAACAGACTGAGCCACCCAGGCGCCCCAGTCATTTGCATTTCCATATAAATTTTAGAATCAGCTTGCCTATTTCTGTAAAGAATAAGCTTGCTGGGATTTTGATTGGGATTATAATTAATATCTAGATCATAGCAGCCTTTGCTGTAATAGCCCCAAACTGGAAACAACCCAAATGTCTTTCAAAAGGTAAACAAATAAGCAAATTGTGATATATCCATATGATGGAACACTACTCAACAATAAAAAGAAATGAACTTTTGATACATGCAAACACATGGATGAATCTCAAAACCATTATGCTGAATGAAAGACCAAAAAAAAAAATGTATGGGGTATACTTCCATTTATATAAAATTCTAGAAACTGCAACCTAATCTGTAGAGAGTAGTAGAAAGCACACCAGTGTTCCATGGTGCTGGGGACTGGGGCTGGGAGGGGAAAAGGAAGGGATTACAAAGATATGGGGACATTTGGAGGTGTTCTGGATAGGTTCATTATTTTTATTGTAATGAGGGCTTCATGAATGCCTATATATGTCAAAAGTTAGCAAATTGTATACTTATTGTGCAGTTTATTATAGATCACTTATACTTTAATAAATCTATAAAAAATATCTTATAACAATTAATTTAAAAAAAATCCTTTTCCCTATCAACAACACTGTGTAATCTATGGATGATGGTGGGCATCTTGGTGTTGCTCCTGACATATAATGGATTGCTGCTCTGTTGGTTCATAGGGATCGCCCTTCTCCTCTCCTCCCCTGTCTCTTTGTCCTGTCCTTTCTTTTCCCTCCTTTCTTCCTCCCTTCTTTTGTTCTTTCCTTCCCTCCCTCCCTCCTTCTTTTCCTTCCCTCCTTCCTTCCTTCTTCTCTTTTCCCCCATAGGTTTGTGACAAAGTCTATCAAATTAAAGAGTTTCCTAAATCTCTAATTTTTTTTTCCTAAGCACATGTGAAAGTTGAAGTTTCCAACTGTTTTTTTTACATTTAAAGAATTAACATACATTATTATTCTTACTTTGTTAATGTAAAAGATTATATGCATATATATGAATATATATACACCCACCCACCCACACACACATATATATATAAATGTCCAAATTGCTTGCATTTTTTTGGATAAATCTTATTTAGGCTTGAGACATTTTTATTCTTGAAACGATAGATTTGATACACTACAGTTCATTTAGGGTGTTTTTTGTTGTTTTGTTTCTTTTTTACATGAATATTCCCAAGCGAGATTGACCAATAATATTTCCTTGCCTTTGTTTTTCTAGTTTTGATGTCAAGTTTGGACTCATAAAATGTGTTCAGACACTTCCCTACTTTTATATTTTTTGAAGCAACTTATATAATATAAGATATAATATATCTTTTCTCTGAAGGTTCACAAAACCTCATCTAAAAATCATCTATTGATGGGACTTTTGGATGGTGCAGTCATTTAAGCATCCAATTCTTTTTTTTGGCTCAGGTCCTGATCTCAGGGTTGTGAGATTAAGCCCTGCGTTGGGCTCTGTGCTCTGTAAGGTGTCTGCTTGTCCCTCTCCCTGCTCCTCCCCCTGGCTCGTGCACACTCTCTCTCTAAAATAAATAAATTGTTTAAAAAATCATCTATTGTTGCTTTAGGGGTAAGGTATATGTATGCATATTTACAGATTCAATGACTTTAATAATTATGAACCTTCTAAGTGTTCTATTTCTTCCTTTAATTGTTTAAAAGACTTTAATTTTTAGAGCCATTTTAGGTTCACAGCAAAATTTAGTGGAAAGTCCAGAGATTTCTGATATGTGTCTGGCCCCCACACATGCATAACTTCCCCCATTATCAACATCTGCCACAGAGTGGTGTATTTGTTACAATTGAGAGACCTGCATTGTCACATCATAGTCACCTGAACACCATAGTTGGTGTTACAAGGTCACTCTTGGTGGTGTACGTTCTGTGGGTTTGGACAGATGTATAATGCCATGTATCCATCACTGTGGTATCATACAGAGTATTTTCACTTTCTAAAATTCCTCTGTGCTCTGCCTCTTCATCCCTCTCTGTCTTAACCCCTGGCAACCACCAAACTTTTTACTGTCTCCATAGTTCTGCCTTTTCCAGAATGTCATTTGGTTGGAATCATAGAGTACGTAGCCTCCTCAGGCTGGCTTCTTTCAGTTAGTTATATGCATTTAAGTTTCCTCCATGTCTTTTTATGGCTTGATAGCTCATTTCTTTTCAGTGTTGAATAATATTCCGTTGATTGGATGTACCACAGTATTTATCCCTCTTAGTCAATTTTTGTAGTTTGTATTCCAGAAATTTTACCATTCTAAACTTTTTAAATTTATTTTTTAAAAGATATTCATAGTGTATATTTTTCTATGTCTATGCATTATATATGTATACAGAGAAAGAAAATCTCTATTGTATCTGTGGTTTTGCCTTACTTGTAATCGCTAATACCATTTTCTTGTGTTTTCTACTATTTGCTTGGCTAGGCTTGCTTAAGTTTTCTCATTTAAAAGAACCAGATTTTGGGGTACTTAGATGGCTCAGTTGGTTAAGTGTCTGACTCTTGGTTTTGGCTCAGTTCATGATCTCAGGGTTGTGAAATCAAGCCCCGCATTTGGCTCCATGCTCAGCGGGGAGTCTGCCTGAGATTCTCTCCTTCTGCCCCTCCCCCTCCACCTGCACTCACACAGGCTCTCTTTCTTTCTCTCAAATAAATAAATAAATAAATATTAAAAAAAAACAACCACAACAGATTCTGGTTTTGTTGATTTGTCTGATTTATTAGTGTATTCTCTGCTCCATTAGTTTCTTCTTATATCACTATTTATTCCTTTATTCTCCTTTTTGTTCTTATTGCTTTTCTAATTTCTTGAACTAAACACATAATTTTTCAATAAATACATTTAAATACATTTAAAGCTATGAATTTCCTTCGAAGCACAGCTTTAGCTTCATTTTACAATTTTAAATATATTTATCTTTCCGTCCTAAGTCTGGGCTAAGTCCTCAGAACTATTTTGCATTTCACAGTTTGTTCTGTGTCTGATCTAGACTTTATTCTTGATGTCTTTTTTAAAATTAAATTAGCCAACATATAGTACCTTATTAGTTTCCGATGTAGTGTTCAATGATTCATCAGTTGCATATAACACCCAGTTCTCATCACATCATGTGCCCTCCTTAAGACCCTTCACCCAGTTACCCCATCCCCCCACCCACCCACCCCTTCTGCAACCCTCAGTTTGTTTCCCAGAGTTAAGAGTCTCTCATGGTTTGTGTCCCTCTCTGATTTCTTCTCATTCAGTTTTCCCTCCCTTCCCCCATTATGCAGATCCTCTGCACTATAGTTAAAAATAGGGCTACCCTAAGACCTAGCAATTGCACTACTGGGTATTTACCCCAAAGATACAGATGTAGGGAAACGAAGGGGCGCTTGCACCCCAATGTTCATAGCGGCAATGTCCACAAGGGCCAAACTGTGGAAGGAGCCGAGATGGTCTTCAAAAGAAGAGTGGATAAAGAAGATGTGGTTATATATATAATGGAATATTACACAGCCATCAGAAAGAATGAATACCTACCATTTACATCGATGTGGATGGAACTGGAGGGTATTATGCTAAGCAAAATAAGTCAGTCAGAGAAAAACAATTATCGTATGTTTTCACTCATATATGGAATATAAGAAATAGCTCAGGTGTATGTTTTTTTAAAGTATTTTATTTGAACAACTACACTTGTCATCTCTAAGATTTCTAATTGTTTTTTTTGTTGTTGTTTTAACCTAAATTTGTGAAAAAATATTTTTGGTTGGGGGGGGGATTCTAGATTGAAACATTTTCTTTCTTCCAGTATTTTAAGATGTTATTTTATTGTTATTTTATTGTTTGCCTTCAGTCTTCTTGCTGCTTTTTTGAAAGTAACATGTTTTTCTCTGTGGCTTCTGCATGCCTTAATTTTTTTTTCTCTATCTTTGATTTTTAGCCACTGGACTATGCTGAGTCTAAGTGTGGTTTTCTTTGGGTTTACATTGCTTAGGGTTTCTGAATCGGTGCGTTGGTTCTGTCATCAGCTTTGCGAAACTTTTCTCTAGAAGAATGCCTACCTACCTATCCTTATTCTCCCACTTGTTCTTTTGGGACTCAGTTACATGTACTTAATTCTCTACATTACTTCTTACATGTCTCCTATGCTTTGCTATGATTTTTCATACATTTTTCTCTTTAAACTTCAGTTTGTATATCTGCTATTCCCTCATATTTAAGTTCCTATCTGTAATTCTTAATTTTTGATATTGTATTTTGTAGTTCTACAATGCTCATATAATTGTCTTTTATAATTTGTATCTCTAGTAATTTTTTATTATATACTAGACATTTTATTAAAAGGAATTGTAGAGGCTCTGGATAATATGTTCCACCAGAAGAGATTCTCTGTCTGAGACATTGGGCGGATCAGTATGGAGCTGACCACATCAATCTACTCAACTTAGGTTGGGACTGGGTTGCAGTTTTAGTGAGATTCATTTCATTCACCTCTGTTTCCTCTCCATTTCTTGGACATGTCTCTCCCAAGCTTTTGCTTGACAGGCTTCTAGGTTCCTATCTCCCTAATCTTAAAATACCAGAGAAAATTCAGGCTCATCCTTCAGAAGTGTGCAGTTTTGTCCCTTCCAAACTTGGTAAATGTCTTGTGGAGGAGAACAGGCATGCATGTTTGAGGTGGGACACTGTTCAAACAGAAGAGTTTCTTCTAAATATTGTGAGACCAGTGGACATTTCCTATCTTGTCAAAGTTCCATAGTCTTTCATGCAACCCTAAATTTTTAAAAGAAACCATACAGGAAGCCAGTTGTGCATTACTGGATCCTGAGGTTTCCAAATTGTTAAGCCAGCCCTATGCCACCTCCAAAAGTTTTGTCCATTTCTCTTCCTCCTAACAAATCCCTTGTGTTTGGTAGGTCTCATCCTCAACCAAAACCAAAATTAACAGATAGTGCCTGGAGGAAAAGGACAACAATTAATTGACTACTCACATTGGAAGAACTCTCTCTACTCTGAAAATGTAGCTCATTTACTTCTTTGTTTCTACAACTCTTGATCTTTAAAGACGTGATTTTTTGCAATGTATCTGGATTTTTAAGTTGTTGCAGTGAAATCAGTGGTCTGCCACCACCTACTACATTTTCCCCAAAACCGTGATCATATTTTAAAGTAATTTTAAGATTTCTCTTATTTTTATCTTATTTAGGGTAAAAAAAAATCTAATTTGATTTTTTTTAACTGCCATTTAATCATCTTCGTTCATGTCTTTGGGATTTTGATTTGCAGGTTCATCTTGAATTTGATTTTTTTTCTTTTTTGCTTCCTTTCTCTTTGTACTTATCACTTAATGGTTTAGTGGTTTTGTAGTTACCTCCTTTTCTCCTTCTGGGAGCTCCCAGACCAATGCTGTGCTTTGTACCGGTGGTTCCTGGCTCTTATTCCCATGGGAATATGGAGCCAGCAGGATGCTTCTCTTAAGTCTTGATTGCAAACTTCCTCTTCATACCTAGGACAATGTGAGAACAACTTCTTCAGCTTTCTGTAATGGGCAAGGATGAGCTGCCTCAGTTTCTGTTTCCAACCAGCGAGTTTAGCTCTGTTATCCTGCTTCATGCTTATGTGTGTGTATGGGAGGGGGTGGTGTTTTCAGCTTGTGAGCTACAGGATATGAATTCCTTCCACCCTTATCTTCTTCTAGACCTGGGTTCCAGCAGGTGTCCTGCTGTACCCTTGCTTATTGGTATTTCTGTTCTTTCATCTTTCTACAGAGGTGTCCATCATGCTTTTGACCATGACTATCTTTTTTAATTCCAGTTTTTATTTTTTATCCATCTTAGCTATGTGTTTGAGTTGAGAGGAGGTGAACATGATCAAAGCATAACATTGCAATGCAATTTCCTCCAAGAGTTGAACTCTAGATTTTTTTAGCCATTGTATTTTGGCTTTAAATAGCTAGTGCATAAAATCTTCCTTTGGATACAGTAGGACAGCACCTCCCACTGTCACCTTTGTGTACTCTCAGTGTTATACAAGTAGGCTTGGATCAGTCACCTTTACAGAATGTAGTTTTGAATTCCACAAAAAATGGGTCATGAATGAGACTCTCCACAGATTTCCCAAAGGACATGAGATTTAAATAAAGCTCCTATGTGCCCTCAACCATAGTGATATATATCTAACACACATTGCATACCAAGAATTGGACCACATCTCTCACCATTGTCATTGATAATAAAAGGCCAGAGTCTTCAAGCAAGTTTAGTTTTCTTTTTATCCTTGGTCATTTGTTAAATTTTTTCATTTTTCCTTGGATTACTCATCTTTCACTGGACAAGAATTTATTGAGCGTAGTGTTGTCCTTAGTACATAGGCAGACAGATCCTGGGCAAATCCATTCAGGAAGCTCTAATGTTGCTTTCCTAAAAATATCTCCCCAACATTCTTGACTGGTATGAAATGCCCATCATCACTCTCTTTTGAAGGAAAAAAACGAAATTTGTTATAGTCAAATATCTTACTGGATTTTCTTTTTGAAAAGCCCAATTGCCATCATATATTAGAAGAGATGAGTTTAACCTTGATTTGGATGGGATACAAGCAAGTGCAAGAGAGAGTTGTCCAGAGCAGTGTATTTATAAGGTCCATGGGAATGCCCTAGTTACCAAGAGATGGTGGGAGGACACCATTCAATGATGACAGACAGGAGAAAAAAAAAATCCAAGAACATGGGATCCCATGCATGTAAAAGCAGGTATCTTCCAAAGTGTCTTAACAAACAGAAATGAGGACAATTCAACTGCTCTTAGATGGGAATGATCTCACAGGAAGAGAATTTTAAAGAGCTTAAAAAGTTTTTATATTTCTATACTGATGGGTTCATTTATTCATTTTTTCCATTTGGTTAGCAAATATTTCTTGAGCACTTCCTATGTGTTAGGAAAAGGAAATGCTAGGTGCTGGAAATACAGATGAACAAGACACAGTCCTTGTTCTCAAAGGGCTCACCGTTGATTGGAGAAGACAGACAAGCACACAAGGAAACATCCAGAAGTGTAGAAGGTGCCCAGAATGTTCCCCTCAGGAGGAGGGGTATGTACCCAGGAGTGAGAAGGGGCTGAATTCCCATCCAGAACATACTGCTTCTTACATGTTTTCCCTAAAGAAAGATGAAGAAGAAGAGCCTTTCACATTATGAGAAGGATGTGGGAATGTGAGAGGAATCTACATCATGTTGGCAAGCAGGGTTTGGAAGCTTCTTTAAGTTTAGATCTTCTTTAGAAAACCAAAGCTCCCCGCCCCCAACCTCTTAACTCCACCTCCCCACCAAAAGGAAAGACAGTGGATGAGCAACTATGAGACATACAGAACCTGTGGGAACTTGCACTTGGCCATCAGTAGCATTTATCCAGACATGCAATCCTTTGGTTCAGCCCTCTAGGAACTCAGACTAGGCTGTTCTCACCTGTTTTCAGGATCAAAAAGAAGTGAGTACTGAAAAGGACCTTCCATTATCATAAAAAATGAGGCTCATGGGCTCATATCATATCCCACGATTAAAAAACAAATGACTAGGAGGTAAAAAAAAGAAAATATAAGTATTCTAATGTTCTTGTTTCTGTAACATGAAATATTAGAGGCTTTGCAGATATCCTGAGGTTGGGCATAGTGTAGAATAATGATATCTGCTGCCATTTCTTGAGATATTACTATGTGACGCGTACTGTATTAAGTACTTTATAGGCATAATCTCATTTGGTCCTCATCTTTTATTATTGTTCCTGTTCAATATATTAGGTCTAGAGGTGAGAACGTGGTGCCTCCTGGGAAGTGAAAGAGATTCATTTTGAGCAGAGTGTGCTCTGCAAGGTGGATAATGCTGATGGATGAGGCTGCGAGATAGGGAGGGGGGTATATTCTGAAGGGCTCAGAAATGTGGATTTTTCTGACTGCAAACAAAGCAAGTGAGATTGAGGAATTACCACATCCAAATGCACCCAGCCAGCAGGAAGTTTTGGCATCGTTACTTCTTTCTCATCCCTGAGGTTCCCCAATTTTTTCTTGCTTGGGAAATCCCCTCCAATGACAGATCTCTGCCCATCGACCAACCAAATCCTCCCCCTCCTCTCTGCAGATTGGCCCATCAGCAGCTGGGAGAGGGCCACACAGTGCTGCAGGGGCTAGTGAGGGGAAGATAGCCGCCAGCGTTGGCCTCCACCTGGCTCACCCAGAAAATGGTTTTCTCTAGGCGTAATTAAGGATGACTTGATGTCTACACAGCTACACTTAAGTCTTTGTTGGCCTGCTGTTGTTCCTACTGAGCGTAACAAGGCCTAAAAGCTCTATTCTGGTTGCCTCAGCCAAGCGCCAAAGGGGAAAGAAATTAAAAAAAAAAAAAAATCACTACTTTCTTTCACTAAACATGCCCATTTACTTGTTTTTCTATTTTATTGCATTAGTCATTGCTATAAACCCTATGTGGTCTATTTTTCCCCCTTTTATGATAGTGACATTCCATAGCCAGGTAAGCACTCAAACCATGAAACAGACCTACAACATGTATCCAAAGGCAAACCATGAAACAGACCTATAATATGCATCCAAAGGCAAACCATGAAACAGAGACCTATAACATGTATCCAAAGATGTTGGCTAAAATTCCAACAAATGGTCCCCTCCATATGGATCCCCAGAGGCTCCCAGACCAGGGGAAACCCTTGTTCCTTCACTCTTCAGAGCATCTCTGAAAGGAGAGTGATTGTAATTATCGTCATTATCATTTTGGTGTGTGGTATTGGCCGTGTTCCTTCTTTATTCCAAAAACTAGAGTTGCCCAATTTAGCAAATAAAAGTATAAGACACTCAGTTAAATCTGAATTTCAGATTAATGACAAATAATTATTTAGGATCAATAATGCCCCATACAATTTTTGGAACAGACTTATCCTAAAGTATTATTTAACCTGGCAACCCTACCACCAACTCAACTCTATAAACACATAATGAGTGCTATCTTGACTATCACTAAGTGCTGAAGAGTCACTCATGAATCAGACACACATTTTCCCCTGAAGGGGTTCAAAGGCCAGGAAGCTGGAGATAAGAAGCAACTAAGAAAAATAAACCCGGATATGGATCAGACAACTCACAGTATCCACTCACCCAAATACTCACACATACACAAACACCAACCAAAGGTAATTTAATTATGAATTTCAACACACACAAAAATGCAAAACAATAAATGTTAGCATGTATTAAAGTATTCAGGACTACAAAAAAAAAAAAGAGTAATATGATTCAACCAACTAGGATTCAACCCTGAAATGCAAGAGGGAGTTCAAAATGCAAATATCTACTAATGTAATACATCACATTATTATGTCAAAAAATTGATAATCTCAACATGTAATGAAAAGGAACTTACCACGTAAATATTTGTTCATGAAATTAAAAAAAGAAAACACTTAATAAAAGCAGGAATGGGGCACCTGGGTGGCTCAGCCGGTTAAGCCTCTGACTCTTGGTTTCAGCTCAGGTCATGATTTCAGTGTTGTCAGATCAAACCCCACGTCAGGCTCCCCACTCAGGGGAGAGTCTGCTTCTCTTCCTCTCCTTCTGACCCTCCCCCTGCTCACATGCTCGCTCTCTCTCTCTCAAATAAATAAATAAATCTTAAAAAAGTAAGAATACATAGACAAGTACTTAATATGATAAAATACAGAAATGAATTTATTCCTAAATATGAGAACAACAACAAAAGTCTTAGAAAAACAGATATAAAACCTGTGTGTATGTGTGTGTGTGTGTGTGTGTCCCATACCAAAAGTCAGAATCATACTTAGTGGTGTAGTAGCAATATTTTCCTTAAGCCAGGAATGAAACGATGATGGTTATTATCACAATTATTATTTAATAATTAACCATTACAATTAACCATTGGTAATGGTAAGTATTAACCATTATAATTGGGCAAAAGAAATAAAAACTAAGAGATATAAATACTTAAAAGGAGATACCAAATCTGTTATCTTCAGATGATATAACTAAAGACCCAGAAAATCTAAGATCATTTGAAGGTGTTAGAAGAAAATTCAACATAGAAGAAAAAATTCAATAGAGTGTCAGTTAACAAATGCTTGTGCAAAAGTCAACACCCTTTTCTATGAAAAGCAAGAATCAATCAGAAAATGGAACAGAATAAAAATTCTACCAATAATGGCAACCATAGACATAATTTCTAGAAGTAAACATAATTGATCATATGTGCAGGTCCTACACGAAGTAAACTTTAAGATGAAGGATCACAAAAGAAGTTCTGTGCTAATAAAAGATGTACTGAGTTCTTGGATAGGAAGTCTCAATTTTATAAAGCTATCAGGTTTTTTCAAAATTAATTTCTAACCTGCAATCTTAATGAAAATATCAAGAGGGCTGTTTTTAGCTTGACAATAATGTGTGAAATTCACCTGAAAAAATAAACTTTTGAAAAAGAAGAAGGAACAGAAGAGATCTGTTTGACCAGGTATTCAAATGTATTATGTAGTTATAGTAAATATTATACTTTGGATGTGAAGAAAAAAATTTCAGGGGAAAAAAATCAGTGGGATGGAATGGAGAGAACAAAAATGTACGTGAGCACTAAATATAAGATAAAACGTTTAAAATCTGTTGGATAAAAGAGAGAATTTCTTAAATTCACATATAGTGAACACACAATGTTACACTAGTTTCAGGTGTAACAGAGATTATTTTAAAAGATACTTCAATTGAGAGCACCTGCGTTGCTCAGTTGATTAAGCATGGACTCTTGGTTTTGGCTCTGGTCACCATCTCAGGGTCCTGGGATCAAGCTCTACATCTGGCTCTACACTCAGTGTGGAGTCTGCTTGAGATTCTCTCCCTCTGTCTCCCCCTCTGCCTCTCTCTCCACTGGTGTGCTCTCTCTCTCCCTCAAAATAAATAAATAAATCTTAAAAAAAAAAATACTATAACTGGACCACCGATTTAAACATGTAAAAATACAGTTATGTAAGTTTCCCAAAATGAGAAGTATAAGAAGCTTTCATAAAGCAGATACATAAGTCAGAAATTATAGAAGAATAGCCTGGCAATGTTGATGAATTAAAAATGTAAAGTATCTGTAAGCAAAGCCATATATAGAAAGTGAAAAAAGAAGAAAAATATTTTTATACATATCAAAAAAGGCTATTGTGTTTTAATTAACAAAGAGCTCATAAAAGGCACTGAGAATAAAGACTAATAACCACTCAAAAAACTGTATGAAGTTTGTGAATAAGCAACTAACAAAAAATAGAATGGACAATTTCTCATAATTTAATAAAATCAGCAGTAATTCTGTGTAACTGATCAGATGGGTAAAAATTAATGGATTTGGTGGTATCTAGAGTAGGCAATTTGCATGGATAAATCAGCTTTATAAGCCATTGGTGGGCATGTAAGTTGGGATACCCTTTCTACAGGACAGATATCTGGGTGATATCTACCAGAACTAAAAATGCACGCTTGCTCCCTTTGACTGCTAAGAGCACTTGTAGGAACTTATCTTTGTGTAAACATATGCCAAAGTAAATGTACAAAGTTATTCACTAGAGTATTGTTTGTAATTTGGGGGGATAAAAGTGGAAGCATAGTGCCCACCATTAGGAGACTGGTTAAAACTTGTGATACATCGGTTTGATGGACAAAAGGGAAACCAGTGAAAAGAAGGGGGCATGAGGTGGATGCTGATATGGAAAGATCCCTGGAGAAGTGTTGTGTGAAAACCCAAAGTGGAGGTGAATGGTGTAGTATAGTCTCATGTGAAAAAAAAAATGTTTTATACATAACATATAAAGAGAAATACATATGGATATGATATTATGCAAAAATATATAAATATATAAATATGTATAGGTAGGGACTTACCTATGATATTCATATACTGGGAAATGCAAACATTTTTTTGTAAGAACAAAAACTGTTCATTGTGTTGAGCACTAAGAATAGAGATTGAGAGTCAGAAGAGGGGCAGATTATCTTCCATTTTATGCCTTTCCACACGTTTTGAATTTCCTAAGCATACACATGTATAGCTTTCTATTTTGTCCCCATGCCACCTGGAGTTATTTGGGGCTGTGGGATGAAAGACTTTTTTTTAAAAAATCATGTTTTTTTAAAAAATCACGTACATTTTCCTTGTGATGATAGGGGTCAATGCAATGCTCAGAGGAGTGACTGTCCAGATTTGGTAACATCCGAGGCTAGCAAGCTCGTGCCTGTTCTTTTGCCTCTTCTCCCACTCCCAGCAGGACAACTCAGTGTCTGTCATTTTCCTAGGCTCCCCTCCTCACTTCCACGCCACGCTCCTCCTCCCTAGGCTCCTGCTGAGGTCCAAGCATAGATGGAGAACTGCTGCTGTTGGATTAACTGGTGCAGTCACAGCTCCAATCTCTCGCACCTGCCAGGCTCCTGGAGGTCTCTTCTTTGGCCCCCCACCCCCACCCCCACCCCCGGGGCTGGTCTGGAATTCCCCTTGCTTGAGCAGTGCCGGCCTCCTCCCAGCCTGGCTCTCCTGAGTGAGCTGCCTAGAGAGGTTGCCCAGGGAGGTAGCGCCCCACTTGGAAGTCGGTGGGGCTTTCAGGTAAAATATAGGTGCTGCCTCTTGCTGGGTGATGACCATGCTTCACTTCTCCAAGCCTCAGTACCTTCAACTGTCAAATGGGGGATGATAGCATCTTCCTCCTAGCTCTGCTGTGGGCAATAC
Source organism: Mirounga leonina (assembly GCF_011800145.1). Lineage (NCBI taxonomy): Eukaryota > Metazoa > Chordata > Mammalia > Carnivora > Phocidae > Mirounga > Mirounga leonina. Next base: position 99,069,179 of record NW_023270377.1, read on the forward strand.
AGTGAAATAATGTATGTCCCCCAGTCGGTGAGCAAGAAAACCTAGCTTTCTTTTGCTTTTTTTCCGCTCTTTATTTTCCCATAGTTTTCTTTCCTTATGGGGTGGGGAGAAAGGAAGGAAGGCTATTGCTAGGTTGCCAACCAATGTGACAGAGTTATGACGTGACTTAGCAATGAGAGCCTTGGAGCTATCCATGCTCCAGACCCTGTCCATCCCTCCATGACCAGGGACCTGAGTCTGGGAGCTTCCCCGTCCCAGTGGCTCCCAGAAGCTCTCCTGAGATGAGCTCAGGCTTCGCCAGTTCCTATTTCTTCATCATTTGATTTACAAGACACATTGCCTATGATCTGGAGGTCTCTGGGCATGGGCATCTAAACAGAAAAGAGCCATTAAGATTCGATCAAACCTGCTGGGTAAAGTTCCAAGTGTGCAGTGAGCCGGGGGCCTGGAGACAGGAACTTCCCATGAAGCAGCACGGCCAGCCCCAACCAGGTGCTGACAGACTGTAGTCCTCGCTTTGATTCTCCCCTCAGAACCATGGGGCAAGATCCCATTGCCATTGTTACCGTTAGGGATAATTCAGCTTTTGTTTCTTTTCTGTGGAACTTGACAACTCTCCTTTAAGATGATTCAAGTAAATCCCTTATTTTAAAGCCCGTGCTCTTTCAAAAGAGAGGAAAGAAATGCAGATGGTCCGCACAGGTTATGGGGCAGCCTCTGGAGTCCACACACCTGCCCGCAAACCCCACATCTGCTGCTGAGAAGCAGGGGAGCATGTGAATCTCTGAAGCTTTGGCTTCTTCGTCTGTAAACTGGGATAATAGCATTCTCTACGTTAGGCTCAAGGTAAGCAACAAAACACCTAGCAAGGGCCAGGCACACAGCGCACAAGAGGTGTTGTCCATCACTATACGGATTGGCCCCACAGGAAGTGAGTTAAAAGTGAACTCCAGAGGCAGAGTGCCCGGGGTCCTAATCCAGACTCTGCCATTTGCCGGCTGCGTGATTTTGTCATTACTGAACCTCCCCGTGCCTCAGTTTACCCCTCTGGGAAATAGGAATGATAATGGTCTCCACATCAGGTAGTTGTTGTGAGAGTTAAATAGTTAATATGCACCAAGTGCTATTTAAAGTCTGGCACATAGTAAGTACAGGAAAAATACTGGCTTTTGAAAGGATTGTTAATGACAAACACCCAACTGAAGGAGTCCAAAATAGCAAAATTAAGGAAATATATATACACGCATATGACCAACCTCAATGGAAGTAGATAGAAGGCAATGTCAGAAAACAAATTCTATACACAGAAAAATAGAATCGATAAATACACTGAAGTGAAGTAAGCACACACACACCCACTACTGAAAATGCAAGCTTCTGGTGAGCACCGGAGGGATAGGAGACACCTCAGTGAGATCAGCAGCAGGGAGCACGGGGCTTTCCGAAACCGAGGCTGGAAGTGCCTGTGGTTGGAGGTGGGCCCAGCGCAGCCAGTAGCCGATGGAGGCCTTGCTGGAAGAAGGCCCGCGTCGGAGACGTGCACCCTGCCTCTACGTGGGGCCGCTTCTACCTCTCCCCGCCTGGATACCAGCCACCTGGGGCCAGCTATTCTGCCCCAGCCCAGAGCTCTCTTTGTCATCACTGGTCTCTGGGTGGGTCTCTGAGAAGAGACCTAAGGTTGGCACTGTCTTCTGCAGGAGACCTGCCTCAGACCTTTTCCCCCCTCGCCTCAAGGGGCCCAGACCACCCAGCTTCTCAGCCAGCTTCCCGCCTTGCCAGCCCACCCATCGACCATCTTCAGCCTTAAGACCCGACCTGAAAAATGATGGAAGGGATTTTCGTCCTCCTCATGCAGTCCATCTTCTGGGTGACCCCTGCACCGAAGACTTTGAGAAATGGATGTGAATCAGTAAACATGAATTCGTGCCCGATACTCACAAAATATTGGGCTGGTGTGGTAATATGTTAGGGGGTGTATTTATATATTATATATATTTATATAATTGACTTCCTGCTGCTTTCCAAGAGCTCAAAAGGGTGAAAGGGAGAAACAGTCCAGCTTTGGGGTGCGACCAAATATAAGTCAATACAGTAATCAGTGGAGTGTTCGCCAAATCTAAGGGTTTGCCCCTGGCAGGGAGTGCCCTGAGCAGACCAGGAAGGGAAGAGACGGGGCCCTACTAATGGGGAGAAAGGAACCTCTTTGAAGGACCTAAGACCTGGTAGGTTGGAGATACAGGTGAGAGAGCACAGGGGAACCTGCATGCACAGGGGGTATCCAGCACTCCTCTTACCCTGCTCTGGGTCATAAAGTGTGAAGTGCTCATTCCTTTAGTCTTTACAACATCCCTGTGTGGAAAGCACCACGATCAGGGCCGTATCATAAATGGGGAGACCTAAGCCCAGAGGAGAAGCCGGCCCGTGGTCTCACAGTTGCCAAGCACAAGTGTGGGGCTCAGATCTGTGTCCTTGACCTCCTGGCTGAGCTGCCAGGTGAGATGGTGTGTGTATTCGGAGTCTGCACTTACTAGCAGCCTGTTTCTTTGGCCTTAAAATGGAAGTAATAATACTACCCCTTGGGGTTTGGGGGCCTAAATGAGATAAGGTAGGTAAAGTCTCTGGTTTATTTTACTTTTTTTTAAGATTTTATTTATTTATTTGACAGAGAGAGAGGCGGCAAGAGAGGGAACACAAGCAGGGGGCATGGAAGAGGGAGAAGCAGGCTCTCCACTTAGCAAGGAGCCTAATGCGGGGCTTCATTCCAGGACCCTGGGGATCATGACCTGAGCCGAAGGCAGACCCTTAATGACTGAACCACCCAGGAACCCAGGCACCCGAGTCTCCGTTTTATAGTAGGTGCTCAGATGTCCCTGGCCATCCCCTCCTCAGTCCCCTCGAAACTACCTTGAGCTTTATGCACTGATCCTTTACTTCATAGCACGTGTGGTCACCATTTCTGGAACGTCCATCAGATTTCCAGGTCTTTGCTTGGTTTGCACAGGTTTCTTCTACCTGGGATGCCTTTTCCTTCCTTTTCCAGGCTTCCAAAACTGGGAAGCCTCCAAGTCCCCATTTAGGTAACAGTTAGCCTGTGAAACCTTTGTTCCCTCCAGCTCTAAGAAGCTTTTCTTCCCTCTGGTCCCCTGGGGTCTTCTGTGTGGGCTGCTTCAGAGCACCCTGGGTCTCAGCTTTGCCACCCAGAAAAGGGGACGATGATAGTCTCCCTATTGGAGCTGTGCAAGGTATGTTACACTTGACAGAGCACAAGAAGCTCCTAATAAGTGGTATCCATTATTCTATTCTCATTATTACTTGACAAACTCTTGCTCATAGTATTGTTTCCATTGAATCTGGTTTCTTTTCCTTCTTAAATGAGGGATCAGGGCAGGGATATTGTTAAATAATGCTTTGGTTTTTTTCCACAATGCCTGGCACAGAGCCTAGAATGTAAGAGGTGCTCAGTGAATGACAATCGACTGAAGGGAACAAATATCAAGCTAGAGATCACACAGTGGGGGAGATTGACCTGGATTCAAAGGAATGAGGCTCTGTTCACACCTGCTATGTGCTAAGTGCTTACAGTCTGCAAAGCCTCGTGCTAAGTGCTCTAGTGTATGGGAAGAAACTCTGGGATTGCTGTCTGGGCCCAGGGATTAGCCTTCTGGTTGGGACTAAGCTAGAGGGTCCAGCACACGGTTTTTCAGCAATTCCAGAAGCACTGGGGCCACCCTTGGGAAAGCTGTGAATGAGGTCCGGCAGAATAGAAGTCCTATGGCTACATGGATATTCTCTTTTTCATCTACTGCTAGATGTCCTATATCCAGCCAAGTGTCATGGGGCCACTCAAAGCACACCATGGGTTCAATGAATGAAATGTGGAAATCATCCTAAGGAGGAGGAGAGAAATGCTGTGGATTGCTGGGGAAAAAAGAGAAAGGTGTTTTATAGGTAGACAGAAACAGAAGTAAAAAAAAAAACGCCCCAAACAAAACAAAACAAAAAAAAACAACTATGAAGGGAGGACGACTAGCAGAAGTTTTGCTGGCAAAATATTGGGGACAAACTGTATATCCAACAATAAAAAAGTAGTTATGCAAATTATGACACTCCACTCAATGTAATTATTTAGGGGCATTAAAAATTAAGTTTGCAAAGACCTTATAACAAGATAGGATTGATAGTGACAAATGCAATGATAGAAAATCACACAGCAGACTATTAGAAACCTCTTTCTTTAAATCCTAGGTTTATGCATGATTGTTTTCTTTTCTCTATGTTCTATTTTTCTGGGTTTCTCAAAACTTCTATGACCATGAACAATTTTTAATATGGAAAAACAATGAAATTATAAACTTGAATTATATAACAGATCTACATTAATTAAAGTATTTTCTAGATATAAGCAGACTCCTGGAGTTTATATTCACAAACTCTAGTGCAATGTGCATAAATATCCTTTCCCTTTCCTGATTTTGATGATTGAGAATATACTGAATATGATTTGCATACACCATATTTTAGGGTGAGCATGTGTGAATCTCTTGCTATGTCCTATAACTTGAGATGATCACATATGTTTATATCCTTATGATATGTACATATACATATATATACGTATATATACACACACACATGCTGGATCAGAACATAGTTGCGGTGGAGAAAGATGGACAGATGGCTAGACTGGTGGGTAATATAATAGGATAGACCCCTAGTGTGTGCTGGCAAGTTCAAAGGTGTGTTACAGACTGAAAAAGGGAAGACGTTCTAGCAAAAACACATCCTGTCTTGAAATGGACTCAAAGTTTGAGAAGAAATTGGACAACAGAGACTATTTGTGGTTTCTTTCCTTCCCATCTCTCTCTCTCTTTCACACACGCACACACACACACACACCCTCCCCTCCTCTCCCTCCCCATCTCCTCCTCTCTGACTGATGTATGAGTTGTCCGGCCCTGAGGCAGCTGCAGCTGAAGAACACTGTCCCTGGGCATTTTGCCCGCTAGAAAGAGGCAACCAGGGCTTTGGAGAAATGTGTCTGACAATGACAAAAGCCCAAAGTGGTCAAAACCGGCTGAGTTTTTGAGAGAAAAGATCTATTTTTTAGACCTGTCTGGGCGGGGCTGTGTTTTGAAAATAATTATTTAAGATTGAGTGTAATCCGTTTAATGTGCAAGGAAGTTACTAATTTCAGAGAGAAATAAAGATCCTCAGAACCCAGATTCCTCTGAGCTCTACCTCAACCTTAGCCTGGGGTGATCACTAACTCCTTTGGTGAGAAGATAATTTTATTTTAATTCTCATGCAATGGCTGAGAAACTTCCATACAAATGCCAGCTATCAATCTTTATGAGTAAATTATTGTCCTCACAATTTGGGTGTGGTACAGGAGAGGATGACATACTTTAGGAGCTATAAACCTTCTTGGATATAATTTTCTTCCTAGGCTATTATAAACATAACAACCTTTTTTTTTTTTAATAGCTTAAGCTATTGAAAGAGAAAAAGAAAAGATTTCAGCAACAGTGCAGATACCGCTTTACTTTTTTGTTCCATCCTAGAAAGAAAAATGACTTTCCCCCCACACTTTAAAATGTGAATGAATTAATTTGACTTTGAAATTCTCCTGACACTCCTTGAGGTAACTGGAGCCACATGTGGTCAAATCGGATTTGGCAAGCAAGACTTTTCCAAGCCTTTTTTTTTTTTTTCTTTTTTCTTTGTTGCCTTCTCTTGGAGCAGACTAGCTTGCAAGGACCCCCTGCCCCCCCAACTCACTGGAGAAACACTTCTCCAACAGATAAGACACCCAAGCCTGAAATCCAAGCCATGACTTCAATGGGGGGAATGAAATACTTGAGGGTTTCAGGGCTCTTGGCCTTTGGATTCTAAGAAGGCGATAACTTCCCAGAATTCAAAAGGACAGTGGTCAGATGCTTCCTGTCTTTTATTTACCTGATAAGGAACTTAAAGTTAAGGGGCTCAAATAAACTGCCAGAGTCACCCATGGTTGGGGACAGGGCTGGGACCAGAACCCAGGGTTGTGGGCTGGACCCCCGCCTGGGGGTGGGGGGGCCCCACAGTTGCTCCTCTGGCATCCACAGCAAGCCCCAGCCCCGCTCACCATGGACGCCCCAGTGGTACCTACCCCAGAGGGTCGTTTGAAGGCGAAGTGAGCCAGTTCGGGCAAAGCGTCAACAGCAGTGCCCGGGACAGTGTTCCTTCTTATTGGTTTAACTGGAAGAATGGTCCTCAAAACAGGAGAAAGCCAGCCAGAGGCATTCGGCACTGACCTCCCAGGCAAGGATGCAGACACCAGCGTAGTCACTGATCACGTGCGAAATCTGCAACAAGCAAGCGTTCAAGTCCCTCGCCCTTTCTTTAGATTTTTACCAGTCATTGAGGCCAGCATTTTTGAAAGCAAGGCTTTGGAATTTGAGTTGTTTGCGTTGAAAATACTTAAGTGTTGTCCCGCATCTTTCTGTGAGGAAAAAGAAACTGGGCTGGTTCAGGAGGTTTGGTGCCTTTGTCACAAATAAAGAAGGCAGTTGCTTCCTGTGTTAAAGCCAAGTTTAATTTAGAGAATCCTTTGGGGTTTTTTTTTTTTCCTAAAGAAGCTGGGTACGGTTGTATATAACCAACAACTCTTTCAGTCTCCTGTGTGAAGCTGCACTTCTATGCCTTGTGTCCTCTGTAAAAAAGATGCAAGGATCCATCCTTCTTTCCTATGCATGTTTGAATGGTTTTATGTAATTTGTTGTTTCCAAAGAAAACCGCTTGGTGAAATGAGAGAGGTGTTTGTGTTCCCCTCCAGACTCCTCCAAAATCTGCACTTTACGCCAGCACCTGGACTGCCTGCTAAGTTTCTGGAAAGTTGTCGGCTCCTCCCCACTTCCCAAAGTCCCATAATTAGCTCCTCTCCTATTCCCAAAGTCCCACAATTAGCTCCCCCCAACTTCCCATAATTAGCCCCGCCCTCCTTCCAACGCCGGGACGCCACAAAGGTGCCCTCGGGCTCCAGGCACTGATGGTCTTGCTGCAAGGGTCCAGGAGCCACAGGGCCCGGAGGAAGTACTTCAAGTTCAGGGGCACCCGTGAGGAGACTGGAAGGGCAGCTTCGGCCCGTGGGACACAGTGGGTCTCTGGGAATAGGCGCCACGACGCTCCCCGACCCAGGGGGCTCCATTGCTCTGTCTGCCGGGTGGGTAAAGCTGCTTCTTGCAAGAAAAACTAGCCCCTGCACCTGGCCTGCCGGGCTACTTGACAATAAACACTGCTGTTATGGAGGGCATCCTTTGCACTTGACACTGGGTTAAGTGCCATCCACCAAGCATCCCTTTGAATCCCCCGCAGTACCCCTCAGAGGCCATCCTCACCCCCGTGTCCCAGGTGCAGGCTGAGCAAGGTGAAGCACTCAGCCCAAGTTCACACAGCCAGCGAGGGGCAGCGTCCCCATCCTTGGTGATTCAGGACAGCAGAGCGGTCCCCTAATGTCTCCTGTTTTCCTCCTTAACGAGAGAGAGAGGTTCCGTGTGGGTTGCTGTCGTGCCTGGGACCTGTCAGCATCTGCCTCCGCGGCTTTCAATAGAATGGATGGTTCACCCGTTAGATAAAGGATTGTATTTGATCTTATTTTCTTGGATTCTCAGTATCAATCCTGCCTAGCACCTTCTTTGCATTCGTGACAGCCTCGAGATGTGAGCATAAAGCTCTTTGGTCTCAGACGCTGTTTTCTGCTTGTGTTTTCCCCAAGTTTGCCTCAGCCTGGGGATTTAAGAGGATGAAGCCATTTTCTCCTCAACTCCATTGGATTGTATTTAGGCAAAATGAAAATATGCAAATCCTCTCCCTTCAGGCTTGCTCTCATTTAAAACTCAGACTCCCAAGTCTGGAGCTGAAGCAAGAGGTTGGGAAGAAATAATCCCTCCCTCACACCCGCCAGGCCATGAGCGCCTAAGTCCTGTCCGGTCCAAACTTTCCACCAGCCGTCGTGGAGGCCCCGATGGGTTTGCCAATGGTTTCCTGAAATCTCCTAGGACTTCTGTCCCATAAATACACCAGACACAGCTTCCTTTTCGGGTGCCTCCCTCTTGGTAAGGGTTAGTTTGGGGCCCATAACCTAGAAATTGTTTCCTCTTAAATAAATCATTGTGTCTTGGCTTTTGACCCTGCACCCATTCATCAAAACCGGTTCCTTTCCTCAGCTTCTTCAGTGAAGTTCCCACCCAAACCAGTTCCCCTGTGAGTGGAATTCCCAGTTTACGGGTTACTTTGATGTTAGTCTTGAGTGTTCTCTTCCCCACTAGTGATGTGCGGTAGACTGGGTGAGGGTTACGTGGGGGAGCCCTTCCAGCCTCAAATGAAGGGTGGATTTTTGTTTTTGTTTTTTTTTTTCCGGGGAATTCTGACACACTGGGTGTTTGATAAGGCTACTCTCTACAATTTCTACCCTGATATACCAAGCTGGCTTAGGCTCCATCCTCACGGCGTGCCCCTGAATCCCATGTTCGATCTATTTTTTAAACCCTTATCCCAAGGGAAGCAAGTACTCAATTTTCTCTCTTATTTTCCAAATGCAGTCAGGTCATTAGATTTGACTTAATGAAGAATAGTTGGTGGGAACAAGCCAGGCTCTGAAACACCAAGGAAAGAGTTGAGGGCTCTGAGGGGGTGGGGGGGAAAGAGGTGGCAGAGAATCGAATATATGCAAGTAAGCACTTTTCCCATTTCACATTAAACAGTTTGATGCCATTTTTTAAAAGAAGGAAAGAAATATTTTAGATATTCTAAGCAGAATGCTTAAACCACAAATTCTGTAAAAAATGAACAGCATAAACTATTAGCGCTGTATGCGTCATGAACACCTTCGGCGAGACAATCAGACACGAACACCAGCAGCACCTCCGAGCCATCCGTCTGCACAGCGCTCGACTTCTGCAATTTCCTAAGATTAATGCCTCCGCTGTTTTAAGATGATGAAAGTACAGCTGAGACGAATCTCCGTATTTTTCACCAGTGATTTAATAAAGGCCAGCTCAGAATAAATATGGAAAGGCTACTCCGAAAGCTTTTTTAGCTTTGTGCTGAAATGTGTTGGAACTTTCTTCCACAAATTGATTGTATCCCAAGTTCTGATTTGTCCAAGCACGGAAGGAAGATGTTTACTAAGTCGTGGACTCGAAACATCCCACGTGACACGCTGAGGTTTAACAGGGAGTTTAGAGAAAGGTGCTTCCTTGGGCAAAGCCAGGGGCCGGGGATGGTGAAGTTGACCCTACTTTTTTCTGGCCCGAAATGGGTACCAAGAGAGATGGAGGACAGAAGGAATCTGAGTTCTGGATTTTGCTGTCCCCCAGCTCAGGCTTCTCAAAAAAGTGCTTATGCCCATATGATGTCACACTTTGGGTTTATTTTTGTGCCTCAGGATGTCTTAAACACATGCAATCGATAAGTAGCGAGACAGGCAGATGGATATACACATGGACAGTCAGAGGGGCAGATAGATAAACACACTTCAAGATATTATAGGTAACTACTTCCTAAAGTAGTCAAAATCCTAAGGGACAAGGCTGACTATAATTTTAGAGGATCTATTTAAATCTTATATTCATGAGTAAGAAAAGTTTTTTTTTTTTTTCATTTTTGATGAGTGGGAGAGGAGGGCAAGCAAGAGAACAAATGAGGAGGAACGGATTTATTAATATTTCTTTGGGCCCCTGTTCTCAGCAACTGGCTCCTTAGTATGTCAGCTAACCCCTTCCAGAGTTCCTGATTAGCCTGTGCACGCGCGCGTGTGGGTGCGTGTGATTGTCATTGGTCTGCAGCCCACTTTCCGGCATGTCAGGGAAAACCGGGGTCCGTTTGCAGGATTTGGCAGGGGCCGGCAGGGTTGGCTCCTCTGAGGTTGGGGAAGCGCCCCCCCCCCCCCCCCCCGCCGCCCCGCCTTCCAACGCTGCAGCGGGGCGGCTGTGTTTGCCCGGGCCTACCCCCCCTGCTCTGGGCCCTGCTGACTTTAATTACTCCCTCCTTGGCCAAATTCACAGGTGGCTTCCCTGGGAGGAGGCGGTTACCTCTCCCCAAACCCCCGGCTGCTCATTTCCTCAGTGGATTAGCAGGGCCACGATGAAACAGAAGCTTGTGGCTTCTCCATTCTTTACACAACCTGGTGTTAGAGGTTGACCTTTCACCCCTGGAGATTCGGAGGATTAAGGCCGCTTTTAAGTCCCGCTCTGGTAACTAATCCACCACTTTCACTGGATGTTATGTAAGCACTTCCTGACTTACCCTTTAAATCCTGTAAACATAATAAAACAGAGTTTAACCTTTACCTTTGGATTTCCCCACTATCTTTTGCGCTGTCGAATCAACTGGACGGATCCAGGAACAGAAAGCTAATAAGTGATAGCCTGATTTTTTTTTTTTTTTTTTTGCCCTGGGACATGTAACAAAACATTACAATCTTTAATATATTCAGGTCAAATAGTTGTGGGGGAGCACCAAAAGCTTCAGGCTGGGCAAATAATGTTTCTCTCCCCTTTAACTGCATATATTTTCCCACAAAACAATGAAGCAGATGGTATTGGGTGTTTCCTCCCCTCCCCCTTTTCAACAAATTAGAACCAATAAGGTCCAAATGATAGCTGGAAAAATGGGCTTTTGAGACGGTTTGCAGTAATACAGATTTTCACCGCTCCTGTCTCAAGTCCGCAGCCTCCTGAGAGTGTCCCGAGAGGCCCGCTTTTGCAGACTTCCCGCTTTTAAGCATGAATATTATTAGCTAGCCCCGATTTCTAGGCCCAAAGAGCAAATCCAAAATTGTTTTGGACAAACATAAAATGCATTCATCCTTCTCATTTTCTGTTCGCCCTTCGACTGGTCAGATGCCTTTCCCGAATGTTGTTTCTTAGGGACTGAGTTACAGAATTGAAGGGACTGTGTCTAAAGAGGTCCCATTTGGTAGCAGATTGTCACCAGGCTCCCGGTTAATGAGGCCCAAGCCTTCGACACATCATTATTGTCACCGTGAAGTCGATGTCAACCACTAGAGCTCCTGAGCTGGCCACCTTCATAACGTTCCTTACTGGTGAAAGAGAAGATTCTGGATTAGACTAATTCTTGTTGTTGTTGTTGTTCCTGTTTTTGCCACTAAGAGAATCTAGCAGACTTATCTGGGCAGCAGCTGGGGGTGAGAGGAAAGTGGTCAGACACTAGACTGCCAGCCAAGCAATGGGACGGCTTGGGACCAGCCAGCCTGTGTCCCCATGCATGTCACCAACCGTAATTGGCCCTCAATTTCCCCATCTTCATATGGTGATAACGTCCCTGACTCCTTCCTCTGGATCGCCAAAGGAAAAATTGCATGCAGTGCTTTCATATTGAGCGAATACATGGTTGAATGTTCACAGAAAGATTATGATTGGCTGGATGACAGACTATAAAGAAAGGAACTCCCTGTATCATTAGAAACTCTAGTAATTGAATTAAATACAGAGAAGACAGCTCTTTCAGCTGTCCAATGGGCTATACAAATTTATCTCCTCTTTAGGCCACGTGGTCCTCAGATAAATCCAGAGGGTCTGAAATCTTCCATGCGTCCCCAGCCCCACATTGCTACCTTGCTGGGCCCTGCACTAGGTAGGGATGCAGCTGATTAATTTAATCCACGCCACAGCTCTGTGTTGTAGGTGTTAATAGCGTTTGCACCCCGGGGACACTTAAATTCAGAGAGGTTAGTATGCAGCTGAGATGCACACCCAGATCTGCCTGAGCCCTGCCTCAGCACACAGATGAGCCCGTGTAGACATGGCACGTTGCGCCTTTGTACCTCTTTCTCATTTCAACTTCTCCAGTCCTTCCGGCTTCCCAAGCAAGCCTCAGAGTTGCTTTCATTTGAGAGTTGAGATAATGAGGAGCCGTAAACGTAAAATGTGATTTATTGTAGTGTATGGATATTTCGAAATATTCCCTAGAGAAAATGTGAAGTGCCCCAGGGTGGGGTGAGAAGTAGGAATCAAAGGGTTTGTTGGCCCAAGCAAGTGAGGAATCGCTGGATTTGGGGAGGGTGGCAGGGGGGACTTCCCTGGGATTTCCTTAGCTTCTCCACTCTTCTGGGCCCCTGGAGACACCCTGCAGGAGGGGAACTTGGCCTTCTCTGCCTATGAGGGACAGTCCTTCCCCAGGTCCTCCAGGATGGAGGTCATGCGAGCTGAAGGCTGAGTCACAGTCCGGCAGCCTGCTTCTCCTCCACGCCCCTTACCACAGACCTTCCCATGGCTGGAGAATTAATGGGCATCTGAACACTTAAGAAATGCTTCTGGACAAGGAACATGTGTAATTTGTGTCTTGTGGTAAATGCTTTTTCAATGAGCCTCTGCAGAAGTGTAATGTCCTGTTTGTGACAAACGTGTCCTTTCTTGCAGGTAGATGTGTCACCGCTCGGCTCTCATGCGAAGCCCTCACACATAAGGACAGACGCTAGGATGTGCTCATGGGTCTACGCACATGCCACGCATTATAGCTGAGGGAGGAAGGCCCAGCAGCACCTTCCTTGGCATTCGCTACCTGTCCCTGAGGTGATGAGGAGCTGGAGAGAAGGCGACATGTGTGCCAGAGTGAAGATGCTCCAAAGCAGGCTGGATCCACATCTAGCTCTGCTTGGGGACATCAGGCTTCCCAGCGGTCAGGTTCCCCCAGTGTGCCCACTCCTTCACACACTCAGCCCCTTTGCCTTCTCTCCCCCAACAAAGTTCACCAAGTCCAGTTCTTCCTGGGTCCTGCCAGGTGGAAAGGGGAGAATCCAGGGGAGTCTCTTCATCTGTGAAACGAGAAGATCAATACCTGACCCACCTAGTTCTCAAAATTTTTTTGAAGGTCACAGGTGATGATGGGAGTGATAGAATTTTTAAACTGCAATCCAAATAGAAAATTCTGATCGAATGTAAGTTCCATGAAGATGGGAAATATACATGTGGTGATTTATCTTCACAAACTGGAAGTGAGAGCTCAGGGTAAGAGAGGAGGCAGAAAAGGCACTGAAAATAAAAAGTCACGCATGCTAAAAATATCTAATATAAGGTCAATGGATAAAGAGAGAAACTTCCCGACAAGTTCTTACAGCCCATAAGTATTCAATTTTTAATCTTTAAACAACTTGAAATTCTTCCTCTTTTTTGTTTTTTTGCATTTAATTGAACCGTACATCAACAAATATTTATTGAGGGCTCACTATGTACTGGACACGGGGGTTAGAAAAGTTAAGAAGTGGTAAGGTAGTCCTCCCTTATGGAGCTTAGATCCCTGAGCAAGATGAGCCATAGCGACCAACGTCTCTCGTATGGCAGGTCCAGCCCAGCCCCTTCTCCCGGAGGCGCTGGGACCGTGGAGCATCAGTGGTGCTCTTGGACTTGGGAGCCGGCTTCTATGAAGACATACATCTCTGACACGCAAGCCGTCCTCTGCATCTCAAGAAGCTGTTGCCGTGGGAAGTAGAAGACGAAGGGAATAACAGAGGTATGCCTGTTGTCTCCCTGTCTGCTCATTTAGCTGAAAAGCAGGAAGCTGCCATGATTCTAATTCACTTTCTTTTCTGGTTCCTGAACCCACATGGTTGATTTTATATCATTAGAATCCACATGTGAGGTGCCTCCACATCTTTATTGTGTACTGTTAGTGCTGAAAAGCGGCAAGGCCGTGTGGACACAAAGGCTCTGGGGTCAGAAAGACCTGGTGCATTTCTCGCCCCTGCCTTCTAGAGTGGATAAGTTACCTTATACTTCTTTAGGCCTTTATTTGCTCAGCCATGAAGTCGATGAAATGACATCCACGTGGTAGGGCTCTCATGCAGGTTTGACCTATGGAAAGCCCTTTACCTTGTTTCATATAGAGGCTTAGTGAACAGGAACATTTGTTATTGTGGCAACTCGAAATTCTTAGTGATAGCTCAGAGTTACCAAGAAAAGCTTAAATAATATTTTGGATCTGCTTCCAAAAGACAAAGATGTAGATTTCTAGCCAAAGGGAACTGTAATGACATGTATGTCGAAGGATAGCTGGTCCATTGAGGTGACAAAGAACATGGACCTTGGAGTCAGGCAAAGCCAGGTCCAAATCCAGGCCCTTCATTCCAGCTGTGAGTCACCAGACATGTGACCAAACATGGAGAAGTCTTAATTCCTTCGCCTATTAAAAAAAGTGGGGTTGATTGTAAAGATCAGATTAAAAGACATCATGTTAATAAGATGCTTGGCACATAATAGGAATGTAGTCATGCTCACTGTTATTTTTCGCTGGAAAATTCAATCGTATTGAGCATCCCAATCTCAGCATCACCCATGGTATATTAATAATCAGAATGATAGCAATAATTAATAATCATATCATTTATCACCTAGGGGATGATCAGCAAAGAGACTTAACCCCCCCCCCAAAAAAAACCCTCAGTGTTAAGAGGACATTTTTTTCCTAAAAATTTTTAAAATTGCTAGCAACAGATGCATTTGCTAGATTTCATGCCATAAATAACCATAACCACTTAGAATTGTAGTTACATGGCTTCCTTGTAGCTCACACTTATCAATCAGTAGGGGTTGCTTAGGCCAAACGGTTCCCAAATACAGTGGCAATGAAGAAAAGAATCAGAGTAGATGTATTTTATGGTGTAAGACCCTTTTCAAATTGAAGTGTGAAAACAATCAATACAACCAGGTGCCTAACTATCCCGAGTCCACATAGAGCAATTACTGAAATAACAGAAAAAAATCAAAAAGAGCCTTCCTACCAAGGTAATTCTGGAAAGGCAGAGTAGCACCTTGTAAACCTTCTGTTTCCATAGCTCCCCAACAAACAAGGGCTTTGGACTCATGTGAAAACTGCATGATCTACAGCCAAAACACTCAGTGTGAAGGTGACATTTCTAGAAGGAAAAGTAACTTAGTTGGGGTATTGAGTTTCTAGATAATTCTTTCTGTGCTAAACACGTTTAATATTTTGTGGGTAAAAAATGACCCTCTTTTAACATCCATCTTGCCTTCTAGATATCAAGTAAGTAGGATTAGTGTTTAAGTTTTCTTTTTTTTTTTTTTTTGAATGAGGTGAGGATTCCTTGATTCAGTGTGTAAAACAGATGAACAGAAGTTACTCTAGTTGGTGCTGGAGTTCCTTCTCTTCACTGCCCTCCCCCTTCACCTGAGGGACCCCATGGAAACTCAGAGGAACCCTAGCACTCAAGAGAAACTATCAGAAATTACTTCCTCTTCTCATCCAGCTCTAATCATCTAGTTATTTTAGTCTTACACTAAAAAAAAAATCCTCCCCAGTCAGAAATTTCCCATGTTTGGAGGACACATTTAGAGGATCAGGACTGCTAGAGAAATTTTTGAAGTTTCTAATAAGGGGAAGCCAGCTCCCAAAGTGCTAGAGACAGGGACATGAATGACATTTCTGATGACAGAGAGCACATCATAAGCAAATGGCCCTTGGGAGATCCAGAGGGATGAGGGCTGGTCCATAGTAGGGGCTACGAGCCATGTCCCTCTGTAGTGTTCGCTCTTCAGACTCATATAATGCCCAAGGGGAAGAGACCTCAACTTGTTAGTCCTGGAATATTCAGTGAGTAATAGAAGAGTCAGTTTGGGGATGCTTGAGAAGGTGGCAGGTCCATCCCATGGTGGGCAGACAGTTCTGTCCCATTATCTTAAGACTTCCAGGGAGGAGCTTCTATGACACCCCTTGCTTACTATTACGGGATTTTATCACCTCCACGACTGAGAAGCCCCATTTTGTCAGCTAACATAAACCTTTCATGGAGGAATCAGTGCCCATTTTTGTCTAAGAGACAATTAGGAATTGCTGATGACTATTCTCAACACCTTTGAGCTTTCTCAAGTCCCATATCTTCGGTTTATTTTTTCCGTGGTGTGGAAATTGCAAGTGACTTCAAGCTACAGACATTGTGAATTAATTTCCTATGCCTGCCCCTGGGGTCCTGGGAGGAAATGGGTGCACCTGCCCCAAATCAAATGAATAATTCATATCGCATCTGGGTCTAAAAGGTGATAGGCAGCATAGAAATGGAGAAACAGCTGCAAACAAGATTAGGGATGCCCCCCCTTCCCTCCCAAAAAACGCTAAGGCAGAAAGGTAAACTTCAGGTGATTGCACTGGTACTTATTCTCCTGAGCTTTGTGAGCTCGGGGGTTCTGGCATGCGTATTCCTCTGAAAGCGCTGGCTGGGGCGTTCAGAGGACAAGGAAGGCAAAAGAAGACAAGGCTCAGGGACTGGCTATGTTCTGCATATTAGGGGGAGATCACCCAGCACTGGGGCCTGTCGAGTGTGCCTCTGGGTACTCAAACATCTGTGGACAAGTGTGTCTCCCTCCAGCTGGGAAGACGGCATTGTTAAGGAGAGGCAGGTATTTCACTGTGGCCATATGTGGGAGAGGACCCCAATCTGCTGTTGTGTCACTATGGGAGATCGTTTTTGCAAAGGCGCCCTAATATACACTCCATCCCATGTATTTTCTTTAATGTGACACTGACACTGATCTTTGAGAAGTGGGGTCTATGTTTTCGTCCTTGAACCTGGATGGACATTTGTAATTGCTTCAGTCAATCAAATAGGATAAATGTGGTGCTGTGTGGCCTTCGAGGAAGGTCACAAAGGCGTGGCTCCCACGTGGCCCTTTCTCTCTCTGGATGCTTCCTCATGGGATCCAACCACCATGTTGTAAGGCAGCCCTGGCCACATGGAGAGGCCACACAAAAGTGCTCCAACTAAACAACCCCAGCAGACAGCCCAGATCAACCTCCAGACACGTGAGTGAGCGGGCCTGCAGATGAATCCAGCCCCCGAACTTCAAGTCTTCAGCTGAAGCCACAGACATTGTAGAGCAGAGACAAACCATTTCCACTATGCCTGGCCCACAGAGACGGTGAGAGATAGTGATTATTGTTGTTTGAAGGCACTACGATTTGGAACTCAGCCCCCTTGGGCAAATTATTTGCCTCTTTTTGGCTGCAATGTCTGTATTCTCTAAAGAGTCTGCTCTCAACGATTCTGAGGTAAAACAAACAAGATAACAGATATACAGGGCCTTCTGTCTAGTATGTGGTGTGTAAAAGGGAGCTAATGTAACGTGGGGGGCTGAGACAGCCAGGACACCCCCTTTGGGCATCTTTGCATATCTCCTGGGGCCAGTTACGCTTATGGTGGCACCAAGCACACAACACCTGCTGTCATCCTGGACACCCTTGTTTGTCCACCATTTGCCCTGCTCAGGCCTCCACCCCCGAGTTAGATGGGGAGCTCCTTGTGGGCTCAGCCTCAACACTCCGGGCACATAGAAGGCACGTAGCAAATACCAGTAATCCTGTTCGTTTTTTAAACTCAAGGCTGTTGCCGATCCCACAGAGGTAATGTGTGTTGGGGGAGCAGGTGGGGTTAGAGAAGGAAGAGGTGGAGTTCCCTTCCTCCTTTCTGTGCTGATGATTGATTCTCTCTAGTCTTTCCAGACTCACCTGTAGGTCCCATCTCTTTGAAAGCTCCTGGAACCTCCCTCTCAGTTCCTGTATGCTTCTAGGGGAACCCATGTTTCCTTCTATCATACCACCAGATTGTCTCTATTATCTACCACTCCCCAGTAGACCATAAGCAAGATAAAGTGTTCTATAGCCATATCACCAATTATCTGTCTGTGGCACAGAGCAGGTGCTCAAAAAATACGGACAGATGAATAACACATGAATGAATGAACAAATGAATTTAGGACACCAGACTGGGTTCACTTGCCACTTGCTGGCACAGTGACCTTGGGTAAGTCTACTTATTTTGGGGGGGGGGTTGCTGTTCTCATTTTCATATGTGCAAAGTGTTTACTTTGCACATACCAAGGGCCAAATGAGATCGTATATGTGAAAGCGCTTGCAAAATGGCACAGTGTTGTTCAAATAGGCAAATCATCATTTGTTTACTCTGTATAGAAGAGAGCGAAGGTTGGCGAGAAGGGGATGGGCGATGGAGGTGGGTCAGCAAGGGACAGAAGAGCATCACCATCACTGACAAAAGCAGTAACAAAAATCACCGTATAGCAGCTCGCACTGAGCACGGATTATATTCCAGGCACTCTCTGAATGCACGGACCTTTCATCTCCTCGATGACACAAGCAGCTTGGTACTACTGTTTGCACCTTCCACTTTGCAGCTGAGGAAACTGAGGCACACACGGGTTGAGGCACACACTTTCCAATGCTGCAGAACTGGTAAGGCATGGAGCTGGCATTTGAACTTGGGCCTTTTGGCCTTAGAGTCTGCACTTCTGACCACACAGCATTAAGCTGTCTCTTCAAACTCACCTACACAGGAAGGAGGAAATCCCATCCCACCTACCGGGAGGCCCAGATGCCTCCAGACCCTGTAGACTGGGTTAAAACATACCAGTAAGGAGATATCTTGAGGGGGCTTTATGACAAGCTGGAAAGGACTTATCTAAGATATCTTCCTCCCTGGGTAACCGCTGGCTGGAATGCTGCCATTAGAACTTTGACTTCTGTGGCCTGCCCTTCGGAGGACCCGCTGAGTCTCGATGTTCCCAGGGTGAGAGCTCACAGCTGTTTAGTAAGAATTAGTTCTCAGACTTTCCAGCTTCCTCCCTTTACGCCACCCCCACCTCTCAAGTAACTGGCTTCATTCCCTCATCATCTCTCACACAGGCCCTTTCTTGTCCCTGTGTTTTTGTCAATCCATTCACTTTGTCAGGGATGCACCTCCCCCCAATGTTTGCCGTTTTAAATCTCACCCTACCTAAGATTTAGCTCAAGAAGTAACTTCTCTAAGAAGTTTTCTCATATTTCACCAGAGGGACCTCATTCCTCTCATATAAGGTTTGTTAGAAGAACTACACTTTTTAGCAAATAGTAAATTACCCACTGAAGTGAAAGACTTGTCTTCTCAGGAGAGATCCTTCTTCCATGTGGCTCTTCCCTCATCAAATCCAAACACCCTTTCTTAGAATAAATAAGCTTACAGGCTGATTTCCAGAGCATGTATAACCCCTCTGATAACCTTTTCAAAATTAGTTGACTCCATCCGCCAGGTAACTTTACCCTCACTTCTTTTAATCCCACATTAACCTAGGATGGCGTCTGAAGTTATTTTGGCCCTTGATTTAGACAACTGCTCTCTTATAAAGACTTGCCTCTCTTAGCTTCTCAAAACACATCTGAATAGGGACATAATAGTTATTAAATGTAGCCCCTCAACAGAGAAATGTTGAAAATAAAGTGCAGGTTGGACCACTGTGGAAACTGTTATATGACATATTTGGTGTAAAATACAGCTGAACTAACAAGAGGCTATAGAAAGATAACACTTTGGCAACAAAGAGAAAATTTCTGCTGTCTCTGGATTGGAGGGCATTTTGTAGAAATGGCGATTAGTCAGTCTAGAAAGTATCACAGTCAACAGTTGCTCATCAGCACAGTGGAGGAAGGAAGAAAATCCAAGAATAATTCTCTGGTGCTCTGAGCTACACCTCATGATCTGGTGGCCACAACCCATCAGTCAACAGACATTTATTTAGCACCTGTGGTGTGTTCAGCACCAGGTTGAACACTGAGAACCAGTTTGACATCCCAGTCCGCTCAGATAACAGTTGTGGGAGGCTGTGTGCCATCCAGGCCACAGGGAGGGAGACCCAGGAGGGTGTGGAGCAGTGGAAAAAAACAGGCTGGAATTACAAGGGAGCCACATGTAATCCATAAACAGGAAAATCCTCTCCTGCAGAACCGAGAGTTGACTGCCTAGGTGCAGACCAGGCCAAGCCAGTCAAGACCTGCCTTGCGCTGTGGGGAGGGTGGGACATGAGCAAGCGCAGCTCAAGCCCTCAGTTCTGTCCTCATCTCTGCTCAAGGGCAGCACCGCATCCTCCCATCCAGGCGCGGAAAGCAGGGCTGGAGGGGCAGCCGTAGGTTCTCCTTCATTCCTTGTCTGGCTGGACAGATAATGGGGAGATGCTGAAGGAATTGTTCCCAGGGTTTGTGATGACACTGTCCACATTGGACCGTCCCCAGTGGAGGTGGAGAGTGGCTGGCCAAGGGTCCCAGGAGCGTGCTTTGTGGTGCGTCCCAGGCTCCATAAGTTTCCCACAAAGCTGCCTGTTAATGCGCTTCTGCTTGGGGAAAGTGCCCTGGAGCTCAGGCTCATGCCCGGTGGTGCCTAAGCAGCTGGCCTTCCCTCTCTGCCTGAATTGGTGATTTCAACTCTGACGACCCATTAGAATATCCTGGGGAGATTTAAAAATAGACCCATGCCTGGGCCCACTGGAGATCAAATGAACCTGACCCCCTGGGGGTATGGCCTGGACATGAGAATGTTTGGAAGCTCTCTGGGCAATGTTAATATGCAGCCAGGGTTGAGGACTGATTATTAAGGGCACTCTTTGGGCTAATTAATCTCTTATGGTCTGTCTTTGAAAATTACCCCCCACCCCACCCCCCCGAATCCCTATTCAAAATCCCTCTGGAGGCGGGCCCACTTGTCCGGAGCCCAGGGTCACAGCCCCCCCTGCTGCCGGGTGGGAGCACTGCCACACACAGATTCCACCCCCGCAAGGATCTGGGTGTTTCTGGGTTGCCTGGAGACCCCTCCCCAGGCCAGGAGCTAACATCAGTGGGCTTCCTGCCCTGTCGCTGTGCTGCTTCATCGACATTCCCACCAGTCCTCCTCAGTCCTGTGAAGAGTCACCCCACTGAACGCACGAGAAAACTGAGGCCCAGAGAGAGAAGGAGCTCGGGAATTGCTTTCTTCTATGTTTCTCCTCAGAGCCCCAAGCCTGGGTGTCCCGAGTGTTTCCTCAGCTGGAACATTTCCTGCCTCCCAGGTCTCCTCAGAGATCTTGCTCATCCCAATTCAGAGAGCCCCACCCCTACTGGCAGCCCTCCCCATGGCCTGCTCCATCCCCCCACACCTAGACAGCCACTTGGCATCTTTGATCCTCCATGCCTGCTGGCTGAGAAGCTGCTGACCCATGGCGTCGCCTGGGGTCTGTAGGATGTAGCAAGCACCTGAGGCCCAGCCTTCTCTTGGTCCAGGGAGAACAAACATCCCACAGGAGGAGCCACTTCCTTGGGCAGTTAAAATCCAAACTTGACAGGACATGAAACCATGGCTGCTCAAAAGCCCAGAAGGTGTTCTGATGCACTCCCCATCACGCTCACACAGGCAGCAACCCTGTATGAGGGCTCTGAGTGTTCCCATTTAAGCTGTGGAGTGAAATCCTGCAGTCATGGGAATCATTCACTCACTTTACTGACCATGCAAATCAAGGGAGGAATGGTCCAGAATTCGAAACTACCACTTTCTTGCTCTGTGGCCCTGATATGTAACAAATGGAGCCTTTGTGTCCTGATCTGTAAAATGGGATCATAATGGCCTTTTCCTCACTAAACTTCTGTGAGGTCTTAATGAGGTAATAAAAGTGCATTTTGTGCAGCGCCTGGCATGCAGTAGGCACATAATAAATGTTGCTTGTTGTCTTCACCTTGCTCTTCTTGCCTGTAGCCCTTCCCCCCTTCCCTTTTGTCCCCCACCCTCACCCCACCAATAACGTAGCTGTTACTTAAAACCAAACTCAAAAGCTTTGCCTCCTCTCAGAATGTTGTGGAGTTAGTTGGGCCTCTGAACGGTTTCGGCACCATGAGCCCACATGTCCCTGCCTAGGTCAGCGTAGACTTCACAGCCCCTGCCTGGATCCACCACCGACTGTCTCTCCACAGACTCTCGGCCACCATCTCTTCCACACTCCAGCCTGCGGCTGGGCCAGTCTTGCAATGCTGATCTTGTGACTATGCAGCTGAAAACACTTTTGTGGTGCCTTGATGCCTCTGGGGGTGAAGCCCAAGCTGCCGGCCCACCATGCTTGTTGTCTCCACGGGGCTTGGTCCTTGCTGGCCTAGCCGGAGCCCTCCATCCCCACCACGGCCGATAAGCTTCTCAGCTTTTAGGAACAGCTGTCCCTCTTCTTAGAAGGGCACCTACCTGACGCCCACCACCACCCCACTGTGGACCTACACAACACAGCAGCGTATTTACTGAGTGAGTCAGCTCCACAGATCTCTTCTGGGAAGCCTTTCCTCACATACCACACCCCGAGCAAACAGACCACATCCTGCGTTTGTATCTTTCAATAGACTTTGATCCCTGCCACTGCATCTGAACAATTAGTTCTGTTACTTACTTCTTATACATCTGCCGCCATCTTGACAAGGGAGACATCTGAATGAAAATTAGCAACAGCAACAACAAAACAGCTCACCTTTATTGTTTGCCAGTGCCAGGCACCATTCAAGGCACTTCAATACCTATTATTAACTCACTTAATCTTCATGACACAGTGAAGAAGTTTCTCTTATTAACCCATTTTACAGATGTCAAAACCAAGGCACAAAGACATTAATAACAATTCCAAGATCAAGCAATTAGTAGGTAGTTTATGCTCAGAGTTTAACACAGTGCTGGTGTATAGTAGGTGCTAGGTAAGTTCTGTGGGGCTGAAATATATCGTTTGTGGTTGAAGCATGCCAAATTCAGTTGCGTTAGAGGCCGGCCTCTCCCGCCCTGGTTAAGGCTCTTCACCTTCTGGTCATTAGCTTGTATTCCAGGCTGAGGCCACATGGTGTGGGACTCAAGCGGGTGCCCGGCTAGCACGCATTCCCCCTCCAGCTTCTCAGTTGGTTGTTCTGTGAATTCATAACACACAAATATTTTATGACTGCATTTATTCTTCATAACAATATGAATGAGCAACTGAATAAAAGCTGAATCCCTTGTGAAGCCAGAGGAAGAGTGATTAAATTATAATCATCCTGGATTAATTAATCTATAATATTTGCTCTTTATATGAAAGAAGAAAATCAGCCTTCAACATAAAGGTTATGTACTCCTGAGGTCTGTGTCTTAATAAAGGAAAGGCTTGGGGAAAAAACTTGACAAGCCCCCAAGATACGACATGTTGTAAATGTAGACAGAAGGTTATTACTGATATAAAATATATTCAGTGTAATTATCAGCCACAACAAATAATCAGAGCAATGATAATGAATAATTAACATTTTTATATTCCTATAGTAATGTGTCTAATAGATAAGTGCACAACATTGAATTAATTTATTGTGCTATAGTGCTTTTAGTAATGAAAATTGCCTAATCAAAACATCTCTTCCACGGTATTGCCAGATATTGGCAGAAATCACTGATAAGGTTTGTTTCTTTGTCTTCAGATCTCATTGTAGTAGAGATGCTATGAAATATTTAGAAAAACCTAAGTTGAGAAATTGCAGGAAGAATAAACTCAAGGCAAGCTATAGATCTCAGTTAAGGGGAAATAAATTTAAAGACATCACTTTCCATCCTTGGCGTTAAGGGTTAATAAGGGTGTAGGAAGCAGTCGTGTCTGCCTGAGAAAAAAAAGGCTATACACAGGAGAAGGGGTCTTATGAGTCAGATTCACAAAGGTCTTCCGTGGGTGTCCCTTTATTCTCCTCTTCCTGGGGTCTTCTTTTCTATAAAGCAGGAAAGGGAAAGATGACCTTCATCAGCAATTTCACCCTGGAGTTCAAAGTCCCGTCATTTTGTCCGCATGTTGGACTGTAATGATCTGTTTCTTACACCCACCTTCTTCATCAAGCATGGCAAGGGCCATCTTCTGTTCATCTTTTTATCTTCAGGGCCTCACCCAATGCCTGGATCCTCAGTGAAATCATTGAGGAATAAATGAATTGTAAGCCTATCTATGTCTACTGCCGGTGGGAGATATAAATGTTAATGGATCTAACATGGTCATAATCTCATCCCTTTAGAATCTATTACCTAAAGCAAGCCTGGTGGCCAGAGATATTGAGGAGCAGTAATATGTGAACAATGACTGATTCCACTTCTATTAAGGATGCCTATGAAGCATAAGTCAACAAATACAGGAGCCCCCTCTTCTGAATGTGGAGGGAAGTGCTACCTAGCAGGGCATAACATCAGTTAAGACTTATGGGGAGAGACCAAATGGCATCTTAGACCTCTTCTTCCTGTTGTTCTTACCAATGGTTCTCTATAGCAGCCTCTTTTCGAGCTCTAAGGTGCATACCAATCACCTGCAGATCTTGTTAAAATGCAGATCCCAATCCTGTAGATCCCAAGTGCAGCCTGAGATTCTGCATTGCGCTCATAGGCTCCCAGGTGATAGTTCTTCTGCTGATCTGCAGATCCCACTTTGCATTGCAAAGATCTGTAGGGACCTCTCTGTCTCTGTTTCACTCTCTGTTTAGGTACTTTTAGATATGTTTATGTTTGCAAGATACATACATAAGGGACAATCTGCTGGTCTCAACTTGCCAGGATATGGTTGTCTTTCTAAAAAAGCTACAAAGGAATCGACTTTGTTCAGCCAGTATCTGAAGAGTCCAACTGTGTGTACAGGACCTAAAGAGAAACAAACAGCTTCGTAAGTGTTAAGCGTATATGCTAAGTGCACATCTGTGGTGTGACTGTGTCTCATTTTCAAATGTAGTGGAGTTGCACAGTATGTGGTCTGTGACAACCAGAACATGACTGCCGATGTAGTTTATGCATCCTCCTCACGTTAGTATCTCTGCATTATTTTCACGCCAACCACCAGAATTTTGTCCGAAGAGTGGAGGAGATAAAAAGAAAGAAAGCAAAAGAAATAACCAAATCTATCATAACAACTACTTTACTCAGGGCCTAGTTCTGTGACAAGCCTTTTACCTGCCACTGAGGCAACTGAGGGAACTTAGGAATCTGACCAAAGTCATAGGTCTTAGATGTTGCAAAGTCGAGAATTAACTTCATAGTTTGGACAACTGCAGAGACTGTCCAGGCCCCGTGACTTTGTCACAATGGTCTACAATGGTCTAAGGGACTATAAGACCAGAAAGTATACAACAGACATGCGGCCTATAAGGGTTTACACTTTGATAAATGACATAAAGCATACTCATGACAAGATAAATCACCATGGCTCTGTGGATTCACCCCAATGAGGGGAGGGCCCAACATCAAACAGCCTGGCAGACAAAGAGGAATCATTGCAAACCAGGATTGCCACTGAAGGCTTCAGGAAGATGGTTAGGACCAAATTCAGCTCTAGGGACTGAAGTGATAGTTGGATATCAATAATATCATGAATAGGGCTTCAGGGAGCAGTGAATGGAGCAATCTGGCCAGACCAGAGAATTCTGTGTGCCTTAGGAATGTGGTTCCCCAATCTGGCTCTGCATCAGACTCCCCAGCAGAATGAAATCAAAACACTCCCAGCCTCCCTTTCCCCTAGACTGATGGCATCAGCCTCTCCCCAATAAATCCTTGCCAATATGATTCTCAAGAAGTTGCCTACATGGGTAGGCAATTGGCTTCTGGGAGTGCTCTACCAGCCCAGGAGTCTGTGGGGGTGGGACATGTGTCCTTCTTCTCAGTGTTCTCAGCCTTAGTGAAGTGGCTGGTGTGGAGTAGGGGCTCAGCACGACAGGAGAAATGGACCAGAGTGACCCCAGGAAGGAGCGAGAGATGAGGAGGCTCTGCTTCGAGAATCTTCAGAGAACGGTTTAACCCTGGGACTCTTTGCTAGTGGAAGAGGAAACTTGGAAATGTCTTTCCACAGAATAAGCCCATCTCAAGTGTGTGCGAGTTGTGGGCCCTTTGACCAGGAACAAAAGTAGGCTGCACCAATCCTGGCTGGACCGGAGACCTCTGTCCTGCCATGCCTGGGACTGAACCTGGGCCTTGAGATGAACTTGGTGAAGCAGGCAGAGCTGGACTTAATGAAGAACACATACTTTTCTCTGCTTTTATGCCGAAGGCAGCCCTGACCCCCTCTCACCTCCATGAGGACTCCTAATGCAATCTCTTTAATTCTCGTTTTCAGATTTCTTGAGGGGTCCAAAGAAATTTGAAAAGAGGAATCTCCATGTTTAGCCACTATTGATTTATTTTGGTTCTGGTTGGCCGATTTTTATATAAAAACAAAGAACAAAGTAATTCTCCAGGGCTGGCCTAAGCTGATTACATTAGAACCTGTTCTACCCCATAGAACTGGAGAGGGCCTGATTTCTATCTGAACAGCGAGTCTAAGACCAAGAATGATGCAGACACACCAATAGAGGAAAAAGAAAACTTAAAGCAAATACCTGGATGTTTGGGAAGTAAAATTCTGCTACAGAAGGAGTGAGGCAAGCAAATGACTTTCACTGCTGAGTCAAAATCTCGAATCAGTTGGTCGACCTATACCGGTTGAATGTATTACTCATCGATCCTCTAGATATTCCCGGTGTAGACATACAGCTTCAAAGATCCGTCAGTTAGGAACTGGCTATAAGTGACTGCAATCTGCAAAACAATGGCTTAGATGATTGAAGCACAAATGAGTTACCTGGAAGGAGGTCAGGCAGGGATGTTATAATGGCTTCACAAAGCCATCAGGGACCCAAACTTCTCCTGTTTTCTGCTGTCATCCTTCCCCTCTGCTTGTTGCCTCATAGAGATAAGACGGCTGCTCTACCTTCACTATTGCTTCCAAGATCCAGGCAGAAGTAGAGAAGATAAGAGGCAGAGGGACATGTGCCAGCTGAGTGTGCTCTCTTTTTAAGGAGATTGCCCCAGAAGTTCCACCCAAAACTTCAGCTAATATCTCATTGACCTGAACTGTTCCTAGCACCTCATTTGCCATAAGCAATATATCAACCATGTTCGTCAATCTGAAAGTTTCCAGTATGGCCATTCCCATTGATCTTCACTTATAGCCCTACTGCCAGGCAACCACTGATCCCTGCACTTTCTGAAGGGATCAGACCATCATTCAGTTTTGAGAAAGGCCAAGACAGACTTCAAAAGTGGAGGACAGTGACTCTAGAAACCACAGTAAAATGCATATATGGTTCTGGGGATTATGGGTCTTTGCTGCTGGCGGAACATAGGTGGGTGAAGCTATGGGATCTGATGTGATAAGACAGAAGAATGGAGAAAGGAGCAAAAGAGATGAGGAAGTGAGAGGTAGGAGAAGGAGAGAAAAGAAAGAGCGAGTACTCATCAGACGGATGAGAGAGACTGGTCCAACAAAGCTTCACTGAAGAGATGCAACAGGTGAGATTCTAAAAACTATGAGCACAGTTTCCAGGGGCAATGGAGAAAAAGGGCTTCCCAGCAGACAGAAGCACAAGTGCAAGTGCATGCGAGCTTGAGAGAGTATGAACTGCAATTAGTTCTAGCAGGAGGGACCATAAAAAAGATAGCCAAGTAAGTGAGGGTCACACGTAACATTGTAAGCCCTGTATGCTGGGGAGAGTCATTAAAAGATTTCAAGGATGGGGAATCATAGGATCACATTTGCGTTCTAGAATGGAAAGCGTGGCTGAAATCTGTAGGTAAGATTGAAGAACAGCAAAATTAAGGAGTTAGAAACTGGTACAATGAATGATCCAGGTGAGAAGTCACATGGGTTGATATGGAGATAGAGTGGGAAGAGGGAGGAACGGACTCTAGTGAAGACAGTAAGGAGGTAGAATAGGCAGGTTATGTAGATTAAACAAGGTCACATAGCAAAGAAGAGGCAGAGTGGAAGTTTAAACCTGGCCATGTGACCTTGAGCAAGTTACATAATCTTGGGCTTTAATCTCTTCATTTGCAAAATAAGGTTAATAATAGTACCTGTTGTTGAGATAGTTCTCCATGGGGCTCGAGTTTCTGCACATCTTGTTGAGCAATGCGCTGACTGCCTTTTGTTTTGGACTATCTTTTCAAGGATGTTTCTATAGCCTTGGAAGATAGAGATCAAGTCTCCCTCTAGAGTGAAGGGTAGGCATGTTTACTGCCCATTATAAAAGATTCAGGTCCCCTAAGCTCAGGGTCTACCTCCTGCAACTCAACCCACTGTGGGTTCAGGTGTCATCCAGCCCTCTTTGTACCACTCTGTGGGAATTGTCACAAAAATACTGATATTCTGGCTAGTTCTATTGCTGTGAGTAACATTGTTCTTTGTCTTTAAGCCAGAAATCTTACCAGCATCCAACAAATGCTGGCAGGCTAACTTGTTAGCTTGAAAGCAGGATTAAGTCTTACTCAGACCCTTCATGGTTCCTACCACCTGTGTCACATGATTATTGTGATTAATTGGGTTTATACTCGTAGAGCCTTTGATCAGTGGCTTTTGGTAAGCCCTCAGTAAGGGTCTCATGACTGAGGTGGCAAGCATAGTGTCTTTCTTTTCTTTCTTTTTTTCTTTTTTTAAGATTGTATGTATTTGAGAGAGAGAGAGAGCACAGCAGGGGGAGAGCAGAGGGAGAGGGAGAAGCAGGCTCCCCACCGAGCAGGGAGCCTGATGGGGGGCTCGATCCCAGGACCCTGGGGTCATGACCTAAGCTGAAGGCAGATGCTTAACCAACTGAGCCACCCAGGCGCCCCTGCGGAGTGTCTTTAGAGTATGCCTCCTGAAGCCTGAGTCCCTGGCTTCAAAGCTGGCTCTGCCACTTATGGGGCATAAGAATTTGGGACTGTTACTTCACCTCTGTGTCTCAGTTTCTTCTTCTTTCAAATATATATAATAATAATAATGATAACTACATCACAGAGTTGTTATGAGGTTTTATTGAGATAATGCACATACAATGCTTAGACAGTATCCAGTATATAGTGAGCTTTTAATAAAGTATAGCCATTATTACTATGTTATTATTTTTGCAGGAGACAAACCATTATCTATAGAAATAGAATCATTAATTGACCATATTTCAAGAAGTTGTTAACCAGCATTGAAACTTTGTGGATATCAGTTTAATTACAACCTGAGGATGATGGTGATGATGATGATCACTAACAAATACTGGGCATTTTTATATGCTGGGCACTATGCTACTACCTTTATATGCTTTATCTCAATCTGCAAAGCCATCCTATGTGATATTATTATTTTGATTGTTATTTTACTAATGAGAAAACTTAAGCCACTTGCCTAAGGAATTGGTTGGAGTACTGACTCACACCAAGAATATCTGTTTGGGAATCCTATCAAGAAATAAAACATTGTCCCAAACTACAACTGACCCCATGGCAGCAATGTGGTGGCTTGCATTCCAATTTCATCTAAAGAAACTCATAGTAGACCTCTGGGCTAGTCATACCTGGACCACTTACTTTAACTTTAACATCACCGACTTCCTTGACACCTCAGCAACGACTGTCCAGGAGCCGAGATGACCTAGGAACTTGTACCCCTTCTCCATTCCTCCAGGAGGCAATGAGGCAGCAACCCACTGTGCCAGTTAGGGTACTTTCAGCTGCACCCAATGAAAAATTCTAAATCGAGTGGCTTAAACAATGATAAACATTTATTATCCCATAAGATTAGTTAATTCAGCAGCACGATAATCACGCATGGACCTAAGTTCTTTGCATCTGTCTGTTCTATCACCATCACACTTTTTGGTCCCAGTACATATCATCTCCCCATGACACATTCATCTGAATTATCTCTCTTGTTCATGCTCAAACCAATCAGTGGCAAGGAATGTGATGTTCTAAAGACTATTTTAGACCAATCAGCATTCACACCCAGAGGGTGGAGTCTACCTCCCCTGAACCACATGGCTACATAGATAAACATGCATACTGGAATCTAATGGGACACCATTTGGAAGGATTGGTTCTTGGTTAAGTAGCCAATAATGTTTTCTATAGCTAACTGGAAAAAAAATGTACTAGTTCATTAAATTTCTCTAGCCCAAATAGAGTGCTTGTCTCTCTGCCCAACATTTGATTGGCATAGCTAGCACTTTTCCAGATAAAGTGAGCATATAAATAAGGAAGAGAGAGAAATGTACCTTCTGTGCTATCTCCCAAGCTACCATCCAGAGTTCTGTCTGGGGAATCCCCTTTAATTAGTGGGCCCTTCCAGACATGTCCTAATCATTTTGACTCCTAGTGAGAATGGATTAGGCTCAAGGTAAGAGCACTGATACCTGTACATTCCCGGTGAAACTGAGGCTCAGATACATATTGTGTAACTTGCACAAGGATAAAAAGTGGTAACCTGAGATTCAAACCTACCTATTGGATTGTGTACCCAACCTCTTTTACTACTTGGGGATGGGGGGAGGGGGGAAAAGAGGTGGAAAAGACTTAACATTTTGTTTCCCATCATTGGCTTAATGAGCATATATAAAACCCCTAGAGCATAGGAGGCACACAGAAAAAGAGAGAAAACCTCAGAAGGCTCAGTGAGAGACACAAAGATGTAGGGCAGGCAAAGCTAGGATGGGAGCTGGACTGGACTGGGACTCATAAGAGAAGATGGTGAATATTTGTTCCTAAGCAACACAGCACTGTAAACAGTATTTTTCTTCTGTTAAAATTATCTGCTTGTATATCTAAAAGAGAAAGTAAAAAAAAAAACCAAAAAAACACAACTCAGTCTCCAAATCACGTTGTTGGGTTTTTTTTT
The DNA here is from genome assembly GCF_011800145.1 of Mirounga leonina. Classification (NCBI taxonomy): domain Eukaryota; kingdom Metazoa; phylum Chordata; class Mammalia; order Carnivora; family Phocidae; genus Mirounga; species Mirounga leonina. The sequence goes on from NW_023270377.1 coordinate 99,099,670, forward strand.
GTTTTTTTTTTTTAAGAAAAGAATTAAAACTCTGCCTGCAGCAATTAAATATTCCCAGATACCCAAGTTCATCTTCTGTTAACTTTATTGAATAAGTGGAGACCCACGTTAGCAAAGTCGTTGCCTTTTTGTTAAGCCACCCCCTCAGCATCTTTCTTAGGTGATTTAAAAAAATGGTTTGGGGTCTCCCTCCTTCAGATTTTCCCTATTTTTCTCTGCAGATGTCTATCTGGAAGCACTCCAAAGCTGAGAAAAGGTGAGAAGCAAATACTGAACAAAATGTTAAAACCACTAAGAATTTATCATTTGTTCCAAATATAAGAAAGAATTCCTAGATAAAAAATGTACATTTTACAGAATCAAGAATAGCTGCATAACCCATAACAAATTAAAAATCATTGCTCTCTTGATCAAGACGCACAGTAGTTTGACCTAAGATTTAGATTATGCATATCCCATCAAATGCTTGTATTTGATATAATTTTTTTTATTTGAGTATAGCTGACACACAATGTTACATTAGTTTTGGGTGTAAAACATGGTGATTCAGCATCTCTATACCTTATTCTGTGTTCACCACAAGTGTGGCTACCATCTGTCACCATGCAATGCTATTATAATACCACTGACTATATTCCCTATGCTGTGCCTTTTATTCCTGTGGTTCCTTCATTCCATAACTGGAAGCCTGTATCTCCCATTCCCCTTCATCCATTTTGCCCATCCCCCACCCTCTCCCCTCTGGGAACCATCAGTTTGTTCTCTGTATTTATAGATCTGATTCTGCTTTTTGTTTGTTATTCATTTGTTTCATTCCTTGTATTTGATTTTCATCTTTAAGTAAAATCTTAAGTTATATGGATGGGTTATTGAAGATTTCAGAGTCTGAGTCAATAGCATTCATTACCATGAAAAAGATTATTATTACCCTTTACATTTGGGAAGCATTGTTCATATGCATTTATCCAATAGGAAGCATTCATCGATCACTGATATAAATATTATACATTGTGTGCCTGATGGCAAGCCAGGAGCAGACTTCAAATAATTAGGATATCAGATACTGACCTTGGTACCCACAGTGGAAGCAGATGTATCCCGATTAGTAAATTCTATCTCTAATCCAAAGTGAATGACACTTGAATTTCCTGAACAGCTTAAGTTGAATGTCAAAGATGAGCCCTCCTCAGGAAGTAGAGTGAACATGAGGAAATTAATCAGGCCAAAGAGAAGAATCAATAATGTATAGAATAGGAATGGAGCAAGAAAGAAGGGGTCGGGAGGGTGAAGGAAGAGCCTTCTCTAAGCCACTCCAGAGAGTGAGACATTGCTGGTGTGGAGAGACTCCTTTGCCATCACGGGTGGAGCCATCCACCATCCTTTATCTTTATTTTGGGTGAGTTCAGAGCTTGGAGATGTGGGTTGACTACCTGCGGTCCCCCAGGTAGTTGGGCTGAGCCAAGTTTCCTGAATCCCAGCCAGTTGTTCTCAATTCTCAACTCATCTTCTCTTACCAAAATCTCCTAATAATTCCCTCTGCTCAGGAAATCCACACCAACCGGGTGGGTCTTGAAAAAGACACATCATGGAACAGAGAATTTCCAAGTTGGAAGAAACGTCAGTGATCATCCAACCCCTTCATTTAAAAATGGGAGTTGGAGGGCTATAAAGGATTCATGAGTTGTCCACCATCACCTCTTTTCCATCCTTCTCTCTGGAGAAGTGATATGGAAGGAAAGAAAGAAGGGAGGACGGCCGGCATCTTTTATCTTGGTGGGCACCTCTGCTTCCTCCCTCACTGTTGCCTCAGCTCCTCGCTCACTCCATCCCTCCTCACATGATGAAAATCAAAAGAGATGGAGAAGCCTGGGAGCCTTCCACTTATTCCACTCCCTCTGCCCACATTCTCAACCCAGATATTAACTGCTGAATACCTCCTTACTCTCCTCAGCTGCCACCTCTTCTCCACTCTGCTCCTTCCTCCACATTCCTTACTTCTCACCTGCATTTCTGTAACAAACTTGACACCTCTCCAAGCTTGTCCATCTCCAGTCCACTTTCCACACCTCCAGTGGGTGCATCTGACTATAGCACTTTCCAGATGAAAATCCTATCTCCAGAATAAAATTCAAACTCACTGTACAATTATACAAGATCCTTCCTGATCTGACTACTGCCTTCTCCAGCTATACCTCCATTACCCATTTATTCACTGAATACAGATAGATGGAGACTGGAATATGTGCCAGGCAGTCTAAACACTGAATGCACAAACACATACTTAGCCATTCACTGCCCTTTATGCTTCTGCTCTTGCCACATGGAATGGCTTAATTTTTCCCAAAGTGGCATGCTTTCTCAAACTCTGCTTACCTCCTGTGACTCTGACCCTATTTCTCCTTTCTCACTCATACTTCTTTTTGTTTTGTTTTATACTTTTGTCATTGGCTTGGATACATTCTCCTCCAAGAATCATTCTCTCACCCCCTATGCTGAATAAATGACTGACATTTTTCCATAATTCCCAGAGCTTTTCATACATTATAGAAATTGTTGGTTTGTCTGCATTCCCCATTAGCTGTAAGTTTGTAGAAAGCAAAGGTCATTTTTCTATCTCTGTACCCCTAGCACATGACCTGTTGCATAATAGCATAATAGGCATTCAATAATTATTTGTTGAATGAGTGAATAGATGAATGTAGTCTTACCTCCCCAGCAGATGGCTGTTAGTCCTTCTCAGCCTTGTCTGTGGGACTCAACATCTTGGCTATACAATTTTATCTCTAGAGGATGTGAGGAGTGTTTATAGACCCAGAAAAAGAAAAAAAGGCAAAGGATTTTAGTACAAACCAAAAGAGCGTTGAAATGATAAAAACAATTCTTCTGCCACTGTTTTCTGTGTAACCTTGGGCAAACCACCTCCTCCTTTTTCACTTTCTTCATCTGTAACTGGTGATAAGGAGGACTGAGGTTTACCCTAAAGTCATATACATCATTTGACAACATAATTAACAAGTGCATCAGTACTGACTTCTAGAAAGTTAACCAGAGAAAACCTTTAGACAAAAAGATGAACTCCAGGAGCAGAGGTCTGATAAAACAATGAACCCTGAGTGTGTGTGTGTGTGTGTGTGTGTGTGTGCTCACACAAGCCTAGGAACTGAAGTGGTATAAAGAAAGGTAGTGAAGGGCGCCTGGGTGGCTCAGTCGGTTAAGCGTCTGCCTTCGGCTCAGGTCATGGTCCCAGGGTCCTGGGATCGAGCCCGCATCGGGCTCCCTGCTCTGTGGGAAGCCTGCTTCTCCCTCTCCTCCCCACTTGTGCTCTCTCACTATCTCTGTCTCTCTCTCTCAAATAAATAAAATCTAAAAAAAAAAAGAAAGAAAGAAAGGTAGTGAATCTTCATTTTCCACATGTCTTACAGTAAAAGGAGAATATTTGCTTTACCTTGTTACCTTATGGAAGTTACTCAGCTTCTCTAAAGATTAATTTCCCCATGTTTAAATCCAAAGAATAGTCACTTAGCAGATCTGAGGAACATCAAGAAATGGAACAGAATAGTTGCACCATATATAAGAATTGTTGTGGTTCTTAAAAATTAAATTTGTTCTTTTCCTTGAAGGAGGTAAACTATTGTAAAGAACAAAAAGAAACAAAAAAAGCCAAGACCTCTAAAAATCTATTGGACTTGATGAACAAGTTCAGCAAGTTTCAGGATAGAAGATCAGTATTCAAAACTGAATTGTTTTTCTATACAGGAGCAATGAGCAAACAAAAAGTAAAATTAAGAAAACAATGCCATTTGTAATAACATCAAAAGGAATAAAATACTTAGGAATACATTTAGGGAGTACAAAACTTATACTCTGAAAACTCCAAAACATTGATGAGAGAAATTATAGAGGACCTAAGTAAATGGAAAGACATCCCATGTTCATGAATCAGAAGACTCAATATGGTTAAAATGACAGTAATCCTCCTGCTGATCTATAGAGTAAAGGCAATCTCTATCAAAATTTCAGCTGACTCCTTTACCTGAATTGACAAGCTAAACCTAAAATTCAGATAGAAATTCAAGGGACCCAGAAGAGCCAAAGCAATATTGAAAAAGAAGAAAAAAGTCAAAGAACTCACATTTCCCAAATTTAAAACACACTACAAAGCTACAGTAATCAAGACAGAGAGGTACTGGCCTGAAATTAGGTATATAGACTGGTGGCATAGAATTGAGAATCTAGAAATAAACCTTTACACTTACAATCGATTTTCAGCAAGGTGTCAGGACAGTCTGATTGGGAAAGAATAGTCTTTTCCCATAGTGGGGCACTGGCGCATTCACATGCAAAGGAATGAACTTGGAGTGCTACCTTAGACCATATACAAAAACCAACTCAAAATGAATCAGAGATCTAAGTGAAAGAGCTAAAACTATACAGTTCTGACAAGAGCATAGGCTTACATTTTCATGACCTTCATGACCTTGGATTAGGCAAAAACACAAGTGACAACAACAAAAATATTAACTGGACATATTAAAATGACAAACTTCCGTGTTTTAAATGATACCTTAAATAAAGAGAAAAGACAACTTGCAGAATGGAGAAAAAATGTTTCAATTCATGTATCTGGTAAAAGGCTTGTATATAGAATATGTAGAGAACTATTACAATTCAATAATTAAAAGATAAATATCCCAATAAAAATGGGCAAAGGATCTGAATAGATATTTCTCCAAGGAAGATATGCAAATGGCACATGAAAAGATATGCATCATTAACCATCAGGAAAATGCAAATCAAAACCACAATGAGATACCCATTTAAGATGTCTGTAATCAAAGAGAAATAATACCAGGTATGACAAGGATGTGGAGAGCCTGGAACCCTCATCCACTGCTGAACATTAAATGGTGCAGCTGCTTTGGAAAATAGGCTGGCAGTTCCTCAAATGGTTAAACATAGTTACCATGTGATTCAACAATTCTACCCCTAGGCATATACGCAAGAGAGAGCAAAGTATATGTCCACACAAAAACTTGTCCATGAATGTTCATAGCAGCGTTATTCATAATGCAGCCCAAAAGTGAAAACAACCCAAATGTCTATCAGCTCACTAACGGATAGATAACATTTTAGCGTATCCATTACAAGATTATTCTTAATCCATACAAAGGGATGAAGTACTGCTTCATGCTACAACATGGATGAACCTTGAAAATATGCTAAGTGAAAGAAGCCAGTCACAAAGGACTACATATTGTATGATTGCCTTTATATAAAATGTCCAGAATAAGCAAATATATAGATTAATGGTTGCCTAGAGCTGAGAGGGATAGAAGGACTGGGGAGTGATGGCTAAGAGGTATGGGGTTGCTTTTTGGTGTCATGAAAATATTTTACTGATGAGATGGGATATACAACTCTGTGAATGCACTAGAAACCATTGGCTTTGACAGTTTAACTGGATGAATTATATGGCGTGTGAACTCTATTTCAATGAAACTGGCAAAAACAGATTAGAAAGCTACAACCCCACCACTTTAAGATTGTTTTTCATGCAGAGGATCTTCTCTCTTCAGAGCCTCCGTATCCTGTGCTCTACGCTAGTCAGCCAAGGGCTTCATTACCCAATGCATATGCACAGACACATTCACCCAGACAGATAAACACGCACGCTTACGTATACACACAGTCACACACACACATGCAGTCACCTGGACTCTTACACAAACACACACATGCACGCACACAGACACAGCACACTTACACACTCATCAGCCCTTCCAGCAGAAGAACTACCCTGGCTTTTTGGTTGGGACAATAGTTAGGGACTAACATAAATCAGTACCAAAACAATTGTTTCCATTTCTTTTCTCTGGAGCCGGAGGAAGGGAGTGGAGGAGGGAAGAATGAAGGTCTCGCTTTGAACTTCTCACTGACTGCGAGTGGGGGGACTCTGATCTCGCTTCAGCAGCCTCCAAGCACAGGTCCCAGGAGTGAAAGAAATAATGAAGTCTGGTTGGACCAGCTGAGGCTGCCTTCCCTGGGTCTCTCAGAGGCAGCTGCCTCAGTGGTGTGATGGAGGAAGAGCCAGACAGGACTGTGCCCACAATTCTCCACCCTGCGCCCTAGTCTGAGCATAAGGCTGGTACTGGGAACTCACTTATTTGGCACAGATCACTTTCAGGCTGCTGCGCTTCAGGTGCTTGACTTGCCAAAATCTGTTTCATCTCTGTGACCCCTGCCTCGGGAGGTGGACTTGCTGGATTTAAGTACCATCCCATCTCCTTGACTCAGGAAAGGGCCCTGCCCTAATTAACAATCTTTGACGTGGAGGAAGAAATTTACCATTGACTTTTGGAACATTCTTCTCTGCTCTTAAAAAATAGGCTAGGGAAACCTCTTGCTTTCTCTTCCGCGATATGAACTAGGAAGCATGTAGCCCTGATTGCTCCTGGGAGCCATCCTGCACCCACAAGGGGAACCAGGCTCAGGGTATTCCTCGAAATGGTAGGAGGGACAGGATGAAGTTCAGTGCTTGGTGACAGCCTCCAGATCAATCAGTCCCAGAACTGTCTTTGTTCCTCAACTTCCTGTTATGTGCAGCGATAAATCCTTCTGTAGTTGAGGCTTTTTGGATTGAGATTTTTGACCCTTGAGGTTGAAAGCATCCTGACTGTTGAAGAGACTTCTAGAGGGTGTGTTTCACAGCTTGGAGGGGACAGGGAGAGCAGTTGACACATGTGTGGAGAGCTGTGGGGAGGGTGCTCCCCCACTTGCCTGCGTATCTGTGAGCGGACATCGTATGTGATGAGTATGAGGACATACTTGGACGACTGAGTTTACTTGCTCATTCACTCACTCATGAAATAAGCCCATGTTAAGCCACCAAGACGCTCAACAAATCCCCTAATGTGAGGGGAGGGGTATAAGTGTACGAGTTATGTATGTGCAAATGTGCACACGTGCCTGTTTTCTTCCAGAGGATTATTGGATTTGCTGCAATCTGCCATCCTGGCTGAAGTCAGTGGCTCCATAAAGAGGAGTCCTTAGCTCCACGTCCTTCCCATGTCTTGTCGCTAATTCTGTGCTGACCAGAATGGTGAAGACTCCTGTGACAGGGGGACAATCTGTGCCAAGTGGCCCACAAATGCTAGGTTCTGGCATTCATGATCTTTGCACCAGGAAGCAAGGCCTTGGACCTGAGGGGGCGGTGCACAAAGCACATCCAAACAAGGTTCATCTCCTATAATTGATTTCTTCTGGCAGGTCTGACCTCCTAATAGTGTCCCTGCCTAGGCTGGAGCTTTTATAATTAGTCTCTGGTCCCCGAGACCCCAACCACATGCTGACTCATAGAGACTGGCTTTCTGGGTTTAGAAGCTTGTCATAGGTAATTCGCAAAGCAAATAATTCACTTTACAAAACAGTGCTATGTTTTGATACCTCCCCTTTTGCAAATGCTAGATTCTTGGTGTGATTTAGTACTCAAATTGTTACTATCACACAGTGCTAATGTAATATGTTAAATAAAAAAATAATTATACTATCCTCTCTATAGATACCAAAAAAGCCATCAGATTAAATTCTGCTTCTGTTTCTACTTTCCAAATGTTTTAGTAAACTAGAGATATATATTTCTGCAAAACAATAAATAAAATGTAGTTAAGGCCAACAGCCAGGGTTACATCTAATAATTAATCACTGGAGATATTTCTATCAAAATTAAGGAAAGATGAAGATGACCTCTATTAGGCACTATATTTAAGATTGTTGTGGAAATTCTACCCAATGAAACAGAATTTAAAAAATGAAAGGAAGAGATACTAAAAATAAAAGAAAAAAATTATCATTATCTTGCTAGATAATTATCATTATCTATCATTATCTGTCAGAATCATGATGCACTTTATTTTAACAATGATCTCAATGATTGTAACTGACTTCTGAAGGAACTAGATACGTACTAACCAATCTGGAAATTAAATACTCTTCTCTACAATGATTATTTGATCTTACGTTTACGTTTACATTAGGTTTGTCCCCGGTGGGACTTCAACCCGATCATTACTGTCCACTGGTTAAAGTTTACTTATTTCAAAACTCAAACCATCATATTCAGCGAGTGTTGTGCAACATTAAACTGGTTATGACTAATAATTTGATATAATAGCTGGGGGTCCAAATTTGCAAAACTCCTATTTCTTTGATTTTAAGGTGCATTTTAAAAATTAAAAATATTTGAAAAATTGAAGCATATTTTATAGCTGATGTATATGTTTAATATGTTAGTGTATACTTTTTCCTGAATGGTTTTTATTACTTTATAGTCCTAGAATGGGGCAACATTGGCCCAAATCAGATGTATGATGAGTGTTTTGTTGTGGTTTCCAGAGGGCCAGGGCAGGTATATAGTAATGTCCACAGTGAGCATTTTCTAAGTTAGACAGGCTGGGGCTCCCTGAGGCAGGAATATGGCAGCTTCGTCCAAGCGTGAGTCTAGTGTGTTATAGTCCTTTGCAAACACTCTTGGAGGACTGTGCTGGCCCAACCCATAGGTTTTCCTTCAGCCCCCATGTGGAGAGGGGGTGTCTTTCCTTTCGATCACAGTTATTGGTTAAGCTTTGTAATTTTTATAAGGGAGTTTTAACCTGATCTACCTGGTTGCTCATCAAGGTGTGTGACCTGTCACTTCTGGAAAATGTTCACCCCAGGTTCTTGCTGTGGAGAACAACCTTGAACTCACTTTCATCCCAAACTCATCAAGAGATTGGTGATGAGAGATAATCCCTGTAGGTAATTGTCTGAGGGGCACACAGACTCAAATCTTTCTCTAGATCAGCTCTATTTAAGTGTTTCTTAACCATGGAAATGTTTGTTCAAGGATAGAAGAGATGGATACAAAGCTCTTCCAATTGAAGTGGATGAAGGAATAAGAACCTCATCTATACCTTTATTTTCTCCCCCACCGTACCCCAACTCCCAGGAGAGTCTGAGGAGATGCCAGAGAGCTTAGTTTGAAATCGATCACTCTAGATGTCTTTCATTTGTACCTGAGTCATTCAAAATCACCAGAGAGCTGGTTCTATGAACAATTGTTTTTATTCCCTGAACTTTGGGTATAAGCCATGAATCTGAATAAAGAGATACTATCAAAACATGTGCATGGGGCGCCTGGGTGGCTCAGTCGTTAAGCGTCTGCCTTCGGCTCAGGTCATGATCCCAGGGTCCTGGGATCGAGTCCCACATCGGGTTCCCTCCTCGGCGGGAAGCCTGCTCTCCCTCTCCCACTCCCGCTGCTTGTGTTCCTGCTCTCGCTATCTCTGTCTCTGTCAAATAAATAAATAAAATCTTAAAAAAAAAAACAAAAAACCGTGTGCATGTACACACTGGGCATGCTCGTTCACACACACAAACCAGCTAAATGAAACATATTGTGTCTTACTGAAGTAGTTGAAACTTACTGAAATTGTAAATGTTGGGATATTGTTAAGGACACTGTCGGCTACCATTGAAGAGGATACTTAATTTTTTTTTTAACAAATTCTTGTATGACACTACGTGCCAGGTACTATTCTAAGAGATTTGCAAATATTAACTCATTTAAGTTTCATTAAAGCCCTACAGGGTAGATTCTACAATTATCTACATTTTGTAGATAGAGAAACTGAGGCACAAGAAGTTACCCAAATCGCCCAAAGTCACACAGCTCTGAAGTAGAGGAGCTGGCATTTCTTTTTATTATGTTGTTAGCCAACATATAGTACATCATTAGTTTTTGATGTAGTGTTCAACGATTCATTAGTTGCGTATAACACCCAGTGCTCATCACAACATGTGCCCTCCTTAATGCCCATCACCCGGCTACCCCAGCCCCCACGACCCTCCCTTCTCTAACCCTGATTGTTTTCTGGAGTCCAGAGTCTCTCATGGTTTGTCTCCTTCTCTGATTTCTTCCCATTCAGTTTTCCCTCCCTTCCCCTATGATCCTCCGTGCTATTCCTTCTGTCCCACATATGAGTGAAACCATATGATAATTGTCTTTCTCTGCTTGACTTATTTCACTTAGCATAATCCCCTCCAGTTCCATCCATGTCGCTGCAAATGGTGGGTATTCATCCTTTTTGATGGCTGAGTAATATCCCATTGTGTTTATGGACCACATCTTCTTTATCCATTCATCTGTTGAAGGACATCTTGGCTCCTTAAGATGTTAAAAATAGAGCTATCGTATGACTCAGCAGTTGCACTACTGGATGTTTACCCCAAAGATACAGATGTAGGGAAAGGAAGGGGCAGCTGCACCCCAGCGTTCATAGCAGTGATGTCCACAATAGCCAAACTGTGGAAGGAGCTGGCATTTGAATCCAGGCATTCCAGCTCTTGGGTCTACTTCCTGATCCACTAGCCATCTCCTTTTTATAAACACCCACAGGAAAAAAATAATCCTTTTGGATTTCAGTAGTTGGACAAGCCATTGTTCTGAACAGATAATTTTCTTAGAAGTTTCAGACATTGATTCTTATAACCAAACTTCAGCCCTCTTGACTGAGCCTTTAGTGGAGCTCAGAGGTATCAAATCAGCTTGCAAGAGGCCCTCCCGTAATCCCTACAAAATCTGAGGCTCCTGCAACCCTATCCTTTTTTTTACTGTGACAAGTTTACAACATCCCATGACCTTCCACGCTATGCACGTGGTGGGAGGAGAGCCCCTCCATCGCCCACCACAGAGGCCTCACTCCTTCTCTGCATTCCCAACTCTCTACACAGATCAGGCGTCAGGAATCTCTCCCTCTCCTGACCCATAGCATCCACCCTCTGGTGCTCAGAAGGCAAAAGCACCCATGGGCCCCAGAGAAGCCCACACAAGCCCAACAGAAGAGACAGAGGAGAGGAGACAAAGGGCAGAGCAGCAGGCACAGGGCAGGAGTCAGGCCAGGCAGAGGTCCTGGCCAATCAAGGGAGCCCAGTAACAGGCAGGAGTTTGAATCCGGGCAGGAAGTGATGTCATTGTAGGATCTGGCAGCTGACACTGGAATTCAGGGGCAAAACCCCCAAGTCCTCAAGAGGATAAACGGAGGAGGAGGAACTGAGTTTTTCTCACTGAAGTGGGTGCCTTGTCTTGTCCAGTTTATTATCAAAGCATATGAATCGTCCCTCAATCTGGAAAAGGAAATACCCACAGATTTTGGTGGGGATTATAACAAGCTTTGAACTCACAGAGCAATCTGAGGTAGGAACTGAGACACAGTAGGAATGACATAAAAAGGGAAATGAGTGGGCTCTGGGGCCCATGAGTGCTCCCCACTGGGCAGCGAAATAGAGTTGGCCAGGGAGTGAGGTTCTTGTGAGAGGGGCATTGAGAGGGTATATGTTGGTCCTAGAAGTGGGGGACATTCACCAAAAAATTGAAGGCAAGTGTTTTGGCCAGTCATATGGTCCTTGTAGCTCTGAGCACTGTCTTGGGAGGTTCCTAGAAGCTCAGAGCCACTGTAACCTTGGGCTTGTGTCCTGCAGTAGACACCACCTGGTCACACAGAGGTTCAGGGAGTGTCTGTACCCCTCCCCCGAGAAAGCTTTGACCCCACTTTGCACATCCTGGACCCCTCTTATTGCCCTCTCTCTTTAGGTCATTCAAATTAAGAAGTTACCTCAGTAGCTCAGGCCCCGGCTGAGGGACGTGGGTGTTGGCCACACCTACGTGGACGCCGAGGTCATGGGTCCTGATCAGCTGCAAGAGATTCCTATTGCCAATGTGCGAGCAAATGAGCCAGGAACCCAGGTGCTGGAACTGAGGTGAGTGAACAAAGCAACAGTTTCATAACTGAAAGCAGGAGACCAGGCAGAAATCAGAAGGGTAGCTAAACCAAGAGGTGACAACCAAGAGGTGACAAACAATGAAGCTAAGGCATCTGGGACTCTCTATTCCCAAGACAGTGTTCTCTATTCAGCCTGTCTCTTACATCCCCCAGGGATATTTATTTTTTAAAATATTACATGCCAGATCCCATTCCCATAGAGTCTAATTGGTCAGCCTGGGGGTGGGTTCTTGTCTTGGATTTTTTTTTTAAGCACCCATATAATTCTAATATGCTGCTGGGATTGAGAACCACCACTATACCAAGCCTGTTCGGATGCTCTGCCTACTGGTGGGGTTTAAGAAGACCTGGCTAGACTGACAAACAACCTTGGGGTCTGGTTTTTATGAGCACAGAACATATGCTCCTCTCCTCCTTCCCTCTTATCCAAGTTGCAATTTTACATTTCTGAGATTATTTGAATAACGTCTTCCTCTTCAACTGGACTATGAACTCCCCAAGGTAAGAACTTGTCTGTCACTTCAAACATATAAAGCAAACAAACAGAAAAAAGGACAGAACTAAAAGGAGAACTAGAACTAGAAATATTAACGTAACTCTTTAACAAATCAAAAAACAAAGAAGAAAAATATCATACGGTATACTGATGGGTTAAAAGGCATAATTAACAAGTATAACTAGATAATATGTTGGCTTCCATCAACAAATAAAGAGCTGACCAGACTGAGAATCAAAAACTCTCCTTAAATCTGTAAGAGAGGGGAGAACACAGAGCAAACCAATATTACCCCCAAGATTAGAGAGACAGAAGGTGGCCCAAAGTGTCAAGGCATACTGGAGCAGAGACTCACACGCAGGAAAACCTGAACTATAGTTGACAAATTGTTGAAAGCTCAGTGTGGACAGCTGTGAGTTGAAAAATTTCAGAGGGACCAAATCATAGGGGTGTCCTCACATTTTTGTGAGTTTTATCTCCAGTTGCTGGACCAAGTTCTCACAGTAAATATCAGAGAAAAATTCCCCCATGCTTCCAGCAGGGGGAGGGAAAAAGGAATTATTTTAAAATACAGTGAATATGGGCAGTCTACGGCTAATCACAAGAAGCTTATCAATTCATGCTTGGCCAGGGGTTAAATCAATTCTCAGAAAAATGATGACGAAACCATGGAATGATTTCCTCCTACATAGACTCCCAAAACACACCGGCTACCTAGGATGTGTGTAGATTTATTTGCTGAATTCCCTTATCTTATCTCAATAACATTTTCCCCTAACCAGGAAACCCCCAGCTGTCTCTTTGCCAGTAACTATGCATCCCATGCCTGATATGGTCATTATATTACTCTCCTTCAGTTTTCAAATGAAAAAAAAAATACCATGTTAAAAATTGCATTAGTCAGATTTATACCTTCAGTCATGCTGGGATAGCTAGTATCAGATTAATTTTCTTGCTAAAAATAATTATAAAAACAGAATATAATTTGAAAAAAAAATGCTTGAAGCCATTAAACAATGACAAGGAAAGCCAGGATTTAAGGGACAAAGATACAGAAGAAAATAGAAATGCTTTGTGTTGAGTGTTATGGATTGAATTGTATCTCCCCCAAAATTTCAACGTTGAAGTCCTAAATCCCAGTCTCTCTGAACATGACCTTATTTAGAAATAGGGTCTTGCAGATGTAATTTTAAGGTGAGATCATACTGGAGTGGGTTATGTCCCTAATCCAATATGATTATGTACTTATAAAAAAGAGGGAATTTGGACACAGAAACAGAGATGCAGGAAACCATATAAGATTGGACATATGCTTCCACAAGTCAAGGAACTACCAAAATTTAAGAGCGAGTTCTAGAACATATCCTTCCCTAGCACCTTCAGAGAGAGCAAGACCCTGCCAATACCTTAATCTCAGACATCTAGTTCCCAGAGCTTGAGACAATAAATTTCCATTGGGTAAGCAACCCAGTTTGTGGTATTTTGTTATAGCAGCTGTAGCAAACTAATACATTGAGTTTGATATTTTGTATACAATTTCCTAATGAGTCATTTGTCAACATATAAGTTACATGTTGAGAAGCCAAGCAGGAACTGAAAAGCTAACAACTAAAGAGAGATTTCCATGGAGTTATAGTGCTGGGGGGTCAAAACCTGATCTTAGCACCTACTAAAGTGGAAGGGTCTTGTTAAGCAAGCTAGGACCCAGCAATTGTACTCCTGGGTATTTATCCCAAAGACACAGATGTAGTGAAAAGAAGGGCCATATGCACCCCAATGTTCATAGCAGCAATGTCTGCAATAGCCAAACTGTGGAAAGAGCCGAGATGCCCTTCAACACATGAATGGATAAAGAAGATGTGGTCCATACATACAATGGAAGATTACTCAGCCATCAGAAAAGATGAATACCCAACTTTTACATCAACATGGATGGGACTAGAGGAGATTATGTTAAGTGAAATAAGTCAAGCAGAGAAAGTCAATTATCATATGGTTTCACTTATTTGTGGAACATAAGGAATAGCATGGAGGACATTAGGAGAAGGAAGGGAAAAATGAAGGGGGGGGAATCGGAGGGAGAGATGAACCATGAGAGACTATGGACTCTGAGAAACAAACAGGGTTTTAGAGGGGAGGGGGGATTGGTTAGCCTGGTGATGGGTATTAAGAAGGGCACGTACTGCATGGAGCACTGGGTGTTATATGAAAACAATGGATCGTGGATCACCACATCAAAAACTAATGATGTATTGTATGGTGACTAGCATAACGTAATAAAATTAAAATAAATAAATAGCAAGGATATTAAATTAAAAAAAAAGATTCAGGAATTAGGAGAAAATGGAAATATACCAGCATTGACTGGATCAAGGTAATATGGCTATAGTCTAACTGCTTATCAGGAGCAAATTAAATGCTGGAGGAAGATAACTTGCCCAAACCTCTACACTTTATCTTATATAAGCCAACCTAGACACAGACCCATAGGTGCTTTGGATAATGTAGATATCAGATCAGGACTTTACAATATCTAAGATTAATTTACTAAAAGAAAATTTGGTAAATTCCATCACAGAATTGGACTCTATCTATAAATAATCAAATAAAAATAAAATTACTGAAAGAAAAATGGAATAGACAAAGTTAATAATTACATCATGCAAAAGGCAGAATTAATAAACTAGAAGATAGATCAAGAGGAAATATCCAGGTGGAAGCCCATAGAGATAAAAGAACAGAAAATGCAGACATTTCCATTAGAGACATATAGAATATGATAGAGAAATCTACCATTTATGCAATTGGAGTTCCCCCACCTCCCCAGGAAAAGAGAGAGGGGGACAAAAGTAATATTTGAAGAGATACTGACCAAACATTTTCCAAAACTATTGAAAGACATTCAGCCACACATTCAAGTAACTTTAAGAATCTCAAACATATTACATGAAAAGAAAACCACAATTAGGCACTTCATTTTCAAACACTGAAAACCAAAAGAGAAAAACTTGAAGGTATTCAGATGAAGATATCAGCATGATGATATCCTGTAAATGGATACACATAGATGGATATACAGAGAAATATTTATAGATGTGTGTATATATACACAGGTTAATATGCATACACATGTTTTCTTGCTCTGTCAGCTGAGAGAAGCAAAAACTCCATTAATAATGAGCACAACTAGCACCCAGATCTTGGTTTCTGATAAAATCCACCAATACAAGGAATGATGTATCCTTGAAGAAATGGCTGATTCTTGGGACTGTGGTTGGGAATATGCAAGATGAGCCTGGAGTATCTTGTAGGCCAAAAATTAAGGAAGTGCTAAAAAAAATAAGCTTACATTAATGATGGCAAAGGAACATAGGAACACAGGAGCCAACTGAAAAGGCAACCAACAGCCAAAGCTGGAACAAGTTAAGCAAAAAGTAAATTAGTGTTGGATTATAACAGAGTATAAAATATCTGCGAGTTCATACTAACATAAATAAATGATCAAATATGGTGCCTGGATGGCTCAGTTGGTTAAGCATCTGCCTTTGGCTCAGGTCATGATCCCAGGGTCCTGGAATCAAGCCCCACATTGGGCTCCCTGCTCAGTGGGGAGTCTGCTTCTCCCTCTCACTCTGGCCCTGCTCATGCTCTCTCTCTCTCAAATACATAAATAAAATCTTTTAAAAATAAATGATTAAATAAATAGATGGATAGATAAATAGGGGATAAAAGACAAATCTGTGCATATTTGTGCAAATGTGTACAGAATTGCAAATAATTCATGTAGGTGCTCCAAGCTCAAAGGCATGGAGCATAACTCTCCGCTCCTTAAGTGTGGGCTGTCATTAGTGACTTTCTTCCAAAAAATACAAAATAAAAGAGGAATCTGACAAACATTTCCTCAGCCAGGTCATCAACAATGATTTCATGCTGATAACATGTACCCTTGATATGATGTGATAAGAATGGCACTTTACCTCTGTGGTCTTTCTCCCCAAAACCCACAATTCAAGAAAGAGAACAAAGACTGGAGGAAAAAAAAAAAAACAGAATATCCAAGGACTGTGGGACAACTACTAAAGGTATGATATACATGTGATGGAAATACCAGAAGGAGAAGAAAGAGAGAAAGGAACAGAAGAAATATTGAAACAATAATGACTTTGAATTTTCCTGTACTAATATCAGACACCAAACCACAGAACCAAAAATCTCAAAGAATACCAAACAGTATAAATGCCAATAACATATAGAACACTGGATGTAATAACTGAAAACTGAACATTCTTTTAAGTAGATGTGAAATATCTACCAAAATTGACTATACATCGGGCCATAAAGAAAGTATTAACAAATACCCAAGGATTGAAATCATACAGGGTATGTTATCTGACAATGGATCTAAGCAAGAAATCAGAGACAAAGAGTAACTCAAAAATCCTCCAAATGTTTTTAAATGAAGCAATATGTTTCTAAATAATCAATGGATCAAAGAATAAATCACAATACATATTAGAATATATTTTGAAGTGACTTTTAATCAAAAGATTACATATCAGTTTTGTGGGATGAAGCTGATGCAGTGCTTAGAGGGAAATTTATAGCCTTAAATGCATATATTAGCAAATGTGAATGAAAAACAATGATCTAAGTACCCATCTCAAGGAACTGCTATTTTGCTTAGTTGAAGTTAATAAACATAGCAATTGAATCCACAGAAACTATAACAAAGGAAATAACAGAAGAGCAGAAATTAATGAAGTCAAAAGCCAACATATAATGGAGAGCATCAACAAAGTCAAATTAAAATGATTTGCTAATAAATCCCTAGCAAGATGACCAAAAAAAATATTAGAAGACAAAATATCAGAAATGAAAAAGGGATTGTAACTACAGAGTCTACAGGCATCAAAAATTATGTAAACACTATAAGCAACTTTATGTCAATAAATCTAAGCTAAGTTAAGGATGTCTATCATCACTTATATCAGGATTGTACCAGAGGTCCTTACTAACTTAATAAGTTAAGAAAATAAATAAATAAATAAATAAATATTAGAAAGGGAGAAATTCAACTTACCGTATTTGCAGGTGATGTATTTTGTGCATAGAAAACCCCAAAGCAGGTAGAAATAAATTATTAGAATTCTAAGTAAATAAGTAAAGAACAATTTTGGATATAGAGTCAATAAAAATAAGTTCTATCCTTCTATAGAGACATAGATAATTAGAAAATGAAATTTTAAAATGAAACCATTTAAAATAACATCAAATCCATTAACTACATAGGATGAAATTTAGCCAAAGTTGTACAAGACCTCTGCACAAGAACTACATGACCTATATGAACTATATATACTGAGAGAAAGTAAAGAAGACCCAGGTAAACAAAGGGATATAGTACGCTCACAGGTTGGCAGGGGAATATTTTACAAATGTCGACTCTTCCCACATTGATGTCTCTATTCAAGGCAACCTGAATAAAATTTCCAGCAAGTTTTTTCTGGACATTGACAAACTTACTTTAAATTTTATCAAGAGAAGCAAAATGTCAATAGTAGTAAGTCAGTTTTAAAGAAAACAGAATAGAATTGGAGGACTGATCAAGACTTTTAGACAAGAACAGCAATTAAAACAGTGTGCAACTGATACAAGAACAAACAGACCAATGGAACAGAATAGAAAATCCAATATCAGACTTATGTATATAATATCATATGTGCCACTGAAAAGCAGTGAAGAAAGAATAGCATTTCCAATAACTGATGCCTGATCAATTGGTTATTCCTATGGAAAAAAAATTGAACTTCACCTCTAGATCACACCATATGTGGAAATCAATTCCAGATAGATTATAGATTTATATGTGAAAAGTAAGGGGCGCTTGGGTGGCTCAGTTGGTTAAGTGACTGCCTTCGGCTCAGGTCATGATCCTGGAGTCCCAGGATTGAGTTCCGCATCGACTCCCTGCTCAGCAGGGATTCTGCTTCCCCTCTGACCCTCCCCCCTCTCACGTGCTCTCTCTCTCTCTCTCATTCTCGCTCTCTCAAATGAATAAATAAATAAAATCTTAAAAAAAATGTGAAAAGTAAAACAATAAAGTTTCCAGAAGATAATGTAGGAGAATATCTTTATAGCTTTGGCTGAGATACATAAAGATATCCTAAACAGTATATATAAAGAAAAATCACAAAGGAAAACACTGATAAACTGAACTTTGTTAAAACTAAGAACTAATGTTCATCAAAAGATATGATTAAAACAGTGAAAAGGAAACTATAGAGAAGAAATTTGCATAACATGTATCTGATAAAGGACCAGAATATGCAAAGAACCCCTATGAATCAGTTACAAAATATAGACAATCCAATAAAAAAATGGGCAAAACATTTGAATAGGTATTCTTTTGCAGTAACTACTAAAAGTGAAGTTTTGCATACCTTTGCACCTAGAAATTGCATTCTCTTGCCTAAACTCAGCTGCCAGAATCTTGTCCTGGGTCACAAAGAAACATTTTCTTATCTAGCCTCAAATGAGGCTTGATACATCAACTGTTGAGAGTGTCATAGAGGGTATATTAGGATTTTTAAAATCAAAATCAAACTGCTTAAGTATGAAAAAATAAGTATTTTATATAACAGGAAAGAAAATCCAAGAGTAGAAATAGTTTCAGATAATGTTTGACCCCAGAACTTAAATGATGTCATTTAAGACCTAGTTACTCTCTCTTTTGACTCTGTCACCATATGGGTTTTATTCTCAGGCACCATGTAGTGGTAAAATAGTGCCCATAGCTCTCATCCTACTTCTTTCCAGGTTCAAATCCAGCTAAAAACTGAATACTTTTCCACGTTGCTATATCATAAGTTGCAAAATTCACTCTAATTACAATTTGAGTTGTGTGTTAACATTGAAACAATAACCATGGGTCAAGACAATGGAATTACACTGATTGGTTAGGCTGGGTCATGTGCTCATCCCTGAACCAATCCCTGTGGCTGGCGAATGCAAAGTGTTGTCTGGCCAGTCATGAGTTATGCTCTCCTTACCTAGAATCAGGATCCTCACCAGATCCATATGGACTGAGCTAGGAGTGGACAAAGGAACTTTGAGATGTTGTTCCCAGAAGAAATGGGTGATAAATGCTGAACATTTTAAAACCACAAACATGCCAGATGGTTATTTTGTGAGCCTGAGTTTCAGAGAGTAAGGTGACAGATCCACAGTGTCAGAGATGGAACATAAGAACAAAAAGCGTCAGCTAAAAAAGCTTAAGAAAAGTGGGGTTTTCCTAAAGGCTGTGAAGATGCAGACAGGCCCTGAGACCTGAATTTTGTCAGGCATTCTTCCCCCAAGTTCTGGCTGGCTCCAAGGCCAGGGAAGGGAGGTACCTCATGCTGGGGGAACAGGTTGCCAGACAGTCTCCTAAGGTATCTGGATGCAATCCCACATGGCCTTCATGGGGGAAGGCTGGGATCCTGACTAGGAGCCAGGAATCTGGTGGCCTGGCCGGGCCTAGGTGTCCAGGATTGGCAGGAGGTGCCTTCTGCACACTATCTCTCCATAGCACCATCTGCAGCTGCCGTCTGCATTTGGCCCAAAGACAGTGTTGCCAATCACTTCAGGGGATTGCTTGGCCTTCTGTAAGCAAGACTTGGGAAAGGCCAAATTTGACACTTGGCTGCTCTCCTTGAAGTTAAATGACCCGGCTTAGGTCAAGAAACATGAAGCAAGAAAAAAGAAAAAAGCATAGCATGTTGCCTGAGAGAATGCAGCCCTACAAGATGGCAGACCAGAAAGTACAGGCCGAGGAAATGGATAAAGGAGGCAGGGCAAGGATCTATGGCCTTGGAGTCCCTAAAAGATGCTCTAGCTAGTTTGAGGATTTTGTTTTTAAGAAACCATGAAGCCCAGAATGAGGGCAAGACAGAAAAGAAACAGGGGGTTTATTCTTCTAATTTCTCTTCCTAAAAATCAAAGGCACAAGTAAGCAAAGTCAGTCAGTCAGTGAGGGGCTCACTAGTTGACTATGACTGGCCTGAGCAGCGTCTGATCCTTCTTTATTACCAGGTGGGGGCCACAGCAGTGGTAGACTTAGTGAGGAAGGATCCACTCTTATCATTGTCACAAAAACAGGGTGGGGACAAAAAGTTGTGATCTGGGGGAATACTAGAGCCTTAGGAGAGCAGGGAGGAGGGGAGACACACAGGCAAATCCAAGGCTCCAGCCCAGTGAGTTTTTTCAGCTTGCTCTACTCCACGCCCTCACCCATCTAGGCCCTAAACTAAAAGGATACTCACTGCAGCCCCCATCAGCGGAGAGATGCAAGCATAATCTCTCACCCTGGCACAATGCATTGAGGAAACTGCCAACCTTCAGCTACTTTTCTGAATTTCTCACTCCTCATGTTTGGCCTGCAAGCCTTCTAACTTCCCCGGAGACTGTCATGATCTCCTGACCATGGCCTTGCTTCTCCATGTAGCTCTCACAGCTTCTGTGTCCGAGATTAATGTATCCTCCAGAAGACACTCTTAGCCCCTTTCTCAAGTTGACCCTGGAGAAGGTAAAGCCATCTTGCCTTATGGCCAACTCCAGCCCTAGGGTGAACCCAGATGCTGATATCCAATATCCAATATCCAATTTGATAAGGAATCAAGTAGCTATGGTGGTGGGAGAGGTGAGGCAAATGGGCAAATATAACTTTAACTGAAAGCCAGGTGGATTCACTGTCAAAACTGAAGTTGGTCAGATTGAAGGGCAGGTAGGACATCATCCAGAGTCAAGACTCTCTCTGCCCCCACTCCTCTGAATTCCCAAGGAAGACCCTCCAAGACAGCTCAAAAAGAGGCTCCTTCCTCAAAATAACCCCAGAGAAGTGGCAGGCATGAACTATAGTCCCCAAAATCTAAGTGTGACAAAGGCACTACTTAGGGAAGCCCCAGGTGCCAAGGCCATTCTATGCTGAAGATGATCATCAAACAGTGATTCCCTATAGTCTGCCATGAGATCATTAACAAGTAAATGATGCAGTGTTTGGTTTTCTTCCATTAAACAAATACCATACAAGCATTCTTGAAACTTTCAGGGACACTGTAAAAAAAGATCCCCATGCCCAGTGGGAGGCTGGATAAAATGATGTCAAAGGTTCTTTATCAGCTCTCGGTCTGTTTCTTGGGTTGCTCATTGGCTGGGTGATCAGAAACTGCCCCATCATCTCTCCCAATCTCAACCCTTTCATTGGCAAACTGGTGAGAATCTCACCTGCTCTATCAGCCTGAAAAATTTTGCAAAGATGTGCAAAGAGATTTGTAGAGGACTAAACTTTATATAGAGTTGGAAAACTATGTTGATTGTTAAAAGCTTTTGACAAAATTCCTCCCTGGGGAAAATTTGGTCAGGGAGTGGAGAAAGGAAGCAAAAAGCACATATGAAAGTGTGGTGTGTGATGAAATGAGAACATTTGAAGGTGCTTGGGCAGCCTGAGAGAGGGAAGAGAGGATGCCTGGAACCAAGAAAGACAAGGGAGAAACCAAGAGGTTTCGGTAAGAACAGAAGGGCAGAGAAGACCTGCCACCTTGGGAAAAGCCTAGTACAGGAGATGAAGAAACCCCAGAAAGTAGGTCCCATAGGTAGAAAAGGCTGAGGACTTCCCACATTAAAGCTGGAGGTTCATTTTGAGTTGCGAAATAACCTCCCTCCATTCCTCTAAATCTGTTTCACACAACTTCCTTGTGCAGGAAACATTTAGGGGGAAACAGCAGAGTTTTGTTCCCCATTTGGGGTGACTCAGGTTAGAGGGGAAAAAAAGAGCCCCAGAAGGAAAGATAATTGAGATCTCAGGAGCAAAAGGAAGGCAGAACAAAAGCTGAAAACAAAAAATTAAACCCCTCAAAATTCATGAAAATTTTGGGAGGACATTGGCTCTAATAATAAATGTGATAGAGGCTTGAAACAGTTTTATTTTGACTGTTAATTATTATCCTTATGGTGGCTTTCAAGATAAGAGTGCTTGGTACTCATATATCCTTTAGCTTGAGGGTTTAGAAAGGCTCTAAAAGTATTTTGGTTGGCTGAAACACAGACCTGAAAGTAATCTACATTAAATGAACTGAAGTGCCAGAATAGTCTTGGTATACTGTAGAGACAGGCATCCAAAGGCTTAGGGAGAGTGGAATGGTAGAGTGGATTTCATTATGTAAGACCTCCTCCACCCTGAAAGGGCTCAGAGGACACACATTTACCATAACTATGAATATGTGAGGGGATCTGATCTCCAGCATCCTTGAAGAACTTTGTGGTTGTTCTTCTCATAGGTCCAGTGAGCATTGCTACCACTGAACTGGGATGCTTAAATGCAACGGAGATCATTGGAACCCAGAGTGACAGGGGACAAGTGGCAGCACTTAATTACCAAAGGCAATGTGGGTGTGGCTACTGTAATGGATAACAGTGTCAACGTAGTAATCAGAGCAGGCTGATTTGCAGAGACCTACAATATTGGTTAGTTATCTTCATATCCTTAGAGAGGAAATAGAGAGGTACTCTATGTAATTTTTACTTGACCTATATAAGTGGAAGAGTTCCAGATAGAATAAACAGAAGTCTAGTGTGAGTCATCAAAACAGAGGGTCACAGCACCTCAATCAAATTCTAGACTTGAGCAGTTTGTAGACCCAGAACCCACTGAATGAAAGTGTTCTCTTGATGGAGGACCTCTAATACACTATCAGAAATTGATGCTGTTAATTTTTCTCCCAGTCTACCTCAAAAGGACCTATGTTTGATACCAGGGTGAATGTGCACTGGGGAAAGAGAAATATTCAACCTTCTGGGGACTATCAGGCACTGGCTCTGGACTGACACTAATTCCTGGAGACTCAAAATGTCACTGCAGGCCACGAATCAGAGTAGAGCTTTACAAAGGTCAGGTGATCAATAGTGATTTAGCTCATCCATCTCAGAGTGGGTCTAGTAGGTCCCTGAGCCCATCCCATGGTTATTTCCTCAGTTCTCACATGCCTAATTGGAATAGATATATTCATACTTCCAGAACCAACTGATAGAATCTCAGATTGGTTCCCTGACCTCCAGAGTGAGGGCTATTATAGTAAAGAAGGTCAAGTGGAAGCCACTAGAACCCTACCTACACAGTAGTAAAGCAAAAGCAATACTGCATTCCTGGAAGGGTTGCAGAGATTATCGACACCATCAATGACTTGAAAGATGCAGGGGTGGTGATTCACACCACATTCCCATTCTCCTCTCCTATTTCACCTGTTCAGAAGACAGATAGATCTTGGAGTATGGCCATGGATTATCATAAACTTAATCAGATGGTTAGTCCAATTGCAGCTGCTGTTCCAGGTGAGGTTGTGTTGCTTGAATAAATTAACCCATCCCCCGGTACTTGGTATGCAGCTATTGATAAGGCAAATGTTTTTTTTCTTGAAAACTGTTAGCAAGGATCACTAAAAGCAGTTTGCTTTCAACTGGTAAGGCTAGCAATACACCATCACTGTCTTATCTCAAGGGTATGTCAACTCTCCAGTCCTATGCATAATTTAGTCCATAGAGACCTTGATTACTTTTCACATTCACCAGACACCACACTGGCCCATTACATTGAAATATTATGCTAATAGACCTGACTGAGCAGGAAATAGAAACTACTCTAAATATATTAAGACATTTGTATGTCAAAGGAAATAAATCAGACAAAAATTACCTAGGTGAAATTTCTAAGAGTCCAGTGGTAGGAGGCATGTCAAGATATCCTTTCTAAGGTGAAAGATGAGTTATATCTGGACACTCCTACTACCAAAAAAGAGGCACAATGCATGGTGAGCCTCTTTGGATTTTGGAGGCAACACATTTCTCATTTGGGTGTGCTAATTCCAGCCCATTTACCAAGTCACGCGAAAAGCTGATAATTTTGACTAGGGTCCAGAAGAAACAAGGCTGTTGCACAAGCTTCTCTGCCACTTGATCCAGCAAATCCTATGGGGCTTGAAGTATCAGTGGCAAATAAAATGGCTGTTTGGGGCTTTGAAGATTAGCTGCAAAGTCCTGCCATCCTGTCGATAACTACTCTCCTTTTGAGAAACACAGTGTTTGGCTTGCTACTGGGATTTAATAGTGACTGAACACTTAATCATATGATCTGAGCTGCCCATCATGAACTGACCCACCAAACCATACAGCTGGTCATGCACAAGAACACCCTATTATCAAATGGAAGTTGTATATGTGAGATTGGGCTCAAGCAGAGCTAGAAGGCACAAGTAAGTTATAAGAGGAAATGGCCCAAATATCCATGGCTATGATTCCTACAACCTTCTCTAACCCAGACTGCATATATGGCCTCATGGAATATTCCTATGACTGAATGACTAAGGAAAAGAAAATTCTGCTTGGTTAATAGTTGGTTCTACCTCTTACTCAGGCAGTACCTGAAAGTGGACAGTTACAAAACTATAGTCCCTTTGTGGGACACCCCTGAAGGGCTGTGTCTCATTTTCAAAGAGACAGGCAGAATTTTAAGCAGTGCACCTGACTGTTCATAGGAAGGAGAAATGGCCAGAGGTACCAGTCCGTACTTATGTTCTTCAGCCAATGGTTTTGTTGGATGGTCATGGACCTGGAGGAAATGTGATTAGAAAATTGGCAACAAGCAGATCTAGGGAAGAGGGATATTAATAGACTTCTCTGAATAGGCAAAGAATGAGGAGACATTTGTGTCCCATGTGAATGCTCACCAAAGTGTGACCTTGGCAGAGAAAAATTTTAGTAATTAAATGGATAGGCCCATTCTGTGGATGTCAGTCAGCCTCTTTGCCCAGCCATTCCTGCTGTTGCCCAGTGGCCAAAAAGTGGCCATAATTGAAGGGATGGAGGTTATGCAAGGACTCAGTAACATGGACTTCCACTCACTAAGGACAATCTGGCTATAGTTGTGTGCCAAATTTTCCAGCAGCAGAGACCAACACTGAGTCCCCAGTATGACACCATTCCCTAGGATAATCATCCAACTACCTGTTGGCAGATTGATTACATTGGACTGCTTCTATCATGTAAGGGAGAGCCCTTTGTTCTAACTATAATACACATTTACTCCAGATATAGATTTGCCTTTCCTTCATGTGATACTTCTTCCAGATGTACTATCCATGGGCTGACTCAATGCCTAATCCACCATCATGATATTTTATTCATTGTTACTTCTTGTAAAAGAAGTCACTTCCCAGAAAATGAAGTATAGCAATGGGCCCATACCCATGGAATTCTCTAGTTTTAACATGTTCCCCAATATCCTGAAGCAACTGACTTGATAGAATGGAGGAATGGCCTTATGAAGACTCAGTTGTAGTGCAATGTAAGTGGTAGATGGCAATATAAGTGAGGCTTGGGTAATGTCCTGCAAGAGGCTGGATATGTTCTAAATCAGCATCAAATATGTCATGCCCTGTCTCCCATACCTAGTATTTCATGGGTCCAGAAATTAAGAGGTAGAGGTGGGAGTGGCTTCACTCACCATTACCCCTAGTCATTTACTAGCAGAACTTTTGCTTCCCAACCCCGATGATCTTACACTCTTCTGGTCTAGAGGTTTTAGTTCCAAAGGGAGGAATGCTTCCAGCAGGAGATGCAACAGTGATCCCATTAAACTGGAAGTTGGGATTGCCACCTAACTACTTTGGGTTTCTCATGCCTCTCTTCTCCACAGGGAAAGAAGATAGTTATAGCCATGACCAGTTGCAGAAATCAGGACTATAATAGTTACGAGTATTTATTCCTTATTTTGTTATAAATATGCTTCTCTATATACTAACAAAAATTTTTGTTTTCTTCTTCTATTGTCCCCTTATCATCTAACATAGGATAATACTAATGGTAGTTAGCCTTGTATCACAGTATTTAAATTATAAAATATCAGAGGAGAAAAATGAACATTTTCCAAGGACTTTGCATGGTCTCCTGAGGAAAAGGTTAGCATGTTTTGGTTGTATGCAGAGTAGTTGTCTCATTTTACGTGTAAGTATCACTTTGCTATTACCTTTATTTGGAAATGAATACTGATTTAAGAAGATCTGTATGGATGCCAAGTTGACGAGGAGTAGACTGTGATGATCAGTTTAGTCTATCAACTTGACAAGGCTGTAGTCATGAGTCAATCAAGCACTAATCTAGGTATTGCTGTGAGGGTATTTTATAGATGTGACTAAAGTCCATTATCAGTTGATGTTAAATAAGGTAGATTATCCTAGATAATCTGGGTGGGCCTGACTCAATCAGCCGAAAGACCTTAAGAGCAAAACTGAGGAAGAAAGAAGAAATTCTACCTGTGGATAAGTAGCTCCAGCTCTTGCCTGACAGTTCTAGCCTGCCCTTCTTGATGTCCTGCCTTATGGACTTTATACTTGCCTTGTCAAACCTCACAATTATGGAGGCTAGTTCCTTATAATGAATCTCCTAATATACACCTACTTATCTTCTTCTTCATATTATTCCTTTACTATGTGGTCCAGGCTAGAATTGATTGCTTCCTCCAATCAAACAAATAATTAACCAGAAAAGCTACAGTCTTTATCTGAAGCTGTCTAATTCAAACTTTTTAACAATAATCCAACTGCTAATTTTAAGAAGGATTTTTTTTCTTCCAATAGTTTCTGGAAAACATCTGCCTCTAATCATTTAAAATGAGGGCAGCTCTTCTGTATTTGCAGGGTTCTTTCTGTATGTGTCCTCTACCTGATGCTTTTTGGGCTGTTATAATAATAGCTTGCACTCTTAGATATACTTGTTGGTTAATCTTTACAACAACCTCATGGGGTATATACATGTAATTAACTCCTACTGTACAGATGAAGGAATAGGCACACAGACAAGTTCAAGGAACTTGTCCACAATCACATGGCTAGACAGTGGCAAAGCCAGGCTTCGAACCCCAGCAATGTGGCTCCAGAGTCTGTGTCCTTGACCACTGTATCACACTGCCTCTCATTACCGAGCCTGCATCATCTGTCTGGAAGGACAATCGTTCTGTGGCTAAACAGAAGCCTGGGTAATGGGATGGGTTCTCTGTGTCAGCAAATGATAGTACATGATTGTAACTTGTCTGGGAAAACCTGGACAGGGTAGACTGGGAAGAACTTATCCACTCCCTGCTGGTGCTTGGCCTCCTTCTGTCAAGGTGGGAGAGAGTTCAAACCACAAAGTCTCTGTACATTTTCCTGAGACAATTTGCTGAAAACTGTCTTGTTTTTGCAAACACAAGTTATCTGCAGAAGGTAGCACAGCTCAGGTCTCAATTACTGAGATGGAAGCCACTCAAGATTCTGAATATCTGGAGTTCACCAAAGATCTATTCCCACTGAAGCCTGCATGCCCACAAGGTAGAGGGATCCATGAGAAAGGATTGGGCTCTGTCCATGGTATCTCTGGGGGTTTTGTGACTTTGGGGATAAGGGAGGGAAGGAGGGAGAAGAACCCCATAGCCTCCAAACACTGGCCTATGGCCTGGCAGCCAGGCCCGGATCTCAGATAATATGGAGGCTCTCCAACACTCATCTACACAACTATTTCTCCCCTGTAGGAACCCAGTGGCCTAAGCTCACTACTCATTTCCATGAAGCGTGCTCTCTAGAAAGGTCCATAGGGCACCCACTATAAGGAACCCACCTTCCTCCTGAAGGTTGATTTGCAGCCTAATCCTCATACCGTGACACCATAGATGGTTGTCCCAGATGACAGGATTTCAGAAACCCAGGAGCAAATTGAGAACACTATCATGTGGCAAAAAATCATTCCCTGGGTGCTCCCTTGCTCCACACGGGTATTTGCCTTATCTAGCCAGGCCATCATTCTCAACTTCGGCTATCATAAAACCATCTGGGGGCTTTAAAAGCATTCCAATTCCCATGTGGCACCCCAGACCCCTAAATCAAGATCCCAGGAGCAGGACTCAGGCTTCTGTGTTTCTTAAGCTCCCCAGGTGATTCCCATGTGCAGCCAGGTTGAAAACCACTGGGCCAAGTCCTCATGGGCATGGTGAGAATTTTCATCATGTATGTCCAGGAGTCCTTATGTCACTCAGAAAAGTTCTAAGTATCATGACCAGTCCCTGTGGACTAACAGACCCTTCTCTCTGCTGTGAGATTACTCACCTTTTGGGGGACGAGCAGGGCTCCTCTGAGCAGAACCAGAGCACGACGGGTATGAGTGTGTGCACACGCTCCTAAGGGATATGGACACATGGTTCTGTTTCAGAGAGGCTTCAGGATAATCAGAGACAGCTGTGCTGCTGAGAAATCATTGGCCCCCAAAAGATTGGTCCTGCATACTTCCAGGAGAGCTGCAGGTGTGCTGTGGGTGTGCCAGAGAGTGCCCCTTGCAGGAGGAGACGCACTGCTCATCTCTCTGCTTCTTGGCATACTCATGTCTGAGAGAACTCCCCATCATCAGCAAAGCTGTGACACCAGGCCCTGGGGCTCATTATTGCAACGAGAGGGCTCTGCAGACCCTGACCCCGCATGGGCACATGGAGATCCTGTGATAAAGCTGCCTTGTTATTGGACAACACCCCACCCACTGGATACTGAAATCACAACTAGAGTATTCAGAAGTGTTTAATATGGTACAGATGCCCAGGACAGGGACTTGTAGAGGACAAAAAAAAAAAAAAAAAAAGGCCAGAGTTCTAAAGTCCATTGTAGTCATGCTCCTGCTTCCCAGAAAAACCAGCCTTTCAAGATTCCCATACAGGGGCAGTGTTGCCGATTTTTCCAGTCTCAGTGGGTAGGAAAAGGAGGTAACACTTACTAGCACTTGTGTTAGAATCTCCACGTGCTTTAAATTATTGAATCCCAAATAGCCCCAAATGTAAGATAGGTGTTTTTACTCCATTCTCAAATCACAAAACTGGAGATGTCAGACATTAGGTAAGTTCCTCAAAGGGGAGGACATTTCAGAATTCCTGTTCACCCCACCTCTTTCTGGCTCGAAAATCCAGTCTTGCCTCCAGACCAGGCTGCACCGGTGTCTATGCTGAGGCTCAGGCTCTAACTACTGCTAGCATCAGTGCTGTTAACTCCCATTTCTCAAGCACTTTTTGCGCACTGGGTATTCTGTGCAAGCTGTCTCTGTTTTCGCCACAGCCGTGGGAAGGGGGTAGTATTCTATCCATTTCACAGGTGGGGAAACAGGCTCAGGGAAGTTAGGGTGACTCCTTGAAGACCCACAGCCAGTAAATGCAGTCGGATTTACCCCCAGGTCTTCGTTTTGCCATTTCTCCCTGAGGGGACTTAGGAGACGTCAAAAGCCAAAGTGGTAAGGGGCTTATGATCGAATTTCAGCCTTCAGGAGGTTGTGGGTAGAGATCCTAGGGTATCAAGATAGGGACTTTCCACTGACCTCAGACCACCCCGCGCTGTCTTTCTGACTCCATCTCTGCATAAAGGCAGCTCAGAACTTCCAAAGTGATTTCAGGACTCAGAGGGGCTGCACACAAGGCAGTGGGCATGGGAAATGTGAACTATGACAGTGTCACTTCCTTTGGAACATATTTATAACACTGCAGCAGAGTCATTTTGCACGTTCCCTGGACCCAAAATTTACATCTAATCCATCATCCTAATCAGGCTATGATGCATTGCAAAGGCAGACAGTAAATATTTTCCTTCTTTGATAATGACAGCAGACAAGCACCTTCTAAAACGCATTCAAAGATGAGAAGCACGCGCAGACAGCCAGGTTGCCGAGATTCGCGGGCAAGTTATGAACAATATTTATTTTTCTTATTACATTTTTGCAAGTTTCTAAATGAAAAAAAAAACTGTTCTTTAAGGCTTACACATCCTCACTTTGGGCACCCCCTCCCTTCTGTCCTTTCTATTTTGGCATTTCATTTGCAAGAAGTCCCCATCTCCCTGATTTACATGTGAAAAAACGTGGAGCATCATGTGGTGAGGGTTTGGGCAGACACTGAATTCCATTCAATTCTCATTTCCTCTCTGACAGTCACCATTGAATCAATCATGTTCTCCCTGCCCTCTCTCTGACCACCTCGGAGATCCCAAATCGCTTTTCATCTCATGTGTCAATCACCCTCAGACCATGTCCACTTTTCATTACTAACACGCCATCACATGACCCGCTAATCTGTCACTTTCTGACAGCGGTTAGTGTGCCAATTGATTTAATTAGCAATCAATTAGCTTGTTACTATTGGAAGTAATTACCTTTTATAGAGAAAAGAGTGCAGCTGGTGAGGGCAATAAAATTGCACTAATAAAACTGCATCTACTCCCCTCTGTACAGCAGTCACTGCACTCAAGGGCTGGCCAAATTATGGGTGACACACACATCTTTTGAATAGCCTCTGGGGATGTATTTCCCCTCCTTATTATGTGCAAAGCCCCTCTGTCATTGATATTACCCAGAATTGGTATTTTCAGGGGAAGATTGGGTTAATTGTTCACGTTCTTGCTCTCATAGCAGGGACTCTTCAGAAGCCTTATGTTTCGGAGCAAGAAGAAAACTTGGAAATACACCTAGACCCTCCCTTTTCCAAAAATGGAGCGTTTAGGGCTGCCGAGGGGCCAAGTGACTTGCCCAAGGCCATACAGCTAGCCAGTGCTGGACCCCCCACCCCTGCGCCCCACATGTTGGGAGGGGCCTCTTCCCACCATTCCTGCGCTTCTGCAAGTCTCATCTCTGCCTGAGGATCAGGGGTCTCTGTGAGAGGGGATGGTGGGGGCATATATTCAAGAGGAAGATCCTCATGGTCTTGAAGATAACAGACGCTCTGATTTTAGAATCACATTCTGAAAACATGCGGAGAAAACTCTGCCATCCAATGAGATGTGGGCACGGCGCGGTCTTGGGTGGCACAGACGGGTAGCGATTTTCGGCACGATTGCCTGTTCTTGTATACACAGACTTAAAATGTACCCTCCGCCACTCCTGACCCAGGGCTGCAATACATTTCCCGCACTTTCGCTATTAAATTCAGCCTCCAAACTACTCCCCAGGCGCGCGATGACTCGCTACATTAGCTCCGTGGTGAAGGGGAGGCAGTAATGAGATGACTAAGGAGACCCGGATTCCATTCATCATCCTGTTTGCTCCAATATAAGTGTTCTTTTATCAGCACTATTCGTACTGATGTCATCGCAGGAGGCATAAATCACCTCACCAGTGACAGGGTCCTATTAAGGGTCACGGCCTAAAATCATTATTGACAAATTAAGGATCACACTTGGCCATTTTGTCAGCGTGCCCTCAGTTGGGGGTACGGCCTGCTTCCTGTATCTGGTCAGAAATTAAATAGTCATTTAGAGTCCTGAACAACCGTGGGGATTAATTCCAAGTGCAGTCACCTCCTCCTCTCCCTCAAATTTGAGAAACTCGCTGCGGAGTTTGGCAAAAGCAAGGAGTCCCGTGTTCTTATCAATTCTCCTCATTCCAGCGGCTGTGGGGACACATTACAAGACGTTATAGAGTGCATGGCACACATATCCTGGGTTTGGATGGGGACGGGCAGCAGGGGGCTTGTCAGAGAATTACTGAGAATTCTCATTCGGAATGCTGTCACTTTGGTCTTTCTCCATCACCACCGAATGTAACTGCAGGTGACTTTTTTGGAGGGCAGGTGGAATGTAGATGAGGGGACAAGGTGAAGAATTAACACAATCATATTTTCCCCCATTAAAATGTGATACCCCCCATTAAAAGAAAAATGGTTTTTCCTGTAATATTTGGCAAGGTTATTGCTCTTAGGTTTTTTAGGGTGAGCACCAAAGTTGGCTTCGTACTTAAGTCAGTTCCAATATCTGGACTTCAAGTACTCATCTTAAGAAAGTGATCTGGGGGTGCCAGGGTGGCTCAGTCGTTAAGCGTCTGGCTTCGGCTCAGGTCATGGTCCCAGGGTCCTGGGATCGAGCTCCGCATCGGACTCCCTGCTCTGCAGGAAGCCTGCTTCTCCCTCTCCCACTCCCTCTGCTTGTGTTCTCTCTCTTGTTGTCTCTCTCTCTGTCAAATAAATAAATAAAATCTTTAAAAAAAAAAAAAAAAGAAAGTGATCTGGACATGTAAGTAAATTTGGTACTCCTAAGCCATGGATCATTGGTAGGTTTTTAGCATCCCATGAGTCATTTTAGATAATATAATCTGAAATGATGGTGAAAGTTGTTTATAAAACACCTGAATAAATAGCCTTATCACGTCCTTGCTTGGAAAGTGTCACTATTGTTAAGATGGCAGTCTGCTCTAAGTTAATCTACAAATTTAATGCAATTTGATATGAATTTTAATGGTATATGTTTGTGTGTGCTTGTGAATGACATAAAGTGATTCTGTAGTTTATATGGAAGAATGAACAAGTAAAACTATGCAGGAAAATTTTCTAAAGAGTGAGAGAAGACTCCTTGTTCCATCTGATTTTAAAATGTATTACAAACCTATAGTAATCAAAACAGTATGGCAACAGCACCAGAACAGATGTGGAAAATCATGAAAAAGAAAGTCCAGAAATAAACACAAGTATAAGAATTCAGTACAGGGCATCTGGGTGGCTCACTCAGTTAAGTGCCTGCCTTTGGCTGAGGTCATTATCCCCGGGTCCTAGGACGGAGCCCCACGTAGGGCCCCTTGCTCACTGGGGAGTCTGCTTCTCCCCCTGCCTCTCCCCCTGCTCGTGCTCACTCTCACTCTCTCTCAAATAAATAAATAAAATCTATAAAAAAGAAAAGAAAAGAATTCAGTACATAATAAGGTGGCATTTCAAGTAATAGGGAAGATATTAATTATTTGATAATTAACATTCTAAAACATTGATTAAACATTTTGGAGAAATGATTATGTTCCTAATGTGTACCTTATGAAAACTTAACTTCCTTAAAAATATAAATGTAAAATATAAAGCCACAAAAGTAATGAAGGTTGAAAGCAAAAATGAAATTATATAAATTTTACTTGCAGGTAAAAATGTATATAATTTTGGGAGAAGGAAGGCCTTTCTGACACCAAAACCAGAAACCATAAAGCAATAAAAGTGAAAGATTTAGTCACATAATAATTATGTAAACATGGCAAAAAAATAAAAAATAAAAACAAACCACAACTAAAAATGTATGAAGTAGACAAAGGATTGATAAAGAATGGCTACTCCAGTAGGGGGAAAACATAAGCCAAAGCGCAAATAGAGTACAGTATTTACTTAAAAAGGAAAATGGATAACCAATAAATACAAAGACCATACAAGTAATTAGGGAAATGAATTTGGAACAATACAAAAAAGAAAAGCACATTCATTTATCAAATTGGAAGTACTTTTAAATAATACACAATGCTAGTGAGTATGTGAGGAAGTAGGCACACTCATATTTTGTGGAGGGGTATAGAAATTGTTACAGTATTACTGAAAACCAATTACCAAAATCATTAAAAAGTACATTTCTTCTTTGACAAGCAAACCAACTACTAAAAATTTATCCTAAGAAATACTTAGATAAATATGTAAAGATGTTCTTAACAGATTTTTCATGAAGTGCTATTTAGAACATTTTTAAAAATCGCAAAGAACCTAACTGTCCCATAGTAGAGAACAAGAAGTTTGACACATATTATTCATTATAAAAGAAAAAAGTGGAAACAATCTAAAACTTCAATTGTGGGTTATTAGTTCAATTGTTTCAGATCTACTTATATGGAAAGTTGTTCACAATATCTTTGGAACAAAAAGCAGGTTGCACAGCATGAAAATATATAGATTTGCATGAGGAAAAAATATATACACAAAATTAAGCTTCAATAGACTTTGATCTGAATACCCAATTTAATTTATTTCAATTTGAATACAGTTATGAGTTTGAGTACCTTATATTAAATTTTTTCTTTCTTGAAAAACAGTGCAAATGATAATTTTGCTTATGTGGGCAAACTGCACATGGAAAGGAAATATTAACTAGCAATGTAATAACGAAATGATTTCTTTAGGGGCCTTAAACTCAAGCCTTCAAATTTATACTGCTTCCTTGTGGAATTACTTGATGAAACTAAAATTAAACCCCAAAGATCTAACTGGGTCTGGTCAGACTTCCTTGCTGTCCCAGATAACTTCTGGAACTTTCCATCTTCTGCAAAACCCTAAAGCAACTTATGATTGAAACCTTGCACGGAATTCATCATTTATTCAGCTAATATTAATGGAACACCTTCGTTTATCCCAGTCACCCTCCTGATGAGACAGATTGCTTATGGCTAGTGCTTGGAACACAGCAGGTGGCAGTAACAAGAAGGCAGAGCCTGGTCTTGGGGGGGGGAGGGGAAGGGAAGGTGGGGTATGAGAACTCAAGCTTATAGCAAGTATGAACCCAAGGCACAGCCCAAGTGAAAACACAGTAAATCTGATCATGAGCATCAGCACCTGCTAAATTTTTGAGTTAGAATTTTGTCACATTTATCCCAGAATCTTCACGTGTATATAATATTTAATGCAATTTATATAATAAATAATACACATAATATATAATACAAACACAGTTTCTGAGGGAGGTAACTGAATCCCTGTGGTTCCCTCAGTGAAGAGCCCCAGCTCTGTCAGTTAGATGGGCCTGCCGTACACATTGGGAAGCTGGCTCCATCAAAGTAACTTACTTTTTTTCTGGGTGGTGGTCTGCCTTGGTGAAAAGACTGGCAGAGTGGTGGTGGGGGGAAGAGGGGTTGTTCTATGGAGCTGAATCTGGCAGCATGGGCCA
Organism: Mirounga leonina; assembly: GCF_011800145.1. NCBI lineage: Eukaryota > Metazoa > Chordata > Mammalia > Carnivora > Phocidae > Mirounga > Mirounga leonina. The sequence continues at coordinate 99,134,736 of NW_023270377.1, forward strand.
CCAGCCTTACTCCACGTGGGCACCAGCCTGGAGTGAAGAAGTGCCTTTTGAAGAAGTTTGATGGACTGGTAAACCAGAGACCACCCAAACAGGGCAGGAGGCCCAAAACAAATATTGATGCCTGGGAGATGCAGTTAGAGAACTGGAAGGCTGGGATGAGGAATGGGGGCTAAGAGAAAATGGGTACTTGGAGTGCCATTTTGGTCCAGCTGCTGAGGGCAAGGATTATTGCCTTTGGCAAGTTCCCACCTTCTCTGTGTTGGGTTTTTCCAAACTCCAGCCCCATTCAAGCCCCATCTGGAATAATTTTTACTTAAATCAACTTCCTTTTTCCCCCTATGTATTTAAAATAAAATTTTAGACTTTGTACACTGCTATTAAATGGAAAACTGGCCTCATTCACCATAAAGAGATGGTAACTATAAAAGTATATATAATAAAACCAAACATTAGTATTGAACATTTCCTGATGAAGGCTCTGAGCCCAGAACTTATTGTCACTTTGTTAAATAGGAACTTTAGCCTGAGTTAGGGAGGGAAAAAAGACCAGCACAAATAGAGACTCTCCTTGGGCTCATCCAAAGGACTGAAGAAGCATTCCAAAGGGGGCCACTCTCTTTCCTGGTGGGCTTCAGTGGTTTTTAGCCCCTTTTTCTGGGTACAACACCTAAAATCATATGCCAGTCTGACCAAATTTATCTTGTGAACCTCTCTTGGTGTGTCCTCCTTTTTCAGGACATGGTGGTCAGAGGCACTCAGAGGCACTCAGAGGCAGGGAGCAAGGTGCCCTGAAACAGAGGGACCATGGTGCTGGGAACCCACTCTCAGTCTTGATGCCTGATAGCTGCAGGGATGATGGCTTGTCACAGTCTTCCTCAATGGGGGCTTTGAGAAAGAGAGCTCTGAAGCACCTGTCCCTAAGGGAGATGCAGACGAGGATTGAAGGGTAGGCTCCCTATGTAAATTCAGCCAGTGGTGTGAGATCTCACTTGGAGCCCTGGCTCAGTGGGGCAGGAGGGTGTGGGAGAGCTGGGTGCTGGTGCTCACACCTCACCTCTTCCTCCTGCGTACTTTGCCATGCTCTGAGCAGAGCCTCGGGTCATACAATGGGGGGTGTTGGGATCATCCAGTCCAAGCTTCTCATCCTACAAATGGGAAGACTGAGGCTCGAGCAGAATGCAGCTGATCCAAACCACAGGAACTGGTTCTGGCTTGCCGCCCTGCGACAAGCACTTGTCCACCACCTGCTGGCCCAACACCTCCTTTGTGCTCCACAGGCCGCCTCGAAGAGGCATACCTCTGACTGTCCCCTGGGAGCAGTTGCAGCTGGTGACCTTGAGGTGAGGGGACACAGATAGTGGCACTGATATGCCCAGCCAACCATAGTTTTGGTTTGGGGAGCTCTCCTGACAGCCCTGCTCGGCAGAGAACAGGAACTTTTCTTTAAAGAAAAGGAAATAAAACCTTTTCTTAGAGAAACTGAAGAGTCACAGTGCCCTTCCGAACCTTCTTTTTCGGTGACATGGTTTCAGCCCCAAATCCTTAGAACTTCCTTCTCGAACAACTGACCCCACCTTGCTACTTCCTGGGGCTGGCCCTCACAGTTCTGCTCCCTCAGTCACCCTCCTCTGAGAAGAGACAGAGAGCATGACACCCTCTTCTTCACTCCAGCTGCAACACAGGTCCCCCGTCCCTACCCCATGTCCACCATGCACTGTAAAGTCTCGAGCAGGTCATGGCCAGATTTGGCCTCTGTTCCCACCTCTGTAAATGGAGAGTGTTAGCTTATCAGAACTCTCAGGCTCCTTCCAGCTCTCAAATCCTGAAAACAGAGCTGCAGAGAGAGAGGAGGAGGAGGAGAAAGAGAGCTCATATTTGAGATTGTCACTGGGGACAGTGGGAACTGGGCAAACGTGAGGTGGGCATATGGCACGTCCTACCATGTGCTGCCCTACAGCAGCTTCCCCACCTGGCTGCCTAGCCCTGTGCATGCATGCACGAACAGCATGAATGTGTTCAGGGCATGGAGAACTCCACAGCTTTGGACGGTAGGTGGGGTAGATACAAGCAAAGGGAAGAACCGGCATGAGGTACTCCAATTGCACCAGTCCAATCATCAGCCCAGAGTCACAGCTGTCCTTAGCCACCTGGTGGAATTCAGGACCCTCCCCGCCTTTGGGTCATTTGGTGAGGCAGCCTGGTCCAGGCACAGGTGCCTCATTCTTCTCTACCGGCTTTTCACTAAGGGCAAAAGGGAAGGAGCCCCAGGAGGAGCTCAAAGCAATTGTGTTGTGAGATACTGAATTTTATTATTAAAAATTACCTCTTGGATGGGGGCACCTGGGTGGCTCAGTGGCTTGAGCATCTCACTCTTGTTTTCCCATCGGGTCACGGTCTTGGGGTCCTGAGATGGAGCCCTGCCTTAGGCTTTGCTCAGCACTGAGTCTGCTTGTCCCTCTCCCTGGTTCTCTCTCCGTCTCTAGAATAAATAAATAAAATCTTTAAAAGAAATTAACTCTAGGATGAACGGTACAGCATAGGGAACACAGTCAACAATATCGCGATAACTTCGTACGGTGTGAGATGGCAACTACCCTTATTATGGTGAGCATAGCATAGTATATAGAATTGTTGAATCACTCTGTTGTACGCCTGAAACTATATAACGTGTATCAACCATGTTTCAAATTTAAAAGAAAAGAAAAAACATTAACTCTAATTTTGCCTGAAAATGTACTAAGAAAGCAGACAAAAAACAATAATCTTTCATAATTCCATACATTTTAAGGTTATTTGCATTAAGAAATAAAATAATAAAATGAAATTTCTTTTCAGGCCTCATCCCCCTCCTTAGCGCTAACGACTGATAATTGCTAGGACCTTTCTCAACCACTTCCTGTACTTCTGCACATATATTTGTTTACATACTTCTTTTTCCTAAAAAAATGGGATGATGCTGGTGCAGCCACTCTGAAAGACAGTATGGAAGTTCCTCCAAAAGTTAGAAATAGAGCTACCCTACAATCCAGCAATTGCTATACTAGTTATTTATCCAAAGAATACAAAAGTACTAATTCAAAGGGATATATGCACGCCGATGTTTATAGCAACATTATCTACAATAGCCAAATTAAGGAAACACCCAAGAGTCCATGGACAGATGAATGGACAAGGAAGATATGGTGTGTGTGTGTGTATAGACACACACACACACACACACAGGAATATTACTCAGTCATAAAAAAGAGTGAAATCTTGCCACTTGCAACAGCGGGGATGGAGCTAGAGATTATAATGCTAAATGAAATAAGTCAGAGAAAAACTACCATATGATTTCACTCATATGTGGAATTCAAGAAACAAAACAAATGAGCAGAGAGGAGGGAACAAAGAGAGGCAAACCAAGAAACAGACTCTTAACTGTAGAGAACACACTGATGGTTACCAGAGGGGAGGTGGGGGGGAGGATGGGGGAAATAGGTGACGGGGATTAAAGAGGGTACTTGTGATGAGCATAGGGTGATGTATGCAAGTGTTGGATCACTATACTGTACACTGGAAACTAATATTACACTGTATGTTGACTAACTGGAATTTAAATAAAAACTTTTTAAAAATGGGATGATGCCATACTTATCACTCTTCAAATTGCTTTCAAGTTTAACCTTACATGATAGGTATTTTTCTGTATCAGCCAGGGAGGTCTACTTTGCTCTTGCTCATGTCTGCATTGTTTTCAATTGAATCAATACATTACAATTACTTTATGGACATTTACAATGTGGCCAATTTCATGTCAATTTTTTGTGACTTCAAACAATGCTGCAGTAAACATCCTTTGGACACATATCCTCATTATTTTATTGTAATTTCTGTAGAACAGACTCTTATGTGAAACACTGGCGGCTCTTATCCATATTTAAATCTGTAGTAGATACAGCAAATTGCTATGCCACAAGTGTTCTAATTTATATTTTCACAAGTAAATTATGAGAGTGCCCATTTACCCACACATACACCAGTATTATACATTATCAATGAAAATTACATTTTTTGACCATTTAGTAGATGCAAAGTGCACCATCGTTATTGGCTTACATTGCATTAAGATAGTATTTAGGACGAGTTCGTTTTCCTATATTTATTGTCTGTTAATATTTCTTGTTTGAATTTCCTGGTCATATTTGGTTTTTCTTATAGAAGATCATTATATGTTAGAGAAATTGACCTTTGCATATTAAATATGTTGCAAATATTTGGTGATGTCTGCCGTTCAGAAGTTTTACCTTTAATCTGGCCAAATCGTCGCTTCTCTTCCTTTTGTGATTTTTGAGGTTTGTGTCTTTTTTTTTATAAAGGCCATCCTCCCCGCAGAACTCTAGAATATGGTCAGCTCTACCACCATCTGATACTTCCATAGTTCTGTGTTTACATCTATAACCCACATAGATTTTTTTTAATAGGGTGAAATCAGAATTAATTTTTTTCCCAAGTGGAAAGCCAGCTACCCTTATATCAGTTTTGAATATTTTATAATTTATATAATTTATCCTAAATTGTATAATTTATCCTTTTCCTAAGCATTTAAAGAATGTGTTTTTCTCTAGATAGTTGAGAAAGTTAAGGCTTAGGATAATGGTTCTCAAAGCATAGTCTAGGGAGTTCCAGGAGTCCCTAGGACTAATTCAGGTGAAAACTATTTTCATACTAATATTAATACACTGCAATACTAATATGAGATCATTCCCTCATGAGTATACACTTGAGTTTTCCAGAAGTTATATGACATGCCATGATGTCACTGTTCTTATGGATATTGGAATGTATGCTTCTATATTCTTGTGTCTCAAATTTTTCTGTTTTAATTTCTAATTGAGTAAATATTGATAGATATAACTCACAGAAACAAAAGATCTTTGGCATCCTCAGTAATTTTTAAGTTATACAAAGAGGTTCTAAGATCAAAAAGTTTGGGAACTGTAGATCTAGGGGAGATATGGCCTGTTTATTCTATGACTTCAGATTTGCTCTGGCATATCTCTGCCTAACAGAGTACACATCCCTGAGACTGAGAAATGAACAGTGTGAGTAGAGAGACAGAACATAGCTCCGTAAGGGTCTATACCCTGTCATCTGTCACCTCCCTTTATTAGTTCTGTCAATTTGAATGAGGAGTCTAACCCAAAACAGCCCCTAGGATGTGTTTGGCCAGTGTTTTCCTCTTCATTTACCATTAATCTTTTTCAAATTGAGATACAATCATTTGTGGTTCCTGAGATTTCTGGTGTGCAAATGGGATCTACTCACCACCCAATATGATGGTCCTAATTCAACCAAAGCTCTTTAAGAAGGGGGACCAGTTTGTGTTTTACTGGTCAAGAGATGGAGTAGAACTCCCAGGTTGAGGGGATTTGGTCATTTACTTTCTGGCAGGTGCAGCAGCCTACACCATGGGATAGAGGGATGGGGAGCAGCGGGGATCTGGCCCCTTGAAACTCAGCCTAGTGTCCTGGAATCATTGCAACCGACAAGCCTGCATTGGCAGTCAGCCCTGCCAGCACAGGGAGATATAATAAGATGGGAAAAGACAGGGGTCATTAGAATCTTAAGTTCAGAAGGCATTTCAAATTTGCCTAGTAATGAGTATAACACTTATCTCGTGAATGCATTGTCCTTCATAATCTCCAGCAGGCAGTTGTACAATGTGTGTATTTAAACCCTTGCTTGACAGGAGGCTCACTACCTCATGAAGTAACCCTCATTGTTGAACAACTCCATTTATTATGTCTGGCTAGAAGTGCTTATCCCTTCCCCTCACACACACACACACACAAACTGTGCCTAATACCTGCTATTTCACTCATGTGTCAATTCCTTCTGAAATTCATCCCTGACTCTTCTCCCTCTGGTCTCTATCTAGAGGGTTGGAGATGCTCTCCAGTGCTCCCCCAGCACTTTGTCTTACCTTGACTATGCACTTAGAGTGTATTAGTTTCCCAGGGCTGCCATAACACAGCACCACAAACTAGGTGGCTTACAGCAACAGAGATTCACTCTCTCACAGTTCTGGAGGCTTGAAGTTTGAAATCAAGGGGTTGGGCAGGCTGTGCTCCCTTGAAAGGCTTGAAGGGCGAATCCTTCCCTGCCTCTTTCAGCTTCTTGTGGCTGTTGGCATTTCTGGTCTTCTTGGCTACATCCCTCCAATCTCTGCTTCTGTCTTTTGTCTTTTGTTTCTTATAAAGACACCGGTCATTGGATTTAGGGCCCACCAGGATAATCCAGAATGATCTCACCCATAATTCCTTTACATAATACATTTACAAAACCCTTTCTCTAAATAAGGTAACATTCCAGGTTCTAAGGGTTAGGCCACGGACAGAACTTTTTTGGTGCCACCATTCAAGTCATTATATAAGGTGTGGCAAAATGGCCACCCTTGGGTCAAAGTCTGCCCTTCCCTGCATAACACTGTACGCATTTGGACATTCCACACCAATACCTGGATTTCCAGCTTCTTTGGAAAAAGAAGAGGATCTGGCCACACGGAGACTGCCTTCACAATGGCATCAATCAGGGGACCTGCATGGAGGCTGCACTCAGGGGATGTCTGTGTTCTCTGGCTCACCCCATGCCCACCTCAGTCCACCTCACTCACTTGAACCTGACCTGACCTGTCAGGTCCCCATAAGCATTCGATTTTGTGACTCTTAATTTAGATTCTGTTAGTCTTGTCCCAACCAGACGTTAAGCTGTCTTATTTGACTTTGCATTCTTAATATCCAGGACAGAGCCTGATACAGAGTAGTTGCTCAAAAATAGTTGTTGGAGGGCACCTGGGTGATTCAGTCATTAAGCGTCTGCCTTCGGCTCAGATCATGGTCCCAGGGTCCTGGGATCGAGCCCCACATCGGGCTCCCTGCTTGGTAGGAAGCCTGCTTCTCCCTCTCCAACTCCCCCTGCTTGTGTTCCCTCTCTCGCTGTGTCTCTCTCTGTCAAATAAATAAATAAGATCTTTAAAAAAAATAGTTGTTGGAATAAAGAATGTAGAACACACACTGAACTGAAAGATGTTTCCCTCTAACTCCTACCTGCAGATAGGTCTTATTCTTGCATTCAGAGCCACACAGCATAGGGTCTTTCTTCCTTATGAACATGTTTTACATTTAAAAAATATATGACATGGGAGAGGACACGAACATTTGCACTGATAGATCTCTATTAACAATGAGGGGTGTTTCAGTTAGCATTTATGAGTAACAGGGCCTGAAAAATTGTGGCTAAGTCAAGATAAGCATTATTTCTCTATCATGAAAAAGAAATCTGGAAGTATGCAGGCCAGGAGCAGCATGATGGCATCTTTGTCTGTTGTCTTCCATATGTTGCTTCCAATCCTGGACATTCTCTCTCCAGATACCTCTTCTTCCTTATTCTCCCTTCCTGCTCTTTCTTGGGCACTGGTTATACATATGCTAGACATTTTCACCATGCCCTTCAGGTTTCAGATGCTCTTTTCTCTATTTCCCACACTTTTTTCCTTAGGGGCATCTGTCTGAATATTTCCTCTTGAACAACATTCTGGTTCACAATTTCACTTATGATTATGTCTGCCCTACTTTGAGAAGCTTTCTGCTGAGCTCTGAATTTTGATTACTTTATTTTTTTCTTCCAGAATTTCCCTTTAAAACTTCTTTACATTTTCCAGTCCCTCTGCTGAAATTTCCCATCTAGTTATCTCATTTTTTTAACATATTAATCACATTTATTTTACAATTCTTATCTAACTCAAATACCTGTTTCATTTATGGGTCCATTTCTACTGACTATATTTTCTCTTAGTTTTAGTCATGCTGCCCTTGTGGTATGCTTGGTAAATTGTTACTGCATGTCAGATATTGTAGCTGAAAGTAATAGAATTAATTTTAAGTCCAAACATGATGACCTTTTCCTCCAAAGAAAATTTGCTTTTATTTCTGGCAGGCAGTTAAGGTAGGAGTAGTCTATTTTATTCCAGTTAGGACTGAGCTGATTTGAAGGTGTACTTCCATTTTTATAAGGACCAACCTGTCACACCCCTTCTAGATAGGGCACTACGGGGTCCCAACTGAAGCCTGGATGCTTGCCATGGCCTCTCCTGATTCTAATTTTTGGCCATGGCCTTCAGCCTGGTGAGACTGCTGGAAGCTCTCTTCAGCTCTCAGTATCTCAGCCAATGCTTTATGCTGCTTTTCAGCCCTAAACCACCATAATGGAATTGACAAATGCCTTAGTGGAGAAAGAGGCAGTGAATTTGGGGCTCACTTGACTCTCTTCTCTAAGAATCTCATGAATACCTACCTGTGGTGCGTGAGCCTTGCAGGGGATAGAAGAGAAGGTTCCTCAATGGGCTTCATACCCTCTGTGCGGGAGGTAGTAGAGCTTACTAAGCATATCCCACCTTCCATGACGTTTTTCAGGGCTACCAGATTACCCTACTTAAAGATGGTGCCTTTGTGCTTCTTACTCTTGAACTTGGGGAAGAATCCAGAAAAAAGGCCAGAGATATCTGGGGATGTCAAGGGCTCTGAAAGACTTTGGAATGTCAGTATCTCTGTCCTTACACTCTCAAATTGACAGATGAGGGCACAGCATCCCTCCCACTCCTGCTGTTTGGTCTTTTGAATCCCTACCACCTTGACAGTTCCTGAGATCTTCAACTAGATATTTTGTTAAAAAAAATAATAAACTGGGCGCCTGGGTGGCTCAGTTGGTTAAGCGACTGCCTTCGGCTCAGGTCATGATCCTGGAGTCCCGGGATCGAGTCCCGCATCGGGCTCCCTGCTCGGCGAGGAGCCTGCTTCTCCCTCTAACCCTCCTCCCTCTCATGTACTCTCTCTCTCATTCTCGCTCTCTCAAATAAATAAATAAATCTTTAAAAAATAAAATAAAATAAAATAAACTAACTCAGTTTGTCTAGTTGTTCTCAGTAGGAAGATTAATCTGCTAAAACTAGGTGCCAGTACCAGAAGTGGAAGCAATTTAAGTTTGAAAGTCACCTCATGATCTTAAATGGCCACAAGTACTCCACTCAGTCTGTGTCCAAGGTCTCCAGTGGAGGGAGGGGTCAAATGTGGACCTCCCCTCCCTTTATGGAGCTGTCAAGAAAGTACCACACACAGCACTGTGTCTTCATCTGACTGGCCAAAACTTAATCATGTAGCCACATTGAGATGCAAGGGAGGCTGAGAAATGTAGTCTGTTGACTTAGTATGTAGCTGTGCAGTAAAATACCAGACTTTCGCTACTAAGGAAAAAGGGGAGAAAGTATAGTGAAGGTAAACCATTAGCACACGCTGCCCACAGGGATGTTCCAAAAATATCCTTTGTGAGAAATTTCATAACTAGGCTGAGAGGTAACATGAGAGCTCTAAGAATGAGTTCTAGGGGGGCAGGCTGCAGTATGAAAATGCACCAAATTATTAAAGAGTGATATAAATAATATCTGATTAGCATAAGACAAAAAATACATCTCGGGACAGAAGAAGGAAAAAAGACCACGTGTAGAAGGACGGCAAATCCACATGCCTATAACCACCAGGCAGGTTATCACAATGAGTAACATGGGTGTAGGGTGGCAAATGATGTGTTCTTCATGCTGGTAACTGAGTGGAGGAGCTACAGAGGGACTCCTCTCCCTTGATGGGTAGTCTGCCACAATCTAATGTCTCAGGCCCTTGAAGCTGCATCTCGACTTGGCAACAGACATGACTAATAAGTGCAAGAACCAAGCGTGGACATCGGCGTGGTTTCTTGAAGAGCTGTCTTTGGAGTGAAAAGGAGAGCATCTAGATGCGGCCCTGACACTTCCCTCCAACACTGGGCCTGCCATTTGATCCTTTGGAGCCTCGTTTTCCATACCAGAAAGAAAGAAAGAAATGATCATCATAGTAAACCCTCAAGGGCTCGTTGTGAGGCTCCAATTAGCGGACCTGCAGCAGGTCGCTAGGAAGTCTGTCCCGGTGTTCCCTCCCATGGATAGGCAGTATGGTGGGCACACCCCACTGACCTGCATCCGAGGACATGCATTGTTCGGGCGAGTGAGAGTCACCTGTCAGGTGCTGTCAATCATACCCAGCCAGGCGAAAGCTTAGGGAGGCAAACCCGGTGGTCCGGGCCCCGATAAGTCTTCTTTGTTTTACCCTCCTGCTTATGACTCCTCTTGGCTGGTTCCCAAATCTTCAGTATTAGATTGGATAATCCCACTTTTAATAATGCTCAGGATATTTGCCTCCCTTGGGGGACTGCGATCACAGCAGTGGAGGGTATTAAAATGGAGCTGAATGCCACGCAGAGCACTTACCCTTTAAGCTGTGTGTATGTGCGCATGGTGTTTTGCATGTGCACACACAAGGGATTGCCTGTGTGCGTGTGCATGTGTGTACATTCTCTTGGCCTTCTGAGATTTTTGTAAACAAAATATTACATGGAACACCCAGTTTATTCTCAGCATTAAAGCACTGCCGAATCGGTTCACAACTCAGATTTTCTAAATCACTGAGGTTATTAACTTCCAAATTCTGTGTTTTTATTTCTCCTAAATGGCGCTAGTTTAGCATTTGCCTTAAGGGCATAGTAACACCTCATGAGACCCCAGAAAAATTAAGTTAATACATTGTTGAATTTGTTCAAAGTTATTTGAATTGTGCCCAGTATTTAAAACTTAGCATAAATCGAGTAGTGATCATGGACATGATTGGCTCCCATTTATAATAATATGTTTGGGGGGCCATGTTTTTTACCCCCTTCACCTGACTCTTCCGGTAATCAAGAGGCCATCCTGAAAAATAATTGGTAGAGAACAGAGAAAAGAAATATACAGAGTTACTAATATACACCAGGGTTTAAACTGACATGAAATTTTATCTTAATTATCGGACAAATTTGTACTCCCACTATCTAATTCAATTTGCATGCATCGGTAGACACTTATTAAAGGTAATATTACATCTGTCATTTTAAGACTGGTGAGAATTTTATCATATGAGCTGCATGAAACAGCCACTCTATTATGTACAGAACTCTTTTGTACGGCTTAAAATAACCGGCATTGCATCCTAATTAAGTATTTTTTGTAATTGTCTTCAGGGCAGTCATAGTCTTGTCCATTTCGTGTCCGTCTTGTAAGTTATTTGGGCACAGAATTGAAGTTGCAGGAATGTACTTCTCCTCCCCTCTGCTTCCTCATTCTGGGTGAAAAATGAGAGCTTTGCTAATAAAATGTAAACTGGAATCAAATGTTCAAATAAGGTTTTATGAGAAGCATGCAATGCATAAACCCATCTTATAATTCTCCGCTGGATTTAGAATTCTGCTGTATACAAATATATCAGGCTGCTGAGGCATTAGCAGTTGAATACATCAGGGCTATTTTTGAGATGAGTTTATTAGATTTGTACTTTGTGTGAAATGAATTGGTGGAGTGCTAATATAGCATCATCAATTCAGGATAACAATGGCAGTTTCTGAGCATAGAAAGCCCTGAAATGCCATTAGATGTTGATATGATACTTTCCAAACAGACCCCAAAATCAGCTCACAGATTCTTGCTCTGAGCTTCAGGCCTTGGGTGAGGTTTGAGATAAAAATCCAGTTGCACAAAGCACACATTTAATCTTACATTTGCTGCCCCAGCTACAGCCATCTTGGTTTCGGAGCTCTTTTGTTCCACCCACTGAAGAGAGTGAAAGAAGTGAATCAGGGATGAAAATAATCGGCAGCATGCAAGGAGAGAAGAGAGGGAAGTCCGGTAGGGCAAGCGTGCCCAGACCGGAACTGCCAGAGCCGGGCTCTTGGGAAAGTGCGGGGTGGGGGACGTGGGGTGGTGATCCCTGACTCCCTATCTGCCTCTGTTTTCCTGGGGACCCCGATCCTCCTGGAAATGGAAAAATCAAGCGTTGCAGCTTTTGACTTGCTCGTCCCTGGGCCCGCAGGTACATTTGACATGCTTACAGACCCTTTTACTGATTGGTAACAGCATTTGGCTTTTTTGGTCCTATCTTTTAAAAAAAGCCACTTTTGTCTGTGACTGGGGACAAGAGCTCCCACAGAGTTCAAACCAGACATCACCCACTCATAAAATTGTCAAAACGTTCGGCTGGTCACAATGCTGCTTTCTTAAATGGGAACTTTTGTTGTTGTTGTTAATTTAACCGAGACATTTTATCATGGGAGGTTTTTTTTATTCTCTTATTTTAATTTCTTTTTTCTTTTTTACTGAGACAGAACCCAATCTTCCACTCCCTCCTTTCTAGGGATGACTGATTTAAGTTGCATTAAATTATGAAAGTGGTTTCTTTCATCATTGTTTTACAACACCTCGGGTCTGTAACTGGGTGCACTTGGTCTTTGAGAAGGATGCTCCTGTTTTAAACCATCTCAAAAGTAAGATATTCTTACACCTCTTCCATGCCTTTTCTTTTTTCCTCCAACAGCCATCCCCTCGCTGTCCCTAACTCCCCACATATGTGGCAGTGCGTCTTCTGGGTGTATTCTCCCTCACCACCATCCAGGAGAAGCAGATGAATAATTCATGGTGCCCCCATGCAGGTCTTCTCTGAGACTTCCCTGCAACACGTCTGAGCCGGCGAAGGACCAGGGAACTTACAAACAGCCACAGTGTGCTGTGTCAAAGAACAGTCAATCAATCTCCAAAGAAATGTGAAGAGAACAGGTTTTTCATGCCTGTGCGTTGGGAGGAAGCCAAATGTGTGTTGCTATTTGATGGTAGAATCAGTGTACACCTGTTCCCACCAGCTGCCAACATAACCTGTGTCAGATGCACGCGTCGCACCCGCAGCATCCGCACAGCGGGCCGTGTCTGTGTGACAGTCGGGACAGACAGCACCAGGAACTTGGGGACCAGGCAAGGGGGAGCTTGCAGAGCCACTGCAGGGACACAGATGTGTGAGGAACGTGATAAAGGAAGGAAACATCTGAGGGAATACGCTCAAACAAAACAGCAAATGTCATTTGCATTATATAATTATGGCCAACCATGGAGTCCTTTGTAATAACACTCGGTAGGCCAATGTTAAACCTACAGTGACTGATAAAAAGGCCTCAGCTTGAAAAAAGGTCAGCGTGAATTAGTATATATTTGCTGATTAATTCAGAGTGTGCCTTCGTAAATTTTATAGTCCGCGGCCCCAGCCTGGTTTGAGACCTATGAAATTCAAATGCACCTGATTCAGCACACACTAGCACTCGGACCTGGCATTGTGCTTTGTGGAAAACTTCATCATGCACATGCGGACACGTGCAGGCATGTGGCCGGATGGACAGACCACTGGATTTGGGAATGTACGTAAAACAAGACACGTGCCCGGGGACAACACTTGCCACCTGCCCGTGTGTGCCGGGCTGTGGCAGGTCTGCTGGAAGGATTCCTGCCTTTTTTACCCAAATCTCCATAATCAGGGCTGTTGATTGCAATGTGAGGCTCTTATGATGCTGTCTAGTCAGTGTTCAAAGGAAAAAGTAGGTGTGTGTGTGTGTGTGTGTGTAAGGGGGGGTGCGGGTGGATAAATATGCATTCGAGGAAAACATTTAGCCTAAAAGACTGTTAGCCTAAAACTATTTTCAAGATTATAAATACAGGGGCACCTAGGTGGCGCAGTTGGTTGAGCCTCCGACTCCTGGTTTCAGCTCAGGTTCTGATCTTGGGGTCATGAGATCGAGCCCTGCATGGGGCTCTGTGCTCAGTGGGGAGCCTGCTTGAGCTTCTCCTTCCCTCTCCCTCTGTCCCTCCCACTCATGTTCTCTCTCTCTCTCTCAAATAAATAAATAAATCTTTAAAAAAAAAGATTATAAGTATAGATTCTGCTTATAGAAATGCATGCTAATGAGCACCTACTATGTGCAAGTTAATTTGTCAACGTAAATTCTCATTATTGCTCCATGATATACCAACTATTATCTTCATGAAACAGCTCTCCCAGGGTGGAGTTATCAAATGGTGCAGTTGGGGTCTGACCACAAGTTTGACTACTGCCAAAAGCCCTTGCTTCCCATTTCACCTTCATTGTCTTTGCAATTGTTTGTTACACCTATTTTTGTACATATTTGCTAAATCCCTTGCCAGATGCTCTGAGTTGGGGACCCCCACATAGAGCACAGACCCTTAGCAGATTTCAAATACTTACCTTGGCTATTCCAACCAAGCACCTTCCCCTGCAAGCTGGAACGGCAGCCAGAAACTCCATCCCATCTAGATCTACGATGAAAAGATCTTTTCTCCCACCTTCAAACCCACGTTTCCCCCCTTTGCCTCCACAAAGTGGCTTTTCTTTATACAAAGGGTGGAGACCCTACCCTTAGACTCCAGCTGAGCTCCTCTGCTCCCACTAACAGTCTCTAGATGAACCAAGCAGCAGTGATGTGCATTTCTTGAAAACTAGCGAGTCTCTTGGTTTCATTGAGCAACAGAGCCCTTCGCCATAATTAGGGAGGGCTGCCGAGGTTTTGGGAGAAGGGTTGGCTGCAAGTCGGGAAAGGAGAAACAGTTAGATTACAGTGCATGATTTTAGATGTTTGTCAGGGTCCCAAACTGGGGACTTCCTACCTGCTTCATATTTTATGAGACCAAGACTGGGAGGTCCAGGTGGAGTTATCCAGTAGGTTGTGGAGTGATGGAAGGACACGAGGCTGGAGGTCAGCATAGTTGCTCCCTCCACCATGTTCTGCTTCTAGCTTGCAAAACGATTCTGGGCATGTGTCAAACCAGCCTGGGCCTCCATTTTTCTTGAGTGAAGTGTTACATCACCAAAGTGTCTTCTGACTTTAGCCTTATACTATTAAAAATGATATTTTGCATTGTGACACCTTCATGGTTCACAGAGTGCTCATATATATGTTACTCTAGAAAATACTTGGAGAGCAAGAGGTGGGAAGTTGAAGGGTTGGACGCTGACCAGGGGTTTGTAGCCCCCTCCATACCTGTCCATCTGTGGGATAGCTCCTCAGACATGCCAAAAGCCCTGTGGATGTGCTGGGCCCGGGCTGTCTCTGAAATGGGGTTTCCACCAGTTTCCCAAGCTAGTATCCCTCTTGCCCCCTCTCCATGCTCTCAAGGGCAGTGATGGTCTCAGCCCCACCCCATGCATCCTCCCTGACCTTCCTTCTCTGAGCATCTGCTACCTTGTCAGCAGCAGAGCGGATGGGGCTCTGCACTGTCTGACCTTTACCCATTGTTCTAAGAATATAGCAAAAGGTCCTAAACAACCTCCAAGGGCCTACCAATCTGGCTCCACCACCTCTGCTGACCTTCATTCAACACATCCCTTTGCTTCCATGCATGAGTCACATACGTCCTCATTCTGAAAAGCACTTACCTCTCAGGGCCTGGGACGTTCTCCATCTTGCTCCTTCTCTCCTTGTCTTGTACTCCTTTCTTGTCCAGGCTTTAATGTCACTTCCTTGCAACAGATTTCCCTAAAGCGTAAGCTCAGTGCAGTGCCTGTTTCATATCCTCAAAGCTCCCTAGAATTTTTTTCTGTTAGCACTTAACACAAGTTTGATGCATTACCTGTGTGGTTATTTGATCAATGTTCACATTTGCAAAAGTACTGACCTCTGCCCCGCCCGGTTGTAATCCCCACATCTAGGGAAGAAGCAGCACTTACTAAGTGCTCAACAGACACTTGGGTTGACCTGGCTGATCCCCAGGGGAGATAAGAATGCTGTGAACTCTTCTTCTGGGCAGGAGCTGTGCCATTAGGCCTCTTTGTCACCATGTCTAGAATGGAGCTGGACACCCAATAGGTGCTCACAAGTCCAGAAAGTCAGGGAGGTGGCAGGAGATGGATTCCAGCCATGTCATGAAGTTCTGCGAAGTTGCCGCCAAGCCTCCCCAGAGGGAAATGCTGCAGAGCTGCTGACCCCAGGGCCTGCACCCAGAGAGTCCCAACCTCCAGCTTTCCAACCATCAGCTTTCCTGGCCATGGCCCTTTAAAGGTAGAAACCAAAATCAAGGGTGGAATTTAATGCAGTTCATTATAAGACCAACTGTTATTAACACCAAACAGTGTTAGCATTTAAATTTTGGTTTCCAAGTTATCAGGAATTTTTCTAGAACCCCATTTGCACAGGAGTTCATAGATTTCTATGAAATAGGCCATAAAATAGAGCATAATCCATTCCCATTTGCCAGCCCCATGCTCGGGTGAACAGCCATCCTGGTTTTCCCGGGACCGAGGGGTCACCCAGGAAATGGGACTTTCATGGCCAAAGCCAGGACAGCCCAGGCCTATCTGTGACAGACGCAGTGAGAACACAAAGACACAAGCTGGATTGCCTGGCAGGTTTATCCTGGTCTCAGTGTGGAGTTCCCTAAAAGCAAACCCACAAGAGGACTCGCATGCAGGCAGTTTACTTGAGAAGGGATTGTAGGAAGTGCAAGTGAAGCAATGTGGAGTATAAGAGAGATAAGGGACGGAACCAGAAAGCTGGTTTCCATAATAGATAGCAGGAACTCAATCTTGCTGAAGGCCCTCGTATAGTCTTAGAAATGTCCTACAAAAGGATGGAGCAGGAGGAGGTGTATTAGCCCAGTGACTTCAACTCCTCATTGGTTAAAGGTTGCTCCCTAGCTGTGACTTCCTCACCCTTGGGGCTGCTTCTGCTCTAAGCTGGCACCAGGCTGGGTAGACGAAGAGGTTATGGGCCCAGGGGGTATGGAATGGGGCATCAACAGCACACGCAATGCCTAGGATGAGTCCAAGACGTGAACTTCAGTTATGGTCCAAGAAGGGGGCCAAGGGTCAGAGAAATCGAATCCAGTATAGACCCAAAAAGACAGCTTGAAGCCAGTTAGTTTGGAAAATAGATCTTGACCAAGGGGAATGCTGGTCATGTGTATCTGTCAGGACTCAGTGCAGGAAACAGAAATCTCTCTATTTTGAATGAAAAGATTTAACACATGACGTAGTTGCTTGCAAAACATTTGGAAGTAAGTGCTAGAGGAGCAGATATCGGGAACCACCACTAAACTACCGGTTTCAAGGTCACACCACCCTGACTGTGGTCCAGGAGTCAGGAAGCTGGTGCTCCACTGCAGCCACTGCATCTGACCCTCACTGCCCTGGCACTGCCGTGACCCCTGAGAGTTCGCATCTCTGCCCAGCCTTCCTTGCCAGCAACCAAGATGGCCACCACCCATGTGTTCCAAATTTCCCGTACATGTGTGAGATTTGCAGGACCTAACTTATATGCAGATTCTTAGCCACCAGATCTTCTGGACAATGAAGATTATAGTTTTCCAAGTTTTCCAAGTAAAATGGGAGGAAAAATGGAAGTTGAGAGAGCCAATCCCAGCATTTACTAGACCGCATGCAGCCTTCGGTGGGTGCTACTGTCTTGAAGTGGTTTTATTATTCTCTAAGTGCAGCTGATGGAGATTCCCAAGAGAAACAGAGCAAGACCAAGGTTTTGTTCATCTTTCTTCTCTATCTCATGTTCTCTAATAGTCCACGGTGACCCATCAAGATGAATGACATTTGGGGACTGCCAGGGTCCCATTTTAGAAGGAACCCCACCCTCGCTGCCTCCAAACTGAGTCTGACTCTTTTAGCTGCTTCCAGAAATATGATGGGGGGCTTTTCCCTGTGCTTCTGAGCTATAAGCTCTGAGCTCACTTCATTCACTGTTTCTATTCTGGCTTCATCCTTCAGATGATGATCTCCTTAAAGCCAGGGCTGTTCCTATGTTGTCTTTGAATGTCCTGCCCAGCACTGGGTACCCGGAATGGGCCAAAGGTGCAGTAAATGGGTGTGGAATGAACACGCTTCCTGCCTTATCAGGTGTGTGGTGGCTTTGTGGAAGTTCGATCACCCACCCAGCCCACCTATTGGAAAATAGATCTTGACCAAGGGGAATGCTGGTCATGTGTATCTGTCAGGACTCAGTGCAGGAAACAGAAATCTCTCTATTTTGAATGAGTACCCTCACAAAAGTCAGAGGATGGGCCTCATGCTATGGCCGTCTGAGATAAGATGGCCATGTTGAAAGATGGCACATGAAACTGTGGCCTCCTTCACAGGCTCTGTCCCACTGAGTTCACACACCTCCAGGTCCACGACCAGGTAGTTTTCCAAAGAAGCTTGCTGTAAAGCATCCCTCTCAGCTAGGAGTACTCTGGTATTCAAAGCACAGTGATGTGGTTTTCCTTGGTACAAATCCACTGCATTTGGGAGCCAGGGCTATGGATCATATCTGGGGAAGCACTCAAACCCCACTAGCTTCTCCCTTCCACCCTCCACCTTTCCACCTCACATGACCCATGGAGAGGTCCCCTCACCAGTCACATCCCTGTCATTAGGAAACTGTATTAAGAAAGCAGAACCAGGGGCGCCTGGGTGGCTCAGCTGGTTAAGCGACTGCCTTCGGCTCAGGTCATGATCCTGGAGTGCTGGGATCGAGTCCCACATCGGGCTCTCTGCTCAGCGGGGGGTCTGCTTCTCCCTCTGACCCTCCCCGCTCTCATGCTCTATCTCATTCTCTCTCTCTCAAATAAATAAATTTAAAAAATCTTTAAAAAAAAAAAAAAAAAAGGAAAGCAGAACCAGGCCACACACCCATCTGGTACTGTATAATTTCTTTCCAAATTACTGATCCAGTTTTATTTCCATCCCTTTTATCTAGAGAAAATAGAGCAACTGATTTTAAAAATATAAAAATAAAAGGTTTCCACCTAATTCCAAGCCACTATGCCCACTAACATGGGAAAAATCTCTTTCAACTTCACTTTTTTTCTTCTTTTGCTGTCTCCATTTGCCTCTCAGGAAAAAAAAAAAAAAGGAAAAAGAAAAGGGGAGTGGTAAGAAAAAGTGAGTATTGGGTTAGATCTACACTTTGTAAAAAGTTGAGTTATTTTCAAGTGAGATTGATGGGGCCAGAGTCCCATGTTACAACGTGGCCCGAGTTACTCATTTTGGCTCAACTGGGGTCTGAATTGTTTACGTAATGGGCCTCTCCACTCCCCTAGTCTCTGCAGAAGCCAAAAGCAGCCTAGATAAAGTTCTAATTAGACCACCACAGCCCAATCTCCAGGGATTTTCATGTCTGGCCCACCCCTTAGCCTAGCTTCTGCTATTTTGAGAATGGTCTTAACACCCCAAAAGTGAAGGCTCACCAATTGGTCTCCAGAATCCAAGGAGAACTTTACCTGTTATATAGACACCCCTCTCTCCAAAGTAGCCAACAGAAGGCCAATCAGTAAGACATCAGAAAGCCTTCATTGCCTTTTGGGGTACCTGGAATTGCACCTTTAAAATGTCTTACTTTGCATCTCAAAATCCTCTTGTTGTTTAAGGAAACCCTATTAAGATGGGATTTCAAGGTCCCCTGAAAAGAGACCACCTTCTTAGCTACTGATTAAAGAATAAGTTCTAGTATCTGGACAGATAGGCAAGAAAGAAGGGACAGGAAGGCAAAGATGGAGAGCCCTAGAGATGGACTTTGTCCACTTTATATCTTTGTTGAAAGTCACCTCTGCCAAGAGTCCTTCCTGGGTCTGCTGTGTATGGTTGTTCAGGTTGTTGGCTGCTCAAATAGTACTGAACAAGTAGTGCTGAAATTCAACCCCGCACTTTACTTACCAAGCTATAAGACTTGGTGGGAGGTTGCAATAGCACGGTCAAAGAGAACTTTTTTCCAGTTCACTTAGAGATGCCATATGATAGAGATGTCAGTGGCCACCATGCACCAGACCCAGGCTAAGATGTGAGAAGCCCCCTTTGGATACTTAGGCTGGGCCTCAACAGCCATCCTTGCTAAATAGCACCTGTGGAACTAGGAGTAGAGACTTGGAGACAGTCATCACAAATAGGTTCAGATATGTTTTTGCATGAGCTTGTGTGTGAGAAAGATTTACTTTGCTTGGTTCTGCAGATGGTGGATCATGGAATGGAATATGGAGCCAAAGTTCTGCAAGAGACAGAAGGAGACGAAACCAATGAAGATGGAGAAGTTGATGAACAATAGACCGGAGACCCACCTGTTGGTACAAAGCCACGGACAACATGAGCTTCACAGTACCTTCCAGATGTGGGTTCTGGTCTCCCCAGGGTGGTTGCCATGTACACTTTTAATCTGTTCTTGATGGCAGAGGTGGACTTTACGTTTTCTAAAATGCACCGGAAGGTCTATTCAAAGATGTAACCTCAACTGTGTCAGAAACCAAGTTCAGACACAGGAGTGGGTCTCCTTGGAAGCGCAGAAGTTAAAAAAAAGAGAGAGAGAGAAGAAGAGGAAAAACACAGTTTTTCTGATGAAATGGCTTCTTTAGCGTGAAGAAGAGATCCCGACAATAAAATAATGATTTAATAGCCTCAAAGTCAATCAGCTGAATACAATAACATTAATTAGCCTTTTATGCCCAACTTACAACTAATTCTGTTGTCTACTTATTTTTGTTCCAAAAGGATTACTAATGAAATATTTAATATTTCACCAGTTTCCAGATTCATTTCCACACTGGCTGGTAATTTTCCCTTATATAGCTTGAAACTGTGCTCTCGATAATTTCACTCCAGAGTGTATCTACATCGCAGGATCACTGACTGCAGGAGGAAAGGCTCCTCAGTCTTTGACAATCGGATAATAGCTTCACTTTTAGCCAGTAGAGGAAGTCAAGAGCAAGAGAGTACAGATAATGTGAGTATAATTCATTATTCAAATCTGCAAGTGGAGCACTGAAAACAAAGAGAGAAGAGGAATAATGGTGTCATTATTTTTATTACTCTTGTTGGGTAAACCTAGCGTGAAACATTTAAGGAGACCGGGGTGAGCTTTGTGACTACACGGTGACAAATTGACTTTCGGAGCAATATTGATAAGAGGAAAGTAGAACAGACAGATTTTCTGTATAAGGTTTGCTTTCTTATTAGTGGTCCCATTAACTATTTTCTTGTTGCTGGATGCTTCCTGAAATTCCCGTCGTTTCTTATGTTTCTTATCCTTCGAGGTCCATAGCAGCGGCTGGGAAGAAGCGAGGCATGGTTCACTGAGCTCCTTGGAGCCCAGAGCCCCTGTGCCTGGAGCTTGAATAACAAAAGCCAGGTGAGAGGGTTGCAGGTGGCTCTCCTTCAGAGACAAATGGACTTGAAGTCCTAGAAAGGCATCGATAGGAGAACAAGGCTATTTGCAGACTCTGGAAGCAAGAGTGTTGTAGATCTCTTTTAATCTCAGATTTTCAAAGCTCCCTCACCTTTAGGCATTTTAATGAATATTTCTCTTTAATCACTTCTCTTCCTGGGTTCCTTGTCACACAGAAACACATCCATAGACCCTCCAGCTAGGGCAGTTTTCTCTAAGCTTTTTTAAAAAGCTGGAAACCTAGCTGGGTGCATTTGGGCTCATGTTCTGGGGATGGGTGATGGAACCAGGTGGGGCAAAAGGTGAGGACCCTCAGGCAAAGCTGCTGTAAGCAAGTCTGGGCTGTTATAAGTGGAGTATGAGGTTGCCAGATTGCTGTGATTCCAGGGTGACTGGAAAGGGTCCCCCTCCCTCTTCTCCTCTCTGAGAATAGTTCATACTCCAAGGTACATGGTACCTGCAATTCAACTATTACAGACTTATTCCTTTGGGTGTTTCTCTATAGTGAATGCTTTGGAAAGGCAAATAGCTCTGGAAGAAGTAGTGTGCTAACCTACTGCACATGACAATAGCTTCTGTTCTCACCGGAGGGGCAGAGGGTGAGAGAAGCTACACGGTAGAGGAATTCTAGAGAGCTGGGAGGGATGAAAAATTCACGGATAAGGGAGAGATGAGAAATGGAAAGACAGAAGTGTGGAAAGCCATGTTCTTACTACCTCCACATTAAGAAAAACAGCTATTCAGTGGCTCACCCAACCCCTCTAAGGTTGATTATCCAGATGATGCAGGAAATAATAGTGACAGCAGCATGAATAGTATATTCAAATTTTCATGAGGGGCTCACTAACTACCACAGGAGATGACCCAATTCACTGTAGAAAGCCAGCATCATTAAACCCCAAGTAAGCCAGTAGACTCTTATTAGAGGCCCTGGGTTCAAGATGACTTCACTTATGTGAGCTGAAGAAACCACTTTACATGTATGAACCTCAGTTTTTATCATCTGCAAAATGGGCTTATAACATCAGGTCTGACATGCGCAGACTCATTCATTCATTTATTCAGCCGGTATTATTGAGCACTTACTATGTCCAAACGCTATCATAGCAGCTGCAGATCCTAAGTGAAAAACAAAATTTGGCACAAAACTCCTATTATCCTGGAGATTATTTTCTAGTGATGGTGTCTTTGAAAGGAGGTTGTGAGTAGTCAGGTACTGCAATAATGTAAAATGGTATCATTTTGTAGAACTAGAAATCTTCTATTTTAAAGATTTTATTTATTTATTGGAGAGAGAGAGAGACTGGGGGGAGAAGCAGAGGGAGAGGGAGAGACTGAATCTCAAGCAGACTCCACGCTGAGTGTGGAGCCCATGCAGAGCTTGATCTCATGACCCTGAGATAATGACCTGAGCTGAAATCAAGAGTTGGTCGCTCAACCGACTGGGCCACCCAGATGCCCCTGGAAGTATTCTATCTTTAAATTCTATGTTTGTGTTTCAGGACAACAGAGAGCACCTGTCACCTCCTGGACAGAATCTTCCCCTTCAGGTATCTGAAGACAACCTTCATATCGGTTCTGGCCTCTGCCTCTTCATGCCGAACACCCCGGATTTCTTCAGCAGCTCTTCCTATGGCTCACCTTGTACAGCTTTCCCTTCCTGGTTGCACTCACTATGTCCCTTGCAGGGCGGGGCCCTGGGCAAAGCACAGGACTCCAGGACAGACCCCGATGGAGACTCTGGCACTCTCTACCTATAATGCAGACTTCGTAGTAGACTCAACATGCTTATTTAGTAACCATTGTTTTTCCTTGGCACCAATGCCCATGTACACACAAAACATTCAGGCCAATTTACAGAGACATCAAGTTTGAAAATCAGACTCCCAGCATCACCTTGAGTAGACAGAAACAGAGTTGACACATCAGTGTGGCATGCATAATCTGGTGGCCTCCATAATTTAATAGAGAAATAACATTTCCCATTCTCATCACCAGAAAACAATCACCATATGAATGCACTTTAGCTATTAATACTTATTCCTTGATGCATAAACAATCTCATTTAAAAATTCTCGCTCCCAAAGATGCTTATCTTCTGCAAGGGGAGGCGTGTGGGTGGGTGGAAGGCAAGGTAAGCATGATACATCACGTACAGCTGAATTCCCAGCCAAACTCACAGCCTTAAGAATAAAAAACAGTTAATGAGTATCATCATAGTCAGTGCCCCAAATAGTGAGATACGGAATCCCATTCACTCTATCACGGCCATGACTGACATTTAATTATTCTCTATTTTTTGGTGCTTATAATTCCATTCTTATCATTCATTGTAAATCCTTTGGAACCCCTAGAAAAAGCGAGATCGAGTGACAAAACAAAGATAATGAAATCAGAGGCAGTAGAATAAAATTATATCTTGTAGGTAAAGCGATGATTCAGTAGAGCAAGTCATTTCATAAGGTTGTAGAAGATGGGGGAGGAATCAGAATTAATGTAGCAGGCTCTCAGGAGAGTTGAGAGAGAATCCATGAGTTAGGGGCACACAATAGATAGGAAAGTAGGGTGCTGTGGGAGGAACAGTTGACTAAGCATTGACCCAGCTGTGCTTCTGTCTAGTCTAGCTGTGTGACCTTAGGCATACACTTAACCCTCTCTGGGCTTTCCACTTTCTCACTGTAAAATGCCATCACATGCTTCACAGCATGACCTTGAAGCCTAGAAAGAGACACAGTGGCTACTCAGATGTAAAGATTGGACCTATTTCCTAGTATCAGAGGTAAAATTGAAAGCCTCTGAGCAATGACAAAAGGAATGTTATATAGTCAGTTGAACCCAGAAGGCCTAAAATTATGAATTCCCCTGCTCTCTCCCAGCGTTACCTGTAGGAGCCATGTGCCCCAGCCAGCAACACTGTCCCCACTCTCCCTGACTTGCCACTAACACTGGGGAGTGAAGGTCAATGTCCTGGCTTGGCCAGCGAGCCCTGCTGAGAAAAGTTGGAAGAGAAAATGATCCCACATGTAGCTGTGGGAGCCTCTGAGCCCAAGGAAGCACACCTTGTTGAAAAGTCACTGATGTGGAGGTGCCGAGGTTGCTAAACCCAAGAAAGGAATAAGAATGGGTTGCCAACCAGGAAGAGGGTCAATTAAGGGGAGTTGAAGTGTGGAAGAAACCAAGGAATCAAAGATGTAAGAGTCAAGAGTGGGGAATGATGGGTACAGGGGGCCTACGGGAGGCTAGTCTGGCTTTGCAAATGGCTGGTTTTCAAATGTTCCAGTCAAAGGGGTACATCAGTGGGTACCTCCCCTTAACAGTCTAAAAATGCAAAGCCAATTGCATTGAATACCTGGCAAGAAAGCTTACCTGTCTTCCTCTTTGCTAATCTTTCCTCCTTTTTTTTTTTTTTTGCTGGGTGACTCTGCTTATGGTCAGGTTACATCTCTCTGGTTGCTGGTTTTTCTGTTTGGTAACAGATTACAATTCAGTCTTTCCCTTCCAGGAAGGTACTTTACCCTTCTGCTCATGTGGCAGCCACGAGAAGGCTCCTGTCAAATCCCTGACTTCAGGAAGCATAATTAACTCATGGCCCCACTGCTGTGCTCTGAACCCAGCATTACGTTCATGCTGCCACCACTCTTTCCACAGCGCCCCCCTAGCCGATAACTGAATGTGGCAGGGATACTGAGGCAGGCCCCTTCCTCGGAGACTGGGGCCTTCTGATGGGCGAGTGTGGCGTGGCACTCCTTGAAAGCCTTGTCAAACGTCCCTTGGAACTGCCCAACAGCCTGAAATGCTTCTGTCCAGCATTCCGTCCTTCCTTCCTTCCCTCTCTCCTTCACTGGAGGTCAGGTCAGCATCAGTCTGGCAGCTCTTCCACACTCCCCCCTCCCCATTCCCTCTTGCCATCACCACCCCTAATGGATTTCCTGCATGTCCCATTCCATCTTGATGTCTGCTCCAAATTTGCACAAGTCACCCAAAAGAAGAGTTCCAAGAATGGATCTGAGCCCCACTCACAACCTAAGAAACGCATCCTCACATATGCTCTTGCTCAAGTCCAGAACCCAACATCATGCATCTCTTCTTTTTTAGGAAAAATTTCTACATTCCTATGAAGCAGAAAGGTCCCCATGATGGTGGAAGATGAAGTTCAACAGTAAGGAACAATGAAGGTCACTAACCTACTAGCTGGTTTCCTCCTCTTCCCTTTCCCTATTCCTCTTCCTCTCCTTCCTATCTGCCCATTTCAGTCCTAAAGCTGTTCGGTGGGGCAGAACAAGGTAGGTGTCCACGCTGTGGTTGAGGATGGGGAGGGTCACAGTGACTCAGAGTGGGAGCCAGAGCCCAGCATCATGAGGACATCCATGTCAGGGTGTGTGGCCCTGCGTGGGGAACCCCAGCCCAAGAGGACCAGGGAGGGCCATGCATGGATGGGTGGCCTGAGTGAGGTGGGGAGGGACTTCCTCAGAGGGGAGAGGGTGAAGTGAAGGAGCACCCTGTGCATGGCCAGGCCTATGACGTCAATGCCAGAATGAATTTGGAGGGAATCTGTGTGGGGAAAATGTACTGGTCAAGATCGGAGATGCATTATATACAAAAGCTTGAACAAATAAGCAAATATATTTAGGATAATAGGATCTAAGGTTCTTATTGTTAGAAAGGGGAGTTAAAAATAGAGGAAAAGAAAAAAAAATACAGGAAGAGAGAAAACCAGACTCACCCTTGGGGTGGTGTTGGATTACAATTGAAAGCACCATTGTGAACTTACCACTTTCAATATGTATGGACAGATCTAGAAATAATAGAAGTGTTAATGTGTGCGTGTGTGTGTGTGTGTGTAAATATTGTTCTCCCCTAAAAGAAACCAGGCTTCTTGGGGAAGTGACGGAATCCAGGACCAAAACAGGGAAAGCGTAAGATGGGTCCGGAACATTCGCAGTGCCAGAGAGCAAGAAGGCTGAAAGGGTAGTGAGCCGGCCAGGTCAAAGGCACACAGAAGCTAGCTGGAAAGGGCTCCCATTAGCCAAGTCAGGACAAGGTGAGCACCAAAATAAACAATGATTGTCATGGAATATAACCTATTGAATAAAACAGAAAAAAACATAGCAATAAGTTAGTACACTGAAAGTCTGATGCATACTTAAACAGTTTCAATCCCTCCTAACAAAATACTAATTTGTTTCAAAATCCCTCCTAACAAAATGCTAATTAGTTATATGAAGAGAAAGTCACTTTGAAGTGAAGGAGCCAAAGAGCTGCCACCTGAAGTGAGTGATCAAAGTGAACATGGGCAGAAATGGGACAAATAAAACTTGTGTGCCCCTGCTGGGAGGCAGTGAGAAGACCCGGCATCCCTTGTGTGATGCTCCCGCCGAAGGTGTGTACTCGGAATCTTATCACTGGAGAAACCCCAACTGAGGAACTCTCCATGAAGTCGGTGGTCTGTAACCCTCACTCAAGGGAGAACCAGAGGACTCTTCCAAATAGGATGTTCATGAGACACCACACTTCTCTCGCTCCCTCTCCCTCCACCTTCCACCCGCTTGCACTCTCTCTCTCAGTAAATAAATAAAATCTTTAAATAAAAAAAGAGAGAGAGAGAGAAACTACATTGAAAGCAATGGTCCATTCCAGCCTGGCCCTGTTTGCTATGAACGACATTATTGAGAGAATTGGTGAGATTCAAAAGGTCCGAGGATTGTTAGTTATCGGATCTGGAAGGTTGTACTGTGGTTCCGTGGGAAAATGTGCTTGCTCGTTGGAAATGAGCACCAATATATTCAGAGACAATGGGGGACTGGGTCAGTAATGGACACTCAGGTGGCTCAGAAACGAGTTCTTTGTGCACTACTGTACTTGCAACTCTTCTGTAACTGTGTGATTATTTCAAAATGAAAAGATATTTTTCAAAATGCCAGCTGATGGGAGTGCCTGGTGGCTCAGGGAGTTCAGCATCTGCCTTCAGCTCAGGTCATGCTCCCAGGGTCCCTGCTCAGCAGGGAATCTGCTTTCTCCTTCTCCCTCTCCCCCTCCACCCATGCTCTTGTGCAATGCGCTCTCTCTCTCTCGCAAATAAATAAATAAAATCTTTTTTAAAAAATTTAAAGAATAAAATACCAGCTGATGTATTGTAGGTGGGAGTGAAAACTGACAAAACCTTTCGAGAAGACAACTGGGCCTGAATCGTCTGAATTTAAAATGCACATTCCCTTGGACCATCAGTTCTACTGAAATACTCTCATTTGAGAACACAGACACGTATACAGGGATATCCTTTGCAGTATAAAGTGTAATCAGTAGTAAAGAGATTAGAAACAATCAAAATATCCATTAATGGAGGACTTGCCAGATAGATTATGGTGCATACAAGTGATGGAATACTATATAATCTTGAAAAATAATTTTTAGAGTGAGCCAAGCTCCAAATAAATTGCTAAGTGAAGTGTGTGTGTGTGTGTGTGTGTGCATAAAAATATCTCTGGAAGGATATCCTAGAAATTGTTGAGAGTGGTTATCAGAAGAAGAGGGACTATGTACTTGTACACTGTTTGCATTTCTTTTTTCCATATTTATTTTTATCTTTTGAAAATGGTGGCCAAGTTGTAAAAAGGATATAGAAGAATTTGTTTATAAACTCTACAAAGAGAAAAATGTATCTACAATCAAGTGTTTGCCAAACTTCTTAGTTGTCCTGATCTGCTCAAACTCTGTCCCCACGCATACAGCTACTGCCCCATTTCACATCCATGACAGACATTGCTAATTGATCCCAGCACTCATTACCATTGAGCCCAGACACAGACAGTATCCTTCTCAGCCCAGACAGCCTAGCAGCTACTATGTATTCATCAGTTTGGTAAGAAAGGAGAAAGCTTTTACATCCCTATCCTTCTGGGAGCACTGAACAAAAGGGAACTCTTCAGAGGATGCCGTCTCTTGCAAAAGTCCAGGGGACTCTGGCCTCCAGCAAGCAAAACATCAAAGCACTGGGCCTGGTCTGGTCATTCACAGTCTAGCCCAGCCTGCTCACCATGCCTACCTGTCTGCTCCATCTGGAGTGGTGCCAGTCCATTCCTGAAACTTCAAGAGAACCTGGTTCCTGTCCAACTCACACACCGCAGCAAGGGCTCAGCAATGCCTTCAACCAACAGAGCCACATAGTTGTGCTACTTTGATGTGCTTTTGAATCCCGGGGAATCCTGTTGAAATGCAGACTCAGATTTAGGGTCCAGGAGGGGATGGGAGATTCTGCACTTCTCACAGGCTTTCTGCTGATGCCTCACATCTGGTCCTGGGACCACACTTTGAGTAGCACAGCCTTAGAGCAGTGGTTCTGAAGCATTAGCTGCAATCAGAATCACCTGGAAGGTTCAACGAAACACAAATTGCAAGACCCACCCCCAAAGTTGCTCATTCAGTAAGTCTGAGGTGGGGCCGAGAATTTGCATTCTTCACAAGTCCCCAGGTGGTCCAGAACGGAAGGGTGTTGTTTTCAAACATCTTGGAGAACATTCCTCTAGCAGCACCCGCTCTCTGTCCTCCAGGAAGCCCGTGGAGGGAAAGAAGCAGAGGATTTGGTGGCATTGGACACACCTGACTTTTTTTAATTTTTTTTATTAACATACAATGTATTATTTGTTTCAGGGGTGCAGGTCTGTGATTCATCAGTCTTGCACAATTCACAGCACTTACCATAGCACATACCCTCCCCAGTGTCTATCACCCAGCCTCCCCATCCCTTCCACCCCCCTCCACTCCAGCAACCCTCAGTTTGTTTCCTGAGATTAAGAGTCTCTTATGGTTTGTCTCCCTCTCTGGTTTTGTCTTCTTTCATTTTTCCTTCCCTTCCCCTATGATCTTCTGTCTTGTTTCTCAAATTCCTCATATTAGTGAGATCATATGATAACTTGTCTTTCTCTGATTGACTTATTTCGCTTAGCATAATACCCTCTAATTCCATCCATGTCGGTTGCAAATGGCAAGAATTCAATTTTTTGATGGCTGCATAATATTCCATTGTATATATATACCACATCTTCTTTATCCATTCATGTTGATGGACATATAGGCTTTTTCCATAGTTTGGCTATTGTGGACATTGCTGCTATAAACATTGAGGTGCATGTGCCCCTTCGTATTACTACATTTGTATCTTTGGGGTAAATACCCAGTAGTGCAATTGCTGGATCACATGGTAGTTCTATTTTCAACTTTTTGAGGAACCTCCATACTGTTTTCCAGAGTTCCTGCCCCAGCTTGCATTCCCACCAACAGTGCAGGAGGGTTCCCCTTTCTCCACATCCTCACGAACATCTGTCATTTCCTGACTTGTTAATTTTAGCCATTCTAACTGGTGTGAGGTGGTATCTCATTGAGGTTTTGATTTGTATTTCCCTGATGCCAAGTGATGTTGAGCACTTTTTCACGGACACACCTGATTTAAAACCCTCATCTGTCACACTAGGAATGTTATGTCAGGAAAGCCACTTAACTGTTCTGAGCCTCAGAGCCACTATCTGTGAAATGGGTCCAGCAGTGCCTCACCTCCAAGAGCTGATGTCAGGACTCAGGGAGCAAATGCAAGGAATGGGCTTGGCAAAGTGCCTGGCACATTTTAGTTCCCTTCTCCCCTTTGCCTCGGGGCAGGCATCCCACCATCCCAAGTGTCTGGAGGAATATTGGGTAAATCCCCTATATTCGTGCAGTGCCCCCAGGCAGACCTCCGATTTAGAGCCTGTTCACATTTGGTATTCACAGGTGCCCTCGGTGCTAACGTGGCACCAGCAGCCAATTTTCCCCTCAGAGTCGTCCCATTGCCCCAACCTAGTGCTGCTCCTGCGAAGTGGTCTCTGCTTCCTCCTGGCCACAGTCCAGAAGGCTCCTCTGCATTTATGGGCACTCATCTGAGGGAAGAGTAACTGCAAGGAACAGGAATCCAAGCAGATTTCCTTGGCCTTTTGTGGAAGCTTCCAGGCCCAGGGTCCTGCACGTCCCCCACCATCCTGCAACCCCCCAGTCACCAAATCTACAAACTTTGTTGCAATTATTGGCCACGGCCAAGTGGTGGGAAGAGAAGAAGGAGGTGCTGTGTGGCATGAGGTGGCTGGGGTTTTCAGTAAGGCTTTCCCTCTGTGTATCTCCCCAAGCAGCACAAAATAGAGGTGGAAAGAGCCCTTGACAGCACTGAAGCCTCCTTCAGATGTCTGGCCATTCTGGGTATGGTGTCCATTGGGGCTCACTGGGAACCTCCCCACCCTCAGACCCCTGGGTCCAGAATCTCATGGACCCCCCTAGAGGAAGGAGATCCACCATGGGAAGACCAGACATTATGGAGAATTTAGATAAGGGTGTTTCCAGGTAACTGGAAACCCTCTAATTACCAGAGCTTGAATCTCCAACCACCTGCCTCCCCACTTCACTCTGTGTGTTAAGAAGCTTTCCAGGGAAACTACACATTTTCACACTCTCTGCAGTAGAGGCGACAAACATAATTTATATTTGCCAACATGACTCAGGATCATTACTGGAACATCAATTAGTGTGTCTAATGGAACCACTTTGACAGTCTTCTTACTATCAGATCCACTAGCCCCATGAGTGCTTTTTATTTCATGCTCTTCTTAAGTCAGTTTCTCCCTTGGATCTCAGATTTGACAGCTTGGTTTTTTAAAACAAATATCTGATGGATTCCTGGTTTTGCTTCTTTAAGTCATCTATTCTAACTTGGAGCCAATTTTTTAACTGTCTTGGATACCTCTGGGTTTCCCATGAGCTTAACTCCTGCATAGAGAGAGGTGGCTATAACTAGATTGTGGGAGAATATGTCCTCCCATGGTCAATAATCCCGATCTTCAAGCACTTTTGGATTCTTGTTCCAGCTCTGCAATGTTTTTCACTCTTTTCATTTCTACTAGATTGGTTTCAGTCACCTAATACTGCTTTCTTAAATACCTGTCTCTAGCTGTCACTTTCCTCCTCCAGGGTTTTCTGTTGCATGCTGTAACATCAGATAGCCAGGCACGTTAGAATTGTGCGTAAACAAAGAATTAGTAAGCTCTGAGTGAGGGCCTAGGTGGCTTTCCTAAGAATAAAGCACATGCATTTTGATTTGGGTTCATGCCTATTTTGGTGGCCCCAAGGCCTGACTCCCTGTATCTGCTCATAGTCTGCATAGCTCATGTGCTAAGAACCTTACTTTCTAAGTATTAGTTCAAACATTGTCACAGTACATGTTATTTTTATTCCACTAATCCCCATACAAGAGAGAAATATAGCCTCATCCCTATAAGGGACACAGATAAGCTATTCAAACCAAACATGTGACAGATGCAGAAGCAGAAGCTCAAGGTGAAAATAAATGGCTTGCCGAAGATCTCACAACTATTTAGAGTCGATCCTGTGCTCTCTTGTATAGCTGCTGGTTCCCCTGGAGTTTTAGGACCCAGTCTGAAAAGGGATACCCTGTGTGATCTGCACTATATCATCCCATCAGACCTTAGAGGAACCAGGAATTACCTTCTCCATGTCTGGGAGATGGCAAAGCCAAATCCAAAATGGTAAGGTGAGTTATCCAAAGTCAAATAGAAGTTGAGGGCCAAGACAGAGCCTGGAATCAGGGGTCCTGATTCCCAGCCGTCTCCAATCTCAATGCATCCTAGGCTCCTCTTTCGATTTTATCAACCACTTCTCAGAGAGAGATTCTGTATGCTTGAGCAGGGAAAGCCAGGGGCAGTGCTGGTCAGGAAATAGCAGGATCTCTGGAAGAGACACTGGAGAAAGCCAAGACCGATCTGCCACTTTACTCACATCCTTGTCAAAACCCGGACACTTAGTCAATGGGGACTTGCTCGGCCATAGAGAATGATTCAAAGTAAAGGACACAGAATGGTAAGTTCTTCACACAGTTCTGTTGGTGGACACTGAGAAGTTATCTTACCCCACAAAGAAGGCAGAAATGAGTAGGAGTCCAGCAGTCTTCAAGGTCGATCTCCTCAAAACCCGGGTTATTGCGATAGCCTCCTCCCCTTGTCTGTCTGCCTCCTCTCTCTCTTCTCCAATTTATTGTCCACGGTGCCATGAAAAATAAGCTTTCTAAATCACATGCTCAAAAATCTTCGACAACATTCTGTTGCTTATAGAAAAAAAAAAAAAAAGGCCAAACTCTCTATCTGGTATCAGAAGACATGCACATACTTAAATCACCAGGCTTTTTATTTCTCAGTTGTCCTTTTTGGGTAGCTCACGCCAACGTCCTCCAGTGGAAGTCCCTCAAATGCACTCCATGCTTTGTTATCTGGGGCCCCTGAACAGCAGTTTTCTCCGTTGCAACATCTTCTCCCCTTAGAGCCTGAGCCCCAAATCCTACCGATGCTCCCAGTTTGGGAGAAAGTGCCCATAGGTACTCGCTGCCTCTTCCAAATCCCTTCATATTTTATCTGTCCCTCTTTCCAGGCATTTATCACACTCTGTTCGGTATCACTATTATTTATAGAAATGTCAGATCTCAACTTTCAGACCATTTTTTTAAAAAGTAGGATCCTCTTCTGCTTTATTTTTACATCCTTTGCAGGATTTAGTGGTGCCCTGATCACAGGAGATTTATTGTGGCGGAGTAAGAACAGTGTGGAAATTTCAGCCACAGAGGCTTGGATTCAAATCCAGGCTCTGCTCCCCACTAGTGGCCGGGCCTCACTTTCCTCCTCTGAAGGAAGGGAGCATCTCCTTTGCAGAGCTGTGAGATGAGCAAGTGAGGAGTAAGATGTCTGACATGGGATTTGTGATAAATTATTAGCTAATAACAAAATGGGCACATTAATTAGTATCTGGGGGAGGGGAATGAATAATTTGAGAGAATGTGTGAGACAGAGAGCCAGCTGAATTGGAATGGACTAGTGGGAGACCTCTTCTGATCAAAATGAGAAAGCCTGAGGAATGGTGCCCCTCCTTTCATCCTTGCCCACCCAAACAGGACAGCGTCCCCAGATAGATACCCCGCCATCCCGTGGCTGATCATGTACTTCTTCCAGTTTGGGGCAATGCCTTTGTGGATTTCCTCCCAGCCCAGGATCCTCTCCCTAAACCCCAGGCTGCGGGTGCTTAAATATGGCCCCCAGATGGCTCTGAGAAGGAGGGGGCGGCCCCACCCCGCCCTCCCCCTCCTGCCCGCCGCACCCACCAGGCCCAATGAGAAACAGGTGATTGCAGAGGGTACTGGGAGAGACTTTGATCAGCCGGCTGCACAGAAGCCAGCTGAGCCAAGAAGGAATAGTGTCAGATTTATTGCGGCCCTGAGAAGTACAGATATTAGGTTGGCTGTAGCTCACTGGCCTCTTCAGGCTTTCCATTTTGGTCGGAGATTTATTACCTCCTTGGCTTTTTTAATTCCCAGGGATCTGTGCCTTTAACATTTCTGCTCAAGCCCCCCAATTCACAAGGACTTCCTGTTTGCCGAGACCACAGATAAAGAAGACACAAACCACAGAACACCAACACTATGTAATTTTTTTGTTCCTGACTCCTTAATTTCTCAGCCATCCTAGGTGTTCTGTCAAGATGCAGTCTGAAAGTCTAGACCGAGAGATATCTATGATAGAAAATGTACATCAGTATTTCAAGTCCTCTGAATTTATTCTAGCCATTTGACAGTTGCTTGGAGATACAATCTCAATTTTTTGCAATGGCCCCTTCAGCGAGATATTTATGGCAGATACAACTGTAATTATTTACCTGTAACAAAGTCCAGGTCTGTCTGCTCCAGGTGACTCAGGCAGCAGAGGGACAAGGAAAGATTCATCTTCCTCTTGTCCAAAAGTTGACCTTTTGCCCTCAGGTCCCTGCCCCACTCCTTATAAAAATTCTGATGCCCTGGGCACGGGCCATTTCCCCATCCTCTTACAGATACCAATATTGAAATAGGTGGACCAAAAAAATAAACACATGCCAGATAGATTTGGTGAGCTCCTCGAAGACATCAAGAGTGTGTTTCATTTTCTCTGTTTTCTGGTTCCAACTTACAAGGGGATCAAGTCTCCAGCAGTATTTAGAGCTTTGACTTTTTCCTGCAAACAGATGCAAATTAATACATGACAGTGAGTGTTGGCCCCCAGAATTGTCCCCTGCTGAGATGGTGCGGAATATTCCAAAGCTGCAGTCAGGCAAGAGAGCTTCGCGCCAGCCCGGTTTGCGTCCTCCTGGGCTGCTGATGTCTGTCTCTGGTCTTTCCAGTCCTGTTTTACTTTTACCAGAAAAGGTTTCCCAAAGTGATTGCCCAGCGTAAGGACAGACAGAGTTTGCAAAAAACGCTTTTGGAAAATCATAATCTATCTTGAAAAGGCAACGGCTTGGCAACACAGACCACATCCATAAGCCTGAGCTGTGGACCCCGGGACTATTCCAAAGAGAAGACAAAGATTTTTTCTTCCCTGAGCTGAAACAGCAGGGAGGGAATAAATGTACCGCCTGTCTCGGGGACTTTTCTGCAGCACCAGCATCCACTTGAAAGAATATAAAAATTCCTGTATGTGTGGAAAAACAAACAAACCAACCCATTTCAGCTACGTTTATTTATATTCTTAACTAGTGTGCTTTTGTTTTGGCTGTTGTCACTCGTCCTCTCGCTGGAGGCTCCAGGAAGGAAAGACATTTGTGTGACGTGCAGGGCTCCGCGGTGGTGGTGGCAGTGAGATTTCTGCCCCTTGGCTCTTATCCTGGCATTTACATGGTGCAGAATCTTCTCGCCATCACGCTGAGAAGACTGAGCTGCTGCATGGTTTAAGCACGCAGACACAACCCTCCAGCTTGCCTGTCTCAACGTGATGGCGAGAAAAGTCTAGCTTAATCTACCCCCTCCCCCGCCCTGTTTCAAAATATGAAATGCACCCTGGAAAGTTTGCGAATACCTCCAAAGGGAAAGCCAGCAAGGACCACCTAGAGTCAAGCGATTGAGTTCTTTTGGGGACTGTTTTACCTAAGCTTCTAGTTAACATATTTGCAATCAGCTGAATGTATCCGTTTTTATTTGACGTTACAGGACGCACACCTTCAGATCTTAGGGAAAAGTCTTTGTGCTCATCACTTTCAACAGCTGCACTGCTTCTCTTTAAGTGGATGTCTCTCTGCCTTGCTTCATGGGTGTCAGTTATTGATATTGTTGTTTCTCCGATTTGTTACTATTTCTTCTTCAGGACTCTTAATATAGGAGCAGCCTAGGGAGTACAGAAGGAAAGCTCGGTGTCACAGGGGGACAGCCAATATTCCCCGGATCCACTCTAGATAGAGCCGAGGTCTGGGCCCAGGCACAGGGTCTGTAGTGACAGATGCTCCTTGGGGACCCTTGGGGTCCTGTTGCGAGGGGATCTGTCAGGCTTCTGACTACTGAGTCAGAGGAGCCCCCCACCGTCCAGAGACCAAGGCTTCCCTTGGGTCCCACCTGGGAAACCAGCTGGGTTGACTTTCCGCCATGGGCCCTCTGAAGTCTTGCTCAGTCTCATGTCGAAACAGGATCCGAGTGGTTTGTCCCCTGGTGCCCTAGTGGGTTTATCCTAGATCGCTGGCCCTTGCATCACGGCCCAGGGGGTGCTCCTGTCTTTCTAGAGAAAATCACGGCATATCTCAGTAGTACATTATGGGGCCTGGACTGGAGCTAGTGCTTAAGAGGTACCTGGCCCCTTCTGCAGGCAAAACTCCCCTGTGAGCCACAACCACCCAGTGCCATCATAAGATCTCTGTTACTTATAGAAGGAAGCTGGCCCAAGATGGGTTTGTATTGAGTAATATAACGGATGTACAGAAACATGGTTACACCGAAGGTAATAACATTTATTGCTGTGAATGGAGAAGCTACACAATGCTGGACATTGTGCAAGGTGAGGGAAACCAGCTTCCCCAAGACCACACAGCAAGGGGGCCCCTTTGCTGGGTTTAAATCCTCATCCGCTGACGTCAAAGCCCTCCAGCACTCTGTCCAGGCCAGAAATCTTTGGAATTATCTAGACTTGTTTTACAGACAAGGAGCCCAAGACCTCGAGCAGGAACGTTGTGTGCCTGTTCGTCCCAGTTTGTCGGTGACAAAATCGAGTCTCCAAAATCTGTCCAAAGCTGATCACTTGGGAGCAGTTGAAAATAAACAGTTTGCAGATGACGGGAGTCTGGGATGCGGGGGAAAGAGCAAAGGCCCCCTCAAAGGAGCATCCATTTGTTCTCCCAGGCACTCTGAGGGTTTTCCACTGTGTTCTGCGTGCTCCCGAGCCCTCTGCCTCCCCGGCCTGCATGCATGCCAGCCTGTTTGTACTAGAACAGCACGTTCCCATGAACTCCTTTGCCAATTCACCCCAAGCAGACATTCCAAGCTGGCCTGGGGACCTGTCAGTCGGTGATCAATTGGCCCGTCACCATCACCAGAGCCTTTAGGAGATTAGCCAGCCCGGGACAGGTGGATCTGGTTTCCAAGCTAGGATCTGCGGTGACTCCTTGGAGTCTTGCTGGAGGGTGGGCCCTGGGAGGGAAGAAGCTACTGCGGGCCTCAAAGCCCCAACAAATCTTCCCCCCAGCTGGGGAGGGCACCAGACAGTCCGACACCCTAGCTGAACCGATTTGGCACACCCGCGAGCAGCTGACGTTGCTCCCCATTTTCCATGGTGCATCTTGAGAAGCTGTGGGCCTAAGCCTTCCTGGGTGGCAGGGTGGGCACTTGGAGCCGATGGGGTTGCGATCCTTGTTAAGCCCTCAGGAAGTAGGAAGAGCATGGCCTCATCTTGCATGTGTAGCCCATTTTTCCCAAAGAGCTTTCATACCCATTCCCTTCCAGAGATGCTCTGCTTACAAAAGCACTGTAAGTATATTCGAGAAGGGATTTGGCCAACGATGCAGGAAGGACCCAGAGGGGAAAGGAGTGCCTGTGGGTCATTGCCATCAGTTGGCCAAGTGGGCACAGGGTCTGCCTTTCCTCCTCTTGGAGCGTTCTTCTTAGAAAAGCTTCCACTCTTCAAGCTGTCTTGTTATCTGTATTCTGGGGACACCCTGATTAAAATTCTTCAGTGGCTCCCTGTCACCTCCATGATTGAGTGCAAACTTTTTACCAGGGTATATGAGTGCTGTGTGACCTTTTCTCCCACCTCCAATTCCCTGAACACACCAGGGGACTCAGTGTCTCTGTACATTTGCCTAAGTTATTCCTTCTTTTTGTCATGCCTTCCCTTCCCCTATCTCCCTGGAGAACTCCTATTCATTCTTCAAAACCTTACCCAGGCATTATTAGCTCCTCTTTGCATATCCTTGAGGCATGCTTCCTCTGGATCACTTCCTAACTTTGTACATCTGTGAGGTCAAAGCCCACATACATAGAGGGCTCTCTCCCATTCATTAGGCTGAAAGACTATTCTTATGGTAACATTTGGAACCCAAAGCATGGCACAGTGCCTGACACATAACACATACTAAATAACAGCTTTCATCCTTGGCCTGTAAAGAGGATTCCATTGGCACGAATCTTCTGAGGAGTTTGGCCCAGGAACTGGGGAAGGGAAATACTCTATCATACATCTCTACTTAGGGCCCAAGAGGTTTAGCATGGCATTGTTGTGGGGACGACAAGCTGGGACAGAGGCTGGCTCCTGGCAACTTGGAAGGCTTCTTTGACCCTCATTCCTGAGCTCTGAGGTTACAAATGGCATCCCTTGTGGAGCAGGCTAGGTCCTGGTTGCAGAGCCAGGTGCCCGAGCCCATCCCCCAGCTGGGTCTGTCTCAGTCCACACTTGGCTCTATGTCGCTCCAGGTTCACCTCAAACATGGCGGCAACAGTAGATGACCAACCTTCATGGCGTTAACTTCCAGGTTGACGTGCTTCCTCCTGACCCTGGAATCACTGCCCATTTTCTAGATTCCTTCAGTTCTGCTCCCTGATTTGTCCTACCCATTGACAACCACTACCCCTTTCTATCCATGATTTCCATTCTTGTCTTTCTTTCAAGCCTCTCTCTCTTGGCCATGTAATCACAGACAGTTTATGGTCTTCTTTAAAGGTATAGCCCTGGGGTAGAACTTTCCCAGTAGTACAGGCCAGGCTAGCCCACCCTCTGTATTTTCTCATCCCAGGACAGCTAGGGGGGGGCATGGTCCAATCTAGCAAAGGGCTTAGAAAAAACCATGCCCGAACTCTAAATTGAGGGATTCCACTGCTATTACTTACAGCCTTGGAGACTGAACCCCAGCTCTGCCTTCCTCAAGCTCTTTTGGCCATTGTCCACCAAGATCTGGGGATTAGTAAAGCAAAACACCCTATTTGGGGTCTGGGTGTCTCAGATGTTTCCTGCTGCCCAGGGAAGATTTCCAGCCTGGGCGAAGGTCCACCAAGTCTGAGAAATTTGTCTGAATCCATCAAAGTCATATTGGGACATAAAACTCAAAACCTCTCTCCCCAGCAGGAAGGCTCCACTCTGCCAAGACACCAGCATGCCCTGCCATCAGCAATAATTGCCGACACGAATGGAAGGACCATGTGAGATAAAAAAGATTTTAAATTGTTCAGCCACCCCAAATCGTCCGTGGCCATGATATGGGTGTCAGTGAGAGGTGGGGAAGGAGACCTCTCTCTCTGAGATTTACCTGCCACCCACACCGCCTGAGTTCTAGAACTTTTGTTATCTGTCGTCCCCTCCATGCTGTGCCTGGGCTGTTCCTTTCTCAGCCTAGTTAAAATTAACCCCTCTGTGTCCTTGGCCAATCTGCAAAGGGGAGCCATTAAACAGTAGAAGGCCATCAGAGAAACAAATGGAAGAGAAGAATTATTTATATTTGCCATTGTATTGTTTTTGAGCTCCCAGGAGAAATATTCCCAGGTACTGTAGAATTATCTTGAGTCTTTATTTTATTTTATTTTATTTTATTTTATTTTATTTTATTTTTTAAAGATTTTATTTATTTGAGAGAGAGAGAGCACTAGCAGGGGGAGGGGTAGAGGGAAAGGGAGAAGCAGACTCCCCGCTGAGTGGGGAGCCCAGTGCACGGGGCTCTACACATGGGGCTCAATCCCAGGACCCTGGGATCATGACCTGAGCTGAAGGCAGATGCTTAACTGACTGAGCCTCCCAGGCACCCTTATCCTGAGCCATTTTAAGTGGCTCAAAACACTGTTGTTAAAAGGCATCTCTTTCTTTGATAAAATATGGGCATCAAGGGCATGAATATTAAACAAATATCACCTCTAGAGAGGAGAGCCCACCTGAATCCGTCATTGACCCGCCTTGTGGACCACCGGGGCTGGATGCTGGGGGTCAGGGCATGGGATGGGGGAAGGTGAGCAAAGAGAAGTAGACAAAGGTCCATTTGACGAAGTCAGAGTCTGGGGAGACAAAAAAAGAAGGTATGAAAAAGCCAACAATGACAAGGTATCAACAGGCATTTTGGAGTTCAACTGTCAGCACCCCAACAAGCTTCGTCAAAGGTGGGACACTTCTGGGAGGGCTGGGCCCCAAGCTCCGCAGGATCCGACCTGGGAGGGAAGAAAGACAGGGCCCTGGTACAAGCTACGGGATCAAGCTGATGGACCAGTGAGGGCTGCCAGAGAAGGCACTCAGTGCGGGTTCAGGCCTGATTATTCTGGCCTCCCTTACTGGCCCTGCTGGGGTGTTTACAATGGACATTCTTCTCCTATGGCTAGGCTAACCCCTGTGCTTTACCTCGTCTATTTGTTTATATGTTTTGGTTGAATTAATCAATGAATGGGTGAAGGAGCAGACTCTTGAATGGTGAGTAGGAGTTCAGTGGGAATAGGAGGAGTACTGAGTGCAAAGGCCCAGAGGCTGCGAACATCAGGCCTATCTAGGAGACCACGTGGTCGGTGAGACAGGAATATTCCAGGTGGGACCTAGGAGGGTCAGGACTGGGGGGCTGGGCAAGGGCCCCATCCTGGAAGGCCTTACAGGTTTTGTTATATATTTTAGCCACTTCCAGGAAATATAGAAATATTTGCTTTGTTTTTATTCCATGTATTATCTGTCTTTACGAATACCAGTAAGAAGGTGGGATTTCCAAGTCGGTTTTGGTGGGTGAGGGACCAGGGAGCAGACAAGGATCCCCTTCTCTGAGCATGAATCCCAAGCAGCCCCAAAGTTTTGGCATTGGCGTCTATCTGTGCCTTTGCATGATTCTCCGGATGTAGAGCTGGTGTGTTCAGGAGGACACAGCATCTGGCTTGGAACTGGGCTTCCCTCCCTCCTCTTCCCTGTGTGACTCCGACTGGGGCTCGGTGGCCTGGTTTCCAGTCCCTGGCTCCCTCCTTCTAGTCTTTCTTCCTAGGAGGCAGCGCAATGTGTCTGGGCTCAGAGCATCCCTTTCAACAAGGTGGCTCTTGGCTGCACTTCTCCTATGGCTAGGCTAACCCCTGTGCTTTACCTCATCTATTTGTTTATATACAAATAGTCCTAAAATTCTCTCTGCAATTCCCCAGGCAAGGGGTGATGTCTGCTGGGGCTCCGGCGTAGGCTCACGGAATTGCTGTCCAGTTTGGCGCTGATTTGCAATCTGCAAGTTAACGGATGCTCAGGCTGCTGACAGCTGGCTGAGTGAGAAGTGACTCTAAGATAAGAGAACCCCTCTCTAGTATTTACAACTGAGCTATGAGAGTCCAGACAGCCTTCCGAGGCCTCAGCCAGGTCTGGAGGGGAGGAGCCAGCAGTGGGTGGGTGGCCCAGGGTCCTGGGATGAGCGAGGACATCCCAGCCAAAGGAAGAGAGCACTTTGGGTTAGGAGTCCAGAGCCCTGTGTTCTCTTCCTGGCTCCCACCCCAGCTAGCAAATTATTTCCTCTCTCCGATCCCTTTTTGCCATGAAGTGGAGACAATAACTTCAGCCTTGCTCTCAGCTCCAAATATCAGAAGGATCAGATGAGATGGCCTCTGCGAAGGGGCAACGTAAGAGTTTCAAGCTCCATGAGAATGTGCTGGAGAATTAAGACGGACAGGGAGGGCTCCCTCTGAGGGGCTCTCCAGACAACGGCCCACATGGCACCGGGCTGCTTACAAGGATTTCAGGAATTATGCATTTTCAGGATTGCGTGTTTAGGCCAAGGGGTATTAAGACATGCATGAAATAAAACTTGTGATTTGTGGCCTTGATTGTTTCGATATGGCTAAGGTGCAAATGTAAATGAAAATATTTCAAGTGCTGCTGTGGCAAATGTTGCAAAGGTGCTCTAAATGCCGGTGGTTTGGGGAACACTGGGGGCCGAGCTGGGCCTTTCCATCTGCATTTCGTTCAGTCCTCCTTCTACTGTCCCCATTCCCTGGCTGGGTGGGGGTCGCCCTTGCCGGCTCCACGGTGACCTGAGCAAACAGGCTTGGAGAAGGAAGGACCTGGGCCGGCCAGCTGTGCTGGGGTCACACCCAGCTCCCCAAACCCCAGAACGTGTGCTCTTCCCGTTACACCCAATGACCCTGGGCATCGGCCCCAGGGGCATGTGCATGATGGACTCCTATGTGCTCTCTTAGGTCATCTTCGTGGCAACCCTCCGACGTGGGCAGGGGCGCTGCTGTTATAATGACTTCACAGATATGGGAGATTCTAGAAAAGAAAAGAAGGGAGGAAGGAGAAAAATGAGTCATGCAGACAGAGAGTGGCAAACCTAGGCCTCAGAGGCAGATCATGTGACGCTAAGGTCCTTCCCAATTCATCCATTTTGGTTCTTTGGAGCTTTATTCATGTCGCTGGTTTCCCTCCTAGGGGTGTGGGGGGGGTGGATCTTAAAATTAAAAGAGCAGAAAGGACACATTTAAGTCATTCCTTCTGGAAAAACAAATAAATAAAACCCTCTGAAATAAAGTCAAGTTCTGGGGCAATGACTGAAGGTGGGAGATAGTTTTGAAACTGGAGGTTGTTTAAGGGAAACATCTCTCCATTTGGGAAGACCCCAAATGGAAGGGAGCAGAGTGTGGTGACTGACAATGTGTCCGTGCAGAGAGCTGAGAACCAGAAGAGTGTAGCCCGGGGGCAAATTCTGCGTCTGTAGGCAGCTCACTGCAGGACCGGGAGCAATTACATGCACCCAGGGCCTTGTCATTCACATCCTAAGAATGGGCTTACTAATCCCACTGAAAGGAGATAAGAAATGTGATCCTTTGATTAAAACTTTCTGTATTCCCGGTTTTATTTTTCTTCACAGTTCTCATAAACGCCCGACATATTACATAGTGAGTTTTCGACATCTCTTTCCAGAACGCAAGCCGCCTGAGGGCAGAGATTTTGCTCTACCGCTCGCCCAGCCCCTGATCAACGGCATTCATGATAGATAGCCCGTAAACATTTGTTGAAAGCCAGAAAGAATGATGAAAGAAGGAACGCTTCCACTATATGCCTCATCAGGAAGGGATTATGCCTCTTGCTCACTTATTCATCCCAACACCTAGCACAGAGCTTCTATGTAATAAGCTCTTAACCAATGTCCATTAAACAAATGCAAACCAAGAAAGACAATTATCATAAGGTTTCACTCATATGTGGAACATAAAAAGGAATAGTGCAGAGGACAGTAGGGGTAGCAGGGGAAACTGATTGGGAAGAAATCGGAGAAGGAGACAAACCAAATGAGACTCTTGACTCCAGGAAACAAACTGAGGGTTGTGGAAAGGGAGGTGGGTGGAGGATGGGGTAAGTGGGTGATGGGCATTAAGGAGGGCATGTGATATGATGAGCACTGGGTGATATAGTCAACTAATGAATCACTGAACGTTATATCAAAAATTAATGATGTACTATACCTTGGTTAATCGAATTTAAATTAAAAAAAAATGCAAGATACGGGAAAGCATTTTGTAAACCACAAGGGCCCACAGGCACTAAAATGTAAGCTATACAAATATGAGAGTAATATGCCGCCAAGTAGTCATTCCAAAGAGAAAGGGAAATTGCAGCTGCCTACTCAATCCACTTGGTTGTAACTCCTGACTTCAGTCAACCATCTGGTTATCTAGCATGGAATCCCTTAGTAAGAGTCACTTCTACAGATAAATTCAGCTCCCAAATCAATGTGCCTGTGGACATTGACAGACAGACTCCAAGCCAAAGGCCAAATTACAAAGGTGAACCCAGAGCCCAAGGCCTGCCAAGAGTGGAACCAGCAAGGTCCCATTAGATCTCTAGAATGATCTCTGTGCTAATAATCTAAGCTACCATTAGTGACTTAAACCAGAGAGTTTTTTCAAATGTTAGAATGCATATGATTTTTATCTTGACATTATCCCTGTAATCACTGGTCCTGATTAAAGACTTCTGCCCTCAAAGATGGATGGGCTCAAACACTAAATACATGGTAATCTTTCACCTCTTAAATGCTGCTTCTCCCAACACGTTCTTCCACGCTCTTCCATTTAAAGACCAGCAATTGCCTTTCTTCAACTAT
The DNA here is from genome assembly GCF_011800145.1 of Mirounga leonina. Taxonomy (NCBI): domain Eukaryota; kingdom Metazoa; phylum Chordata; class Mammalia; order Carnivora; family Phocidae; genus Mirounga; species Mirounga leonina. The sequence goes on from NW_023270377.1 coordinate 99,178,254, forward strand.
TTGTCTTTCTTCAACTATGTGAAAAATAGCAGACTTGGGTTGGAGAGGAATGGTAAAAAAAATAATAATAATTCTAACAACCTCCATTCTTCCTGACTAAGGAAGTTAACTAAGCAGTTAAGAAGCTTGTTACAATTTTTTTGCAATCAAGAGTCAAATATTTGAAAAAATGCCAAAACATGTTGGTGCTTGTTTCTCCATAAATACGCAGGGCAAGATAGTCATCAGAAAGGAAACGTCAGGGTATCATTCACTTTGTTCCTCTCACATCTGGCTAATGCCAAACAGGATGGCATTCCCAGGGTGCCCCTGTAGCATCGATTTCCCAAGTTCCCTTCCCCTCCCGACCCACGTGTCATCTCCCTCAGCTGGACAACCCTCAGTGGTCTGACAAACATTCAAATCCTTTTGGGCTAGCTCTGCTCTCAGGCTCATGTTTAAGAGCAAAGTAACTGGGGCTGTGTGTATTCAGAGAGCAACATGAGTTCCTGTGATGGATGGGGGTGGGGAGGTTTTTTCCTAGGAGCAAATCTTGAACTTCAACAGCAATCACCCTATCAGCAGCATCTTAAAGAGCTCCAGCCAACAGTGACTATCTTTGTGTAAATCTAGATGTTCTTCTTTCAAGTTGGCCTAAAGCAAGACAACTTTTACTTCAGGAAGCTTGATGTTCAAGGCCCCCCACAGTCCACCTTGGGGCTCATGGCTGGCATTTCTCCAGAGAGAACCTACCTGCTAATCACTCTTCACAAACACTCCATTGGATCACCTGCCTCAGTGTCCTTGCTCCCTGGAATGTCCTCCCTCCTTCTCTTTGCTTGTCAGGGCTCTGCTTGTTCCCTGAAGCCCTTGTAAAGGCCATCGTCTACCCCAAGTGTCCCCCAGTAAGCCCAGTCGTGGGCAGTCGGGCCCCATTCCTTCACTCCCGGGTCTGCTCGTGCGCTCAGCATGGGGGGCTCATGTGAGAAGCGCCAGGCCATGCGTCTGTCTGCTCTCCCTGACTGTGAGCTACAAGAGGCCGAAGATGGTGTTTTTGTTTCTCATATCCCAGCACCTGGCACACAGCAGGGTTAGTGTTTGCTGGCTGAATGTGAATTCTGCTCTTGGTCCTAATTCTGCCTATTAGAGCCTCAGGAAGAAGGTATCTATTTTCTATTTCACCTGAAAGCCTTGTGTCCTTCCTTTCCAACACAACTCTCCCACTTTCTTCCACCTCTCCTGCCATGTCATTCTGGCGGGGTAAGGGATATAGACAGGCCCAGATTCAAATCCGGACCTCCTAGCCACCTGTTAGTCATGTAACTTTATCAAAACATTAGCTGGTCTGTGCCAGAGCATCCTTCACTGTGAAATGTCTCCAGCACCTCAGAGAGTTTTAGCACGTGTGAACCTCCACCACCTTCCCCCTTCTGCTCACACCTGGGGGTTTCCTGTTTGGCCAGTGTCCTCTGGAAGGAAACTGGAACTCCCAAGGTGGCCGGGGAATTGGTAGGTAGTCTGCTTTGTCTGCTTTCATGTCTCTTAGTGGTTACGTGGCACTGTTAGCAAGTCCTATTAGCTCAGGGAGAACTTGAGGTTTTAATCAAATGCTGCCATAAAGGGTTGACAAACAAAGCTCACCAGTGCTCAGCTGTCATTAAATGGATGATGCCTTTGAGTCAGGGGACTGACAGTTCTAATAAAACGCAAATATGAAGGGATAAACATATGTGGTAGATAGCCCAAACTCACCCTGCCAGTGTGGGTCCAGCCACTCACTCTGGAGAGGTGGGTTCCAGACCAGGCTCTGGAAGTGATGAGCTTGTGGCCCCAATCAGGTGACTTTGCCTCTCTGAGCCTCCATCTGCTAAGAGCCCCTGCCTCATCTGACGACCGTAAGGGTTAATCCATGCAAAGCACTTAATACAGTGCCTGATAGATAGAGGAGGGATAGCCAATAAGGCTGTCGTGAGAAGTGAGACAGAGTCAGTAGAAGTGTTTGGAAGATACGGCAAGCCTTGTCATTGTGTCTTTCTGTGCTGAAGTCCCCTTGAGGGCATCACCCTCACAGAGTGCCCAACCCAGACCCACCCGGACCATTCCTGACTTGTTTCTCTCCCCCTGGCCTCCATCTCCCCTGTCCCCTACTCCAAATGCCTTCAAGTCCTACTGGTTCTACCTCCTTAAGATCTGTCTCGCCTGCCTCCTTCCCTCACATCACTGCCACCACCTTGGTTCAAAGCCAGAACACTGCGCTGGGATAATGCCCAGGGCCAGTGAACACCTCATCATCCATCAAAAGTCAACACAGACATTGCTTCCTTCCTCCTGGGGCCCTCTCAGATGCTCCCACAGCTCCTCCTTCTTCCCCTTCGTGGCCATTACCACAACTTGTGCTTTTCTATTGACTTCTGGTGCTGGATTTGTCTTTTCCACTAGACCAGATGAACTAAAGAATCAGAGACTCTGTTCTGCTCATCATTGTTCATCCCCAGCACCCGGCACAAGATTATGGACGAATGAGTGAACGAGTGAAGGAACACTCTACAAGCCCTCAGTACCCTCTCCACCCTGCAACCAGAGTGATCTTTTTAAAGACAGCTCTAATCATGTCACTCTCCTGTTAAAAAATCCTTCTGTGCTTCCCCATAGTGATTAGGGTGTTTTCCGAAATGCTTAGCCCATCTCAAGATACACGCTTCCTGCCCAGGACCATCTCTGTCCCTTACCCTCCCCTGTGTTTTTATGCAAGGCACTTGCCATGCCACCCCCCCCGCCCCCAGACAGGCCCCAGAAGACCTTGCTGTCTTTGCACATGGGGCTTCTTCCTTTGGATCACTCTGCATTCCTCTCCCCCACCATGACCCCCCATACCAGGCCAGCTCCACTCTAGCTGACTAAATCCTACTGGTCCTTCAAGATCCTCCTAAACACAGTCTCCATTCAAAGGAGTAATGCGTGTACCTTTAAGACAATTTGAATTTTAACTGTGTATTCCCTACCCTCTAAATAAGAATGAAAAATCCTCACATATCCTATGATTTAGTCATTGAAATTAAGTGACTTGTCTAAGCCTTTCTTTTTTATTTTTTTAATTTGAGGATAGTTGACATCCCATGTGATATTAGTTTCAGGTGTACAATATAGGGATTCCATAGCTCTGTATGTTATGCTATGCTCGCAAGCGTAGCCAACATCTGTTACCTTACAACACTATTACAACACCATTGACTATATTCCATATGCTAAGCCTTTTATTTCCAATCTAAATAAGTAAGTAAGTAAGTAAGTAAGTAAGTAAAATACAACAAAATATGATACAATGTCATATACCAATTATATGCCAACAAAGCTGGAAAAAATAAATCATTTCAATTTTTTTTTAATTTTTGAAACATTCTCCTGAGTCCCTTCCTCCAGGAGGCTTCCCTGCCCATCCAGACTGGGCTAGGGCACCATCATTTGAGCCCACAAAGTACCCCTGTGATTGCTTTTCTCGGAGCCCTTTGTCTGCTCAGTACTCCCTCCCCCCATAGTCTAGGAACTTACAGAGGGCAAACAGCATATATTATTCATATTAGTGTCCTTAGTATCCTCCACAAGGCTTGTCTCAGAAGAGGCATTCAGTACTTTTTCAGAGGCTGGTGAGGGGGTGATTGAATGAATGAAACCACCATTCCAGAGGAACAGGACCACCAGGGCAGCAATTATAGGGTGCCTAGAGCTGAGTGAGGCAGCAAAGTGGGGTTTCCTGGACATCCAGGACACTGCTGGGGCATTAAACACTGTGCACGGGTGCTGGGGCCACGGCAGGAAATGAGGGACAGGACCTCTGACTTCCCGCAGCTCGCCTCTTCATGGGAGAGAGACATTCAAACAGTGTACAAATGACCAAATCAACAAACCGAAGGTAATTATAAATTATGATAAGAATTTTGAAGAAAGCAAACAAGGGAATCTGAATTATATGGTCACAGAAGCCTCTCTGAATAGTATATTTAGGATAGGAAGATGAGAAGGAGCCCTACGAACACTGGGATGGAGGAGGAGGATTAGAGGCTGGCTTATTTGAGGATCCAAAAATAGATGCCACCAGTGTTATGAGAGTACAGTGTGATATTATCAGAGCTACAATGTATGTACACACACACACACACACACACACACACTCACCTGTGTCTACATCCCAACCTGTAAGATGATCTCTGAACTTCTCATTTCTCCAGCACCTGGGTGGCTCAGTCAGTTAAGCATCTGCCTTCAGCTCAGGTCGTGATCTCAGGGTCCTGGGATGGAGACCAGCATCAAGCTCCCTGCTCAGCGACTCAGTGGGGAGTCTGCTTCTCCCTCTGCCCCCTAACCCCCACTCATGCACACAAGTGTTCTCTCTCAATCTCTCTCTCCTGAAAATAAATAAATAAAATCTTTTAAAAAAAAAACCCTTCTCATTTCTCCTCTCAGTTTTCTTACCTGCAAATGACAGATGTGAAGACCCAATAAAACAATGTTCTCATGGCAATCCCAACAGAGGCCCACCGTTAGGATTAGACTACTTCCTACCAGGTTTGGTGTCGGGGAGTAGAAGCAGGACACAGAGAGTGAGCTCAGGGCTATGCAAGGAAGGGCTATGCAACTCCAGCAGCTTTACTGATTTGCTGAGGCTGTCTCTTCTTCCATATGCAAATGCATTTTATATCTGACATATAGATTCATGCAGACCTAAACACACAAACACAAGCACACACATGTACAAATGAATACACAGAAGGAATAGGACACAGGAGATCAAATACAATGAACATCTACATGTATATATCCTGGAATCCAAATAGATGGTTGTAAGTACTTATTTGTTTGTTTGTTTGTTTGTTTGAGGCCTATTCAATAATGACACCCCTAGGAGTGGATACTTTCGTTCTACAGCCTTCTTTAAGGCAAATTCATACATGGAGCGAACCAATAGGCTTTCCCTTTAGAAAAGGACCTCCTGGTTTTTGGAAATGAGAGTCGTGGTTGTTTTGATCAGGAGACCCAGATTAGGTGGCTTCTACCTCGATCCTTGGGAACTAGCAGCCAGCTGCTGTCTGGTCACTATGTAGAATGTCCATTAACAACTGCTCTAATGACATTGAAGGTCACAGAGTGGCCGCCTTGATTATCTTGCTCATACAAAGAGTCCAAGAGCTACGTTTTGCTAAATAATTGGGAAAATGTGGGCTACTCCCCCAGCACTTCCTAAAATGCTTTCATCTGTTAGCTTATGTCTAACATCCCCAAAGTCCCAGGTATCCTTAATTATAGGATCCAGAGAACTCAAATGGGCAACACCCACTCAACTCTTTTCTCAACTTTCATCTACACAGTAAAGAATGTGCTTTTCCTTATCCAAACCACCAGCAGGATAATCTCATTCTACATTTTGCTGATTGGTCTGCAAACATAATCTTCAGTGGCAAAAATCTTGAAGGGTTGCCTTGAGATTTGAGCATTCAATCAATCTAAGGAATTTCTTTTGGCAACAATACTTAGGCTTGGTCAGAACTCATGGGGCTGTGGTTGGCTCTGTGTCTCTGAGGTTGGGTATGCCCGGCTGTGTGGTTAAATATTATTGGCGCTGAAGTTGGCCATGGGGTCTGTTCAAGGAAATTATGCTGATGTGATTTTGAAGAAAGCTTAAAGGAAATGGTACTATTTCTCCTGAAGAATAGAAGACTGAAGAGCAATTAGATTTCTGTTTCCAAGTTCAACAGTGTCTATAACCCCGAGCAAGCACAGAACATACCACAGGACCCTGCAGTTGTCTTTCCACCTTTAGAATGGGAGCCTGAGGAAAGTTCTTTCACTTCTACACCCCTGATGCACCTACACATAGTGTATGTTCAGAGGACGTTTGCCAACTTTTGAATTCATGAATGAAGAGAATAAATTATATTCTATTTTCATTAGAAACTAAACAAGAGGGCATGTGCTCAAGCTAAATAGTGATTTCTGGTATACATTTGGAACAATTCCCAGAGCAGCCAAGTGACAGCCAAGTGAAGATAGAGAATGTAAATAAGTTTACTGGAAAAGTTGAAGAAACTCTATCCTTGAAAATATTTTAGAATTCTTAGTCATTAATAATGGATGCTTAAGTTTATTTATCTTCATGTAGATAGGGGACTAGATATGTCAAGTTTTCCTCAAGTTTTAGTCTTTGATTAGCATAGTTTTAAATAAACCCCATGATTATATGAATCTTGATTTGTAGAACATTTTAGTCTTTAATTCTGCCTAAAGCACCACTGAATATAAGACAAGTTCTTGATATATTCATGGATGCAGTAGACACCATTGAGCCTACAACAGCAGGCATTCAGCGCAGGAGCCTGAACACTCCCACATGGTGCCAATGGCAAACATTACTAATCAATCATGATACTCCCAATGAACTCAGGTGGTGCCTCAAAGTCCTTCTTAACAACCTCCAGGTAATCAGTGTTGCCACACAGGAAGAAACCAATTTGCCATTTCAGATTTAGTAATTCTCTACTCCAAGCTTTTTGAATAAGGATTTGTTTGCCCCCCAGTGATATGCAGTCTATGCCAAAGGGTAAGTGAATTTACAGGAAGAAAGAGGGCTCACAGTAACTAACTTTACTAAAACATTGAGGGGAAGGGGAGAAGTTTTTCACTCTCTACTCTTGAAATCAATGACAGAAGAAATATTTCCTAGGCATCTCCCATGGCAGACACTGCATCAGACATGGGGGACAGCAGTGTCTGAGACAGGTAGGGCTCCTGTCCTCATAGCACTTTCATTTTAGAATGCAAAGCAGGTAATAGGCATGTAGACAATAGACACATTTTACAATTTCAAACTCTTGGAAGTAATATGAATAAAATAAAGGAGAGCTATATAATAGAAGGTGGAGGTGGGGTGTGTTGAGTTTAGAGCATCAAAAAAGGCTCATGGAGGAGATGACAAAAAAAAAAAAAAAACGTACCCATGCAAGACGAGAAGAATTTCCAAGTAAAAAAAAAGAGAGAGAGAGAGAGAGAGACCACTGTCAAAATTCCTGAGAACAAAGTTTGAATGTTTAAAGAGACAACAGAGGACCAGTATAGCTGATGCAGAGTGAATGTTGGTGGGAGGTGAGGTCAGAGAGGTGGGTAAAGGTGAGATCGAACAGGGCCTGTGGACCTACATGTGAATTTATACTGGTTTCTGTTGCGTGTTTTCAACACAGGAATAATATGACATAATTGGCACTTCAGAAAAATCACTCTGACTGCTAAGTGGCTGGTAGATTTGGGAGCTGTGGGAGAATGAAGCCGAAAGAAATGGAAGGAGGCTGTTGCTGTGGTCAGAGCAAGGAAAGATGGTGGCTGTTATGGGCAGAGTTTTGTTCCGCCAAATTCAGTTAAAGTTCTAACCTGAAGTACCTCTGAATGTGACTGTATTTGGAGATAGGGTCTTTAAAGGGGTAATTAAGTTAAAGTGGGGTAATTGGGGGCAGATCCTAATCCACTGTGGCCGATGACCTTATAAGAAAAGAAGATTAAGACACAGACAGGTATAGAAAGAAGACCACATGAAGACAGGGATAAGATGGCAATTTACCACCAAGGAGAGGGGCATCAGAAGACACTAACCCTGCTGACACCTTGATCTTGGACTTCTATACTCTAGAACTGTAAGACAATACATTTCTGTTGCTTAAGCCACCCAGTCTGTGGTGCTTTGTTATGGCAGCCCCAGCAAACTAAAATAGTGGCTTAGGTTAAGGTTGTGGGTGAGAAGTGAAGTGGTCAGATCCAAGGTACATTTTGGAGGAGAAGTGACAATTCTTATTAGTGGATCAGATGTGGAATGTGAAGGAAAGAGAGTAATGAAGGCTACTCCTAGGTTTGAAGCCTGAACATTTGTGTTGGGGTGGGGTGCCATTACACATATGGGGGAGAAATCCAGAATTCTGTTTGGACTAGGTTAGGTTGAGATTTGTCTTAGGTTCAGAAAATGTCAAATCTCATGTGTTCCATATCTAAACAGTCTCACAGGATACAAGTTACCTTCCCTCTGCCACTAAAGATTTCCCAGAAGAAATGTTGGCAAAGCATCATTTTAACTAAGACATGACAGAGAGCTCTCAATTTCATGAGCCACCCATTTTCTTATTGTTAGGATAATTGCTAGGAAGTTATTCCTTTGGTTTAGTAGAAATTGGCCTCTTTGTAAATTCCATCCATCAGACTTTATCCAACTACTGGACAAAAGAGAACAAATCTATTCTCTCACTTAATGGCTTCTAGTAATTACACACTTGGTAATTAGGACTAATCCTCCTACAGAAAATAAGTAGAAGAGATGAGCAAAATGTTTTAAAAGCTACTGAAGTAATAGAGAAGTTCCAGGCCAAGATCCAGAAGAAAATGGAAATCTAGAGATATAATTTTGGTAGGGGTTATATTTCGCCTGAAAGCAGATGTTGACTCTGGATGCAGGGTACTGGGACTAAACAGTACTCGCCTGGTTTTTAGTCTCATGGAGCTAAAGGAGCAAGAGTTGAATCCAGAGCCAGCCAAGGTGGAATGATGGGGAGGTAATAAATCCCCATATTTTAGGGTGCAACCCTAAAGGACTGTACCCTAGAAATAAAGGTGAATCAGAAATAAACCAACCCTGACATGGACAGCTTCATATCATTTGAATGGCCCTCAGAATCTCAAGCTGTAAAGCTGGATTAAGGTGACCACTGACTCCTAGTCCCCTGGTTTCTGCCAGTACTAACAGAAAAACCCTTTCTGGAGAAAGATAACACCATCTCTGGTATCACCACTTCTTCCACAAACAATTTTTTAGTACAATGTTGACAACATAATCAAAAGAAAAGCAGGTATACAAAGATGTAAGGCAAAATGATCAGTAATAAATAGAAATAACAGAATATAGACTCAGATCCATAGAGTGTCCAGGGGCACCTGGGTGGCTCAGTCGGTTAAGCATCTGCCTTTGGCTCAGGTCATTGATCCCAGGGCCCCGGGGTCGAGTCCCGAGTGGGGCTCCCTGCTCAGCAGGGAGTCTGCTTCTCCCTCTCCCTGCTAGTGCTTTATCTCTCACACACTCTCTCTCTCAAATAAATAAATAAAATGAAAAAAAAAAGATCCATAGGGTGTCCAGTTATTGAACTTACCAATAAAGCCTTTCAATAACAATGTCTTTGGTGTTCAGGAAGATAAAAAGAGAATTAAAAATTTCATCACAGAACTGAAAATATACAAAATAATGTAAAATGGAATGGGAGTTCTATAACTGCAAAACCACAAAATAAAAACCCAAATGATAGCTCTAATAGCCAAATAGTTCACCGGAGTCCTAGAAAGAGAAAAGAGATAAAGGAACAGGAGAAATATTTAAAGACAAAAATGGTTGAGAATTTCCTAAAACTGATGAAAAAATATCAAATGACAGATTTAAGAAATTTAAAAAAATTTTAAGATTTTATTTATTTATTTGAAAGAGCGAGAGCGAGAACACAGCTGGGGGAGGTTGCAGAGGGACAAGCAGACTCCTCGCTGAGGATAGAGTCCAATGTGGGGCTCTATCACAAGACTTTGAGATCACAATCAAGAGCTGGACGCTTAACCAACTGAGCCACCAAGGCGCCCCAAGAAGTTTAAAAATTTAAAGACTGACTTCATGTTCTCTCTAAGTTTCTCTTCTCCATGCACAATAACACTGCTGTCTTCCCTACATGGTGCTATCCCCAATTCTTCATCTCTGAGCACTGGCACATCTACATTCCTCCTCAAATTGCCATCTACCCTAAAATCCACTGCTTCAGAGGCAGCATGACCACCATCACACACAAGACGATCAACTCACCCCCTAACTGGAACTACAAACATCTATTAAGGCAACCTCAGTTTGCAACAAGGTTCTTTTTATAGTGTCATCTCTTTCTTCTATACATCCCTTCAGGTTTCACATTTTGTCCCATATGCTTTGCTGAAATTAGGATCCTCTAACTTTGCTGAAGATGCGCCATCCATGTAATCCTGGATGAAAAGGCAATGAGATTAGTTGGTGGGACATATTCCTAGTGAACCTATGTAGATGGCTAGAAGTCATATGATTTTCAAAATGCCCACAAACCACCTGTTCTGGTTAACAACATGTTCTGGAATTAGCCAAGAGTAATGTACTCTACTAGTACAAAGTGTCTTGAAACATTCTTGCCCCATTAACAAAAATAAGTATATTATTTGACTGCCTCAAATATTCTCAAAACTTTTCAAGCATTACTGACAATGAGATAAGTCATATCTGCAGGTTCTTATCATATGCTGGGATACATTCATGTGGGCCCAGGCACCCCAAATCATCTACAAGGGCTAGAAGCTCTCATATTGACTCACCACTGACGTTGTGCCCACATCCTGTTTCCTCTCCATGCTTGAGCTGTATTTCTCAAGCAGCCACAAAGAATAAGAGCAGCAATAAATGAGTCATCCTTACATCTCCTTTGGAACATAGTAAAAATGGCTTCCTCGGGCGCCTGGGTGGCTCAGTTGGTTAAGCGACTGCCTTCAGCTCAGGTCATGATCCCAGGGTCCTGGGATCGAGTCCCACATCAGGCTCCCTGCTCTGCGGGAAGCCTGCTTATCCCTCTCCCGCTCCCCCTGCTTGTGTTCCCTCTCTCGCTGTGTCTCTCTCTGTCAAATAAATAAATAAAATCTTAAAAAAAAAAAATGGCTTCCTCTAGGGCGCCTGGGTGGCTCAGGCGGTTGGGCGTCTGCCTTTGGCTCAGGTTATGATCCCAGGGTCCTGGGATTGAGCCCCATGTCAGGCTCCCTGCTCAGTGGGGAGCCTGCTTCTCCCTCTCCCTCTGCTGCTCCCCCTGCTTGTGCTCTCTCTCTCTCTCTCTGTCAGATAAATAAATAAAATCTTTAAAAAAAAATGGCTTCCTTTGTCTGAAATGTCCCCTGCTCTGCGCCTCAGGCCCTTCCACATCCTGGCTAATTCACAGTCATCACTGCAAATGCAGCACATAGACTTCATCTTCTGTCCAATCAGCTTCTTTAACTCCCCAGTCTGGGTTAAAATCTTCTCTCTGGAATGATACGGCCTCTGCGTCTTCTCTACATCACAGCATTTCTAAATCTGACTTCTAATCATCCTTCTCCTGTTCGTATTCTCAGGTGAACTGCATGCAATTTGAGGGCAGGGGCCAGGTCTTAGGCACTGTGCCATTTGCGCTCATATACAACATACTGCCTGGCATATGTAACGATTGGAAAATTGGTTTTTGAATGAATGTTGAAAATGTTAGAAGACGGATGGCAGCTAAAACTGAGTAAGGATGAGACACAGTAGTGGGTGCAAAGACAGTTTGCAATTCCAAGATGAAGACAGAGATATCTGAGGTTCATTTTCATTGACTGAAGGCTCTGGAAAACCTGCAAGAATGCAGAATCAACCTGATTTTAAAAACCCAGGAAAGCATCTTTGATATGCCTGATGACTTAGTCTCAAGGATGTTAACGTCATTGTTATTTTGAATGTTAATAAGTATTTATTTACTGTCACACTATTTTATGAATCATGTAATTATTGTTGTATGTTTATACATAATGATAGAATAATAACCAGTTTGATTTATTCATACATAAAAACAATTTTAATAACTGTTTTCAGCAGTGAACATTGAATATGACTCAATTATCCAACACAAAGGGATCGGTTAAATTAATCAAAGCACATCAACACAACAGAATGGTACCGATATGCAGTCATTTAAAAAGATTATATAATGGGGAGTGCAGGGATGGGCAAAATGGGTGAAGGGAAATGGGAAGTACAGGCTTCCAATTATGGAATGAATAAGCCAAGGGATGAAAGGTACAGCACTGGGAATACGTCAAAATACTGTAATGGCGTTGTATGGGGACAGATGGTGGCTGGCTACGGTTGTGTTTAGCATAACGTAATGTATAGACTTGTCCAACCACTATGTTGCACACCTGAAACTAACGTAACAGTGTGTGCCAACTAAGTTTCAATTAAAAAAACTATTATATAATTGTGTATTTATTGATCGGTAAATATTTTCAAAATTATTAAAAATTGAAAAATATGTCACAAGTTGTGAAATAGTACATATAAGTGGAATATAAAGTGGTATATGAAATTAAAAGGACACATAGCTTTATGAAGGAGTTACAGGTGATTGAAATTTTTTTCTTGATACACACCTATATTTTCTGAAGTTTGGTCAATGAACATGTGATATTTTGCAGAAAAAGAAAATCTAAGGAGGGACTGTACAATTTTTAAAAGGTCAGTGTCTACTCTATCTTCCTATCTACCAGGTTATTATGAGACGCAAATGAGATAAACATGCATGAAATAAATGAGATTATGGTTATTAGATATGGTTATGAGATAAATATGCAAACCAAAATGTTTTTGAAGCATTTCTATTAACATTATAAATATGATCAATAATATTTTTGGAGATTTGGTCCGGGGGTGGGAGCGGGGGGTGTGGGGGAAACAAAGCCTGTAACACAAAGGTTGGTGTGTCCGAGGTGGTCAGGGGTTCCCGGATTCCCCGCACAGTGTTAAAAATGGAACCGCAGCCACGTAGGGCATCCCAGCTTCTGCTGACGTGACCCACCGTCCTGCGCCAGTCTCCGGGCCGGCGGGCAGCCGTGCCTGCCTTCCCAGCCGGTCTGCAGACAGAACACTTCGCGGTTCTGTCGACCCGCCTCTTCTTTGTCAACGCTGACTTCATCTTCACAGCCGATCCCTTGGATTTGTTTAGAGATGTAGAGCTTTTTAAAACCTGAGCCAGCTTTAGAGAACAGTCGCCTCCCTTCCCTGGATAGGCTGAGTCCCCGCTCATTTACGCCAGGGGAAATTTACGCATCTCTTCTCACCAGCTCGCCTACGTCCTTGCTAATTCCCTAATCGTATTGAATTATTTGGAGTTTACTGTGTCATCCCTGGTCACCTACAGATTCCCTCACTTCATTACTCCTAGGCCAAACTGTCTTTGGAAGCCTCCTGTGACAGATTTATATTCTGAGCAACAGACAGGAATGCGTTTCTCTGCTTTTCCTTTGCTTGTACTACATAAACATGTCCCAGGACACTCCCATGCAGGAGCCGCTGGGCAGACCTTGTTCACAGAGGGGCTCCCTGAGAGGAATCTTCTAGAAAGGGGAGGTCGCTGGCTAGGGGATAGGATTACCCACCAAGGGCCTGATGCCTGAAAGGTGTGTTTAAACTTCAACATGCCTCCTGAAAATCGAACTATTTAATTATTTTGTAGAAACATCTACAACTTAAATGCATATATTGGAGTTGCTGATGTCTAAAAGAAGCTATTTCAACTTTCAGGTTTCACACAACACCTTCGTATATGTGTTGGCACACTTTAGCCAAACTTATATACATAGAAATGGCCCACCATTGGTCAGCAACTTGGTAGAAATAGAGCCAATAGAAATATATATATTATAAGGAGTATATGATATTGATATTGGTGTTATTGTTGCTCTTGGGCTTTTCTTGCCCTGAAGCAGGGAATGAGACCAGGTTTTCATCCTGAGGAGTTATAGTCTAGCAGAAAATACAGGTATACAAATAAATGTTATTCTATGATGGGTACATCATAGAATTATAAATAAAGCATTGTAGAACCACAGACAGAACAGTAACTAAGTAACTTGGTGACACTGAAAAGACTTTTGCTTGGATGGGAAACATTTGAAATGGATCTTAAAGTATGTATAAATGGAGTTAGCCCAGAAAAGGAGGAGAAGACCTTCCAGAAGGGGGGAAACATCACGAGGATAGGCATGAAGGCTTAAAGGGGTAGGATTTCTTTGACAAATATTGAGAAGTTCGGCTCATCAAGGACAGCAGACAATCAATAGTAGTGTTTTGCAAAGTAGCAGAATATGACTGGATGATTTTTCTAGATCAGTGGCTCTGGCATTTGTGAGAGAGGTCTATGGGTAGATAAAACAGAGACTGTTAGATGGAAGAGCAATCAAGAGGCAGCCGCAGGAGAGCGACAATAAGAACTTAAACCAAAGGCAAACAGTAAGGATGGAAATGGGGTCAAATTCAAACCAAGTTTAGGAGACATACTGGACAGAACTTTCGGTTAATGGGAAGCAGGGATGGGCAGTGGAGGAGTCTATGATGGTTTGGACAATGGGATAAATAGAAAAGGAAAGGCATATTTACTGGCTACCCCCTGTGCCCTATTCACTGTAACTGAACTCAAGAATGCAAGAGATGGGGATGGTTTGAGGTTAAGGTAATGTGTAAAATTATAGTCATGTCAACTTGGAGGCACTCATACTAGCAGTTCTTGCTTTAGGTGGTAGTATAGCACTGCAAAAAAGACTGGGCAAGCAGCATTCACACAGCTACTAACAATCTTAGTAGTCAATTACAATTGTTCTGTGATATTTAAAATTTTTTGTGAAACCATTAAAAACTCTTATTGTAGGCTGTACATGTATAAGAAATGAAAAAATAGGAAAACTTGGATTTAGTTAATACACTGTAACTCAAAACATTTGAAGAGAATTAAAGTATCTTATTTCATGGGGGAAAAAAGAGCTTATCAAGAGTGACTGCCTTCTTCTAGTTATATAACTTGATACAGAGATAGTATCTTTTTTCTAAGCCTTGGTCAATTTTCATACTCTTTTCTAAATTTGGGTCAGCTTCTAACACTTTATCCTTGGTGCTTTCAATACTGTGAAATATCTCTGAGAGTTCCTTTAGTGGGAAGCTTCATGCTGTGTCACTTGCCCTGGGACATCATCTTTCTTATGACAACCATTCTCCTCATTTATGTCAGTAAGCTCATGTTCAATAAGTTCCTCAGGCTGCACACCTAGAGTTCCCCATCAGCAGCAGTGAAATGTGCCTCTGGTCAGCTATTTTGTCCACTTACATTTCATTCATGTCTTACTCCAGTATTATCATATTTGGGAGTTTTTTTGCTTCACTTCCATCTTTGCTAGCCAATTTCCGCTTTTGATGATGTATTTTTGTAAAACATTTTGTAGGTTTATCACTAGCACACAAGGAGGCAACACAACTACATGCTTTGCTGTCTGTGTCTAAACTGACTAATACACAGTGACTGAAGATTTTAAAAGATATGATGTGCACTTCTAATCCTGATGCATATGTGTGATTTCTGTGATGATTTTTGGACTTAAGAGCTAACAGTGAAGTTTACACAATCATTCATAATTCATAGGTCATGGTGACTAAAGTTTGAGCCATCTTATTGGGGACTGGTGTTATTTAAACTATGGAAACCAAAACTTGCATATATTAGAGCCACACAAAGAGAGGACTTGTAGTCATCCAGGTGACACAGGAGTACTTCGGTCTTTGGGAGCAAGGAAAAACTTTTAAGAAGTATGGATGCATCACTAATGTCAAATACTGACCTCCAGGGAGGTAAAAAGAATGAGTCTGGAAATAGTCCCCTCACTTTGTCCATTGAGAACCTTAATGACTAAATTATGGGGCAAAGATCTAACTGTAGTAGGCTTTAAGAAAAACACTGAGAAATTTGATAAAATGAATATTAGCTATTTTTAAGAAATTTGGCAATGAAGGGAAAGAGGGAATTAAGATACCAGAATGAGAAGAAGGCATTTAACACTTTCAGGTGAAAATTTCCATTGACCATGAAAGCATCTAAATGTTTAGGTATGATTCTAAGGGATTTAGTCAACAACTTCAAAAATTCAGATATATCTTATCTACAATAGTCCCCATGAATATGAATTCCTATGTGTTTCACAACTTCAATCCACAGGAAGGAAATGAGACCTGTCTGGTGTTTCCCTCAACTTCACCATGCATCCCCCTCTCTGAGAACTTACCAGCTCTTATTTTGTCAACCCTAAAGTCAACATTGGCCAACAGAGATCATTGTTATAATTAATGTGATGCTTGAACAGAACAATAGCACTCTGTCTGTCTTGAGATCTTTCTAAAAGAGACTTTCAGACCACTTTCTGGCAGCTGGCAACGTGAAAAGCCCAGAAATCAATGGGCAATAAATAAAATGGTTTCAGTGATGGCAAAATCGACACCAGCAAACCAGAAATGAGAATAGATGAAAAATGTATTTTCCTTGGGCCTCTGTTCAATTCTCAGTCTCATTACCTCAAATTAATGAGGATTTTATTAATACAAGGAGCCAAGGGCTTTAGCATTCAAATATCAACTTTTACCACTTAGTAACTACCTAAGTCTGGACAAATTATTGAATATCACTCATCTATAATGTTGTATACAACTCACGGGGTTGAGGCGAAGATTAGGTGAAATTATATAAGAAAAGGCCTTAATTATGGTTTTGCATTAGCTTGAAAGATAACCAAAAAATGTCAGTTCCCTTCTAATCAGTTAGATTTGAGCCCAGTTCTCAATGCAAGAATTGGGATGATAGACCTGCACGAGAATATGACTGGAACATGAATAGTTATAATGCCATTGAAGCTGAAACACCTTTCATACTCCCAGATGGTTTCAATAAAACATCATCACAATAGATTCCTTAACAAAACTGCCAGAGTTATCTTATTAATGGTCTGTTCTTTCTTGCCTTTAGAAGAGAGTGTTCAATCAAGTTCATTTCTGCCCACCCGGAGTCAAAGAGTTTCCTCATCCAGCTGCTCTCCAATGACAACAGGACAGTACTGTCCAGGGGCACAGTCATATCCCAAATCTGCTCAGAGACCCTCCAGAGTTACAACTTACTCTGTCCTCATCATAACCAGGTGATACATTTGTTCACTTGTCATTTGTCTCCCACTGTCCACCCCTCCAAAGATAAGTGTATGTAAGCAAGGATGTTACGATGCTCCCTGCTGTACCCCAGTGTCCACCACAGGGTATATGGGTGGAATAAAGGAAGGAATGAGCAACTCTGTAAAGTTTGCAGAACACTACAAAGGAACTGAATAGACATTTCTCCAAAAAAGGCATGTAAATAACTGACAGGTATATGAAAAAGTGCTTAACATCACTTGTCATCAGGAAAATACAAATCAAAACCAAAGTGAGATACCACATCACACCTGTTAGGATGACTATTATTTAAAAAAAAAAAAGTGTTGGCAAGGATATGGAAAAAAGAAAATCCTTGTGCTGCCATGATGGAAGGCAGTATGGAGGTTCCTCAAAAAATTAAAAATAGAAATACCATACGATCCAGTAATGCCAATTCTGGGTTGTATATTCAGAAGAATTGAAGTAGGATCACAGTTTGTTGCAGTTTCATTCATAATAAGTAGCCAAGACATGGAAGTAACTTAAATGTCCATTGACCAATGAATGAAGAAAAAAATGGGTTATGTACACACAAGGGAATGTTATGCAGCCTTTAAAAAGAAGGAAATCTTGCCATCTGGAACAGCATGGATGAACTTGGGAGATATTACACTAAGTGAAATAAACTAGATACAAAAGGACAAATACTATATGATACCATTTATATGAGGAATCTAAAAGAGTAATCTCATGGAAGCAGAGAATAAAATGGTGGTTACCAGGGGCTTGGGGAGGAGGAAACAGGGAGGGATAATCAAAGGATACAAAGTTTCAGTGATGCAAGATGAGTAAATCCTGCAGATCTCCTGCATAGTGCCTATAGTTAATAATGGTTATATTGGGGCGCCTGGGTGGCTCAGTTGGTTGGGCGACTGCCTTCGGCTCGGGTCATGATCCCGGAGTCCCGGGATCGAGTCCCGCATCGGGCTCCCTGCTTGGCGAGGAGCCTGCTTCTCACTCTGACCCTCCCCCCTCTCATGTACTCTCTCTCATTCTTGCTCTCTCAAATGCATAAATAAATCTTTAAAAAAAAATAATGGTTATATTGTATTGTATGCTTAAAAATTTGCTAAGAAGATATATGAAGTGTTCCTATCACAAAATAACAATGATAGTGAGAATCATAATAATAAGGAAGGTGAGAGGAAACTTTGAGAGGTGATGGATTTGTTTATGCCATAGATTGTTATGATGGTTTCAATAATGTATACTTCTCTCATCAAGTTCTATACATTAAATATGTAGAGTTTTTTGCATGTCATAACAAAAATTAAAAACATAGAACTCACATAATGTCCTCCCCATTGGAGAAGTCAAGAAAGCAAAGCAGAGAAGATCAATGAATTGCCTGAAGGCTACACCCAAACCACTCGACTCCTCTTGGCCCCCTGTGAAGTTCTAGACTTCTCCTGGCCCAGCCTCGAGCATCTCCCTGCAAGGCCACCAGATG
Source organism: Mirounga leonina (assembly GCF_011800145.1). Lineage (NCBI taxonomy): Eukaryota > Metazoa > Chordata > Mammalia > Carnivora > Phocidae > Mirounga > Mirounga leonina. The sequence goes on from NW_023270377.1 coordinate 99,196,547, forward strand.
GGATGGACATGGGCTGCTATGTGGATGCTGTCTTTAGGCATGTCTACTTTGTGCTACCTCTGTGATTGCTCCCACCAGGAATGTGCTGGAAGCTGTGGGGGTGGGGGTGTTCCCCTGCCAGAAAGAGGAAGGCCAAAGGCTCAGGATGAAGTGCGGAGAGACTGAATTTCCAAAGGCATAACAGGGGCCTTCTACCCCCCAGCCCCCCACCCTACTATGAAGTATTGCAACTGGCCCTGTCAGCTTGGTATTTGAAAGAAATGGGTCGGGCTATGGGGCCAGATAAATCACAGTGATTTGAAATGTCACTTTGTTCTTCTATCGTGCTTGAATTTCTTCCATGTTACAATAGATCTTCTCTCATTGCCCAAGCCAAATTGAATCCCTCTTTTTCTGTTGTAGGAGGAGCTCAGGGTAAGGTTGCTGGTGCACTAATATTGGGACCTATCCCAAAAGCCTGTCTCTGCACCCCTCCCAGCAGTCTCCCCGCGTCTTTTGCCAATCACAAGGAAAGACTTCTGAGTTGTTACCAGTTTGCAAAACATCTGCTTTTGCTATTTGGCATAGTGTCAGTTTGGGGTGACAGGGGATTTGATTGGCCTCACAGGACTTATTATATTTGATACATTGTGTGTCAGACTCAGGACCTCTCCCCTCACTCGTTCTCATGCTCTGCATTCAACCCGGTGACTGGCTTGTTATCAGCTTTGTTTTTCCAAGGCCCAGAGTTCTAGGGTTAACTGTCCTTTTTCTGCCAGTACCTCTTGGTCCCTTCTTCTTGTACTCTCTTCTTCTTAATAAATATGAGAAGCTGCTGGCTTTTTTTGTTCTTGGTCATCTTCTGGGGTTTCAGAGGAAGGAGTTGTCCATAAAAGAGACTCCTGATTTACAGATCATCTCCTCATGCTCAGTCAGGGCCAACATTCCTCAGCGCTGTGTCCACATGTGTGCTTGGCTGGCCAAAGGTCCATCCAGACAGCAGGGATGGCGGCTCCGGAATCCAGCAAGATCAGCAGCCCTGTGGCCTGAAATGCCCTCCTCCTTTCCCTCTGCCCATCTGCATCTTTCCCAAACTTGCTTTCCCGACTCAATGCTGACCTCATTTGGGGGACCTTGCCTGACCCTTGCCCTTGCCCACCTTCCCTCCCATCACATTTAATCACTGTGCACATCACTCATTTGGCTCCTGCCTGGCTGCCTCCCACATCGCTGGCTGATCATTTCCATGGTACAGAGAAAGGGCCAGCCGGAGCTTTGGAATTAGTCATACCTGGTGATGAATCTCCAGTGTACCTTGTATGAGTTTCCTAAGGCTGCCACAACATAGTAGCCCAGGCTGGCCTGCTTTAAACAACAGAAACTGGTTTCCTCACAGTTCTAGAGGCTGAAAGGCCAAGATCAAGTTGTCAGCAGGGCCAGTTTCTTCTGAGGCCTCTCACCGTGGCTTGTTGATGGCAGCCTTCCCCCTGGTTCTTCCATGGTCTTCCCTTTTTTTGCGTCAGTATCCAAATTTCCTCTTCTTATGAGAACACAAGTCTTATTGGATTAGGGCCCACCATCATGACCTCATTTAATCTTAGTTATCTCTTTAAGACTCAGTCCTCAGATACACTCATATCTGAGGTATTAGAGGTCACCTCTTCAGCAGATAAGTCTTGGGGGACACAATTCAGCCCATTGCCTAGCCTTTAATTAGAACAGGGGTTTATAACCTAAAGTTAATGTTACTTCATCTGGAAAATGAGTTAATAATCCCTCTTAGGACTACAAAGATTAAACAAAATCCTCTAGATCAAGAATCTGACATAAAATAAGTTTTCAAAAGACCAGCTCCTTTCCCACTGTCCCCATATTCCACCCTGACCTCCCTCCCTTTCAGGGCATTGGCTGTGCTTCCTCATGTCAATTAATCAATAAATACTGTTTCCTGCATTTTAATGCAGGTAGATTGAGTACCTTATTGACTTCTGGGTGCCTCTTTCTGGCCTAGTTAACTGTAATTTCTCCAACGGAATCAATGACAGAGCAGCACAATGCAAGGAAGACAAGAGGCACAGTGACTCTGGTTGCCAACCCTGGAGTCGGCCTTTGAGCAAGTTACTAAAGCTTCCTCTGCCGCATTTCTCCTCCACGAAAGAAGGCTGGGCAATGTGCATTAGTGGGATTGTCACATGGATTAAGTGAGGAACTCTGTGCAATGGCCAGCACACTGTGTGTCCTCTTTGATGATCGTTGTCACCATCTTGGTTGTCAGGACATGTTCAGCATTGTTCACGAGTATCTGAGCTAGCCAGTTTGCCCTATTCAATGTGCAAATGTGTTCTAAAAGTTAACCAAACAAAACAAGGAAATTGAATAATGTTTGTCTTATAGGCAGGGTGCCTGGACACAGCCTGCCTTGGGTGAAATTGGCAACCGTCTGCCTGTCATATAAAGAGAGTCCCAGTATCCTGCTTCTTCTGTGGCCAAATGTAGCCAAATAGCCCACCATCAGCCTTTCCTTTGGGTTGAAATCAGCACAGCCTTTGTGAACTGTTAGTAGCTGGCCTAGAACAGCAGGCAGTCTATCAACCATCAGTTCAGACCTGGCTGAGAGCAGGGCCTCAACAGTGGCATTAAGAATGGGTAGGTTTCAGAGGTCAGAGTCAGAGTGCACCTGCAAGTTAGGGAGTCCCCAAGACCACCCCCACTTTTGACACCAATTGAAAGTTCTGGGGTCTCCCAGACTACCCTTGGTTTGCTAAGGGGACTCATGGAACTCACTGCATGTGTACTAATTTGATTGCTTATTTTACCACTATTTGTACCTTATAATAAACTTGTACAGAACCATGTAGCAAAAAAATTAGCTGATAAATAGCTAAATCCAGTTCTTCCTCAGGCCAACTCATTTTCTATCAATATTCCATTCTGAGGAAGATTTAACCCAGTCTGCCAATACATTTGATCATCAATATCAGTATCATAAGAATTGTTCCCGTAACATGGTTGAATCTTAACCAACAATGCCAGGGCTAACCCCATGGTGCTGGATCGTGATAAATGTACCCTGAAACTAAGAGTTAGAAGGTACATCATTAGGATCTCACATTGGTCATTAACAATTGGTCCAGCTCAAGGATGCTTGCAGGGGAGGTCATTCACCAGGGAAAGAAGCAATTCCTTAGAGAGAAAATAGGGCTTGACTAGGGAAGAGGCCCTGTCAGCTTGGTATTGTTAGTTATTATCAGTATTGGTATTATGTCAGCCTCTCTTATTCTGGATATTGAGGGATCTGGAAGAGGTCCAGGAGGTGAGGCTTAAGAATAGTGTGGTAGATTGAATAACGGCCCCCCAAGAAGCCCACATCCTAATCCTTATGAATTTGTTACGTTGCATGATAAAAGGGATTTTGCAGATGTGATTAAGTTAAGGGTCCTGAGATAGGAAAATGATCCTGGATTATCCCAGTGAGCCCATTGTAATGAAAAGGTAGGAGAGTCTGAGAAAAAGATGTGACAGTGTAGGCAGAGCTCAGAGAGAGAGATTTGAAGATGCAGTGCTGCTGTCTTTGAAGATAGAGGAAGGAGCCACGAACCAAGAAATGCAGGCAGCTTCTAGAAGCTGGAAAAGGCCAGGAAACAGATTCTCCCTTAGAACTTCCAGAAGGACCACAGCCTTGCTCACACCATCATTTTAAGACTTATAAACCCCAAACTGAAAGATAATATATTTGTGTTGTTTTAAGCCACCAAGTTTGTGATAATTTATGTAGTGGCCATGGGAATAGCATCAGCTGTGGAAAGGTAGGGGGTGAGGAAAGGCCACTTCTATCTGCAACCCAGTGGGATCTATAAACAGACAGAGAAATCACCCCTCTTAAGGGTGCTTAATCTGGAATCCAGAGTCTACAGGTAAGATGGGGGAGATCCTCCTACCTCCTGAAGCTGTAAAATTCTATATGTGGGCTATTTTTAGGAAAGAGATGGCCCAGGGACCTATGACCCCAGAATGATTAAGAGCTACTTCCTTAAGAGAAGAGAAAATCTAGCTGAGAAAGAGCTCCAAAGTCAAGTCAACAGAGACAAGTGATGTCAGGAGTCAGGTAGAAGAGAATGTTGGGTAGGTCGCAGGCTGGTACAAAGGCGGGGGGTGCTGGGGTAGTGGCCTGTTCCTCATGGGGCATTGAGGATCCTGATTGAACAGAGGTATATAGAGAAGAGAACAGAAATTCAGCTCCATCCATTCTGAAAAATGGGAATTTACTACATCCCATGATATGTAAATATAACAGATACCCAGCATTTCCAGGAATCATAAGGAAGCAGCAACAGTCTGCAGTTGCCTTTCACTCTTGTCCTGAGGCAAGTCTCTGATGTGGATCTACGGAGTCAGGACATTTGTGCCAAGACATCATCCCAAAAAACCCCTGCCAGTTACGGTTTCTCCAGTCCCATTAGGACCACACCTTAGGAGATGTGGGCCAGCTCAGAGTCAGAGTAGAGCAAGTTAGTGCTGTGAGAAACAGAGGCTCCCAAAATTTCCTGAGGGCAGACGGGGGAAGGTCCTCTTGTTTGCTCGCTAGCAGCTAAATTATCATTTCATGATCTAAGTGTAAATAAATCAAAGCCACATGCTCCATTTTAATCCAAATGAACAGAGTTCTAAATTAAAGGAAATCATGCCTGTGGCTAGAGTGATCCAAACTTCGGTGTGGCATTTGTAAAATCCAGTGATACCTGGTAGCTCCCCAAATGCAGTGGGAGGGGACAATGAAGTGAAAGTCACTTCCCCAAGTGACTCTGTTTAGCTCAAAACCCAGGCAACCTTGGAAAAAGGGGTCCATGAGAAAGGTCACCAACGGAAGTAACCACATTAGGAAACTTCTAGTTTAGGGACCTCAGCATTCCCAAGAGTTGTGCACATTGCTGGGCAGGTGGAGCATCCCAGTGGCATTATTCAACCTAGATCACTGAGCAATTGTCAGTGCATAACCTTGAACACACAGTTGTGTTGATCACACTCACATATGTTGCTTAGCATGACCGTAAAATAAAAAGACAACGGAAGTGTATGCAAATGTGTTTGTGTATGTTCGTAGCACGTGGGGGAGGGGTGGAGAAATGAAGTATGTAGAGAATGTCTCAGCTAGTAGGAGAGAAAATGTGTTTTCTCCATCACATAATAGTTTTTCTATAAAGTCACAAAAAATGTTAGGTTGGAAATCTGGGCCAGTTGACGCACCTAATGGGCTGGTAAGCCTTACCAAAGTGCAAAGGGATGAAGGGCCCTTTCAAGTCCCAGGGAGCTGACTGAAACTCTTCTAAATGTGGGAATCAAAGGAAGGCGTTCATGGCTCAACATGAGCTTTCTCCCCTCGGACATTTGCGCTGGCAGTCCTGCCATCTTGCCTGCTATTCTTCAGAAATCCTCATGGAACATTCTCTCATTTCATTCAGGTCTCTGCTCACGGGTTGACTTATCAGAAAGGCAGTCCCTATCCACCCCGTCTAAGACACACACACACCCCCCACACTCAAAGGCAGTAAACAGGGCCTTGCAGACAGTAGGTACTTAACGCATACCTGTTGAGGGTTGTTGAATGACCAGGTTATGATGCCTCTCTGTGGCACCCTTCCTGGATGGCAGCTGCATGACAATTGAGAATTCCACCATCTTAATTTGATATCGCCATGCTTTAAAATCTGCAAGACCTAGGAAATGAGAAGGCACTGGCCTATGCTCAAGGAGCTCATTATCTAGTTGACGATGCAAGGATTGCACACACGAAACTAATTAATTTAGCACAGCCTCACCCACTAAACAGTCAAGATCCATAGGGGAGATAGAAGACAATACAATTATGAGAGTCAGTAGAGATGGAAAGTTCTATGTGGAGTTCAGGAAAGGGAGAGACCACCTTGGGCCAGACAAGTCTTCCCCATGTGAGTTAAACCTTAACAGGAAAAACACATGCTGGTCACACGGTACCTAAGCCAGGATGAGAGGTGGGCCACGCCCACGCCTGCTCAGGGCACACACTTAGAACTCCAAACCGTCACTGGAGTAAGTTGGAACTATGGTGCCAGCTAACATGCAATTTCTTGCATAAATGGCAAAACTTTCATTCATCTCCACCTTTTTCTATGACTGAGAAAACCCTGTTCTGTTTTGTTTTGTTTTTTTCATTTGAACACGTAGCAGAAAAAAATAAGGTATTGATGGCCCCTCTCTACTTTCTAAGATACTTGGAGAAATTTTTGTTTCCTCAATTACTCAGTCACTAGGTTTTTTGTTGTTTTTTTTTTTTAGATTTTATTTATTTGCAAGAGAGAGAATGAGAGAGAGAGCATGAGAGGGAGGAGGGTCAGGGGGATAAGCAGACTCCCTGCTGAGCAGGGAGCCCGATGTGGGACTCGATCCCAAGACTCCAGGATCATGACCTGAGCCAAAGGCAGTCACTCAACCAACTGAGCCACCCAGGTGCCCAGTCACTAGGTATTTATTAAGTGCCTCTTCTGTGCTGGACTTTTTTCTAGGTTCTGGAGGTCCAGCTGTGAACAAGAAAGCTGGAGGCTCATCTTCCAGGCTCCACTTGGGACCATGGGGCACAGGGAAAGCCATTGTTAGCTGTCATGGATACTCTCTAGGTACGCTGCCTGGGGATTTACTCTTTGCTGGGTGTATGTATGTGTGTGTGTGTGTGTGTGTTTGTATGTGCATGCACTCAAGATTTTTGCGTTTTGCTGTATGCATATTATACTCAATACTTAAGTGTTTACTTTAAAATATAGAATATAGAAAAAGGCTAGCTGTCCCCAAAAGGGGCTTGGCGGCAAATATCCCAGGGAGAGCTCAAAGTGATAACAATCTATGAAAAAAAGACATTTGTTAGATGTTAGCACTGGGGGAAACTGGGTGGAGGGTATACGGGAACTCTTTACATTTTTACAACTTTGCCATAAATCTGAAACTGCTGCCCCGCCCAAAAGAATTTATTTAAAAGACCACATTTGCTGAACAGCTTATAAGGGTAAATGCAATTGCAAGTGAGTTGATTTACATACTCAGAAGACGTTCCCTTTCAGCACTTTATAAGCATTCATCCATTTATTAACATTTAAATAACTATTGTTCTTAGAAGCATTGCATCCAAATAAAGCCACACCACTTGAATGTGGGAAGGAAATGTTAGAACTCCATATGTTGGTTTTTATCTCAAAGATTTTTATTTCTTTTCTGTGTATGTCTTATGATGTACACAAGATCTTAATATGTAGTTCACATGTATAACTTACATACAAATAAATACACATATAATAAGGGGGTACATGCCCCACATCTTTTTCTGATGGAGGTACGCAATCAAAATAATGTGGAGATGGGGCACCTGGGTGGCTCAGTCGGCTGAGCATACGACTCTTGGTTTTGGCTCAGGTCATGATCTCAGGGTCCTAAGATCGAGCCCTGCCTCGGGCTCCAGGCTCAGAGAGGAGTCTGCTTGTCTCTCTTCCTCTGCTCCTCCGCCCCCCTCTCTCCTTCAAATAAATAAATAAAATCTTGAAAAAAATAATGTGGAGATCACTGAGAAACGTACACTAAGCACATCGTATCCTGAGAAGATGTCTGCAGGCCTGTCTTCCCAATTGTCCTTAAAGGAAGGAATCCAGCTTCTTACCGAACCAGGCACATAGTAGGTCCTTGACCATACTCCCTGGACTCCATATTCCTCTTGGCTACCTTAGTGCTTTGAGAGCAAAACAGTGCAGTTAACCCGGGGATCGAGGGCAGAAACCAAGTCCTCCAGGTATTTGAAAAGCCTATCCCCCCCAACTTATAATTGCTTTGTGTTGTCTTTTCTTTAATCCTTTTAAAATTTTTCTTTGTCATGGTTTATGTGTGTTTTCAGCTTTAAACTGCCTCAAGTCCTTTCTGGAGGAGGCAGAGCATAAAACATGAATAGTCATAAGAATAATCTATGAAAAAAACAGGAGCTAAATAACGTCAAAAGACAATTGCAAGAGGGTTGCTCAACCTATTTAGGAGAAGCGTCCTTTTGAGCACTTCATAAGCAAGCATTTACATTTAAACAATTAATGTTCTAATTACAAACATTCTATTTGAATAAAGGCAGTTCCTTTTGCCAATGATTTGTTAGCCTGATGCTTCAGTTCTGCTTGAACTGAACACAGCGGCAGGTCTTCACCAAAAGCTGATGGTGTAGACTGGCTCTGGTCATATATTCCTTTGCTGTCCCTGCAGGGTCCAGAACACTGCCCTGCCTGGGGTTGATATTTAACAAATATTCCAAATGCTAGATTATGAAATGTTGATGGGTCTTCAGAGATGATTTGTTTAAAACTCCACATTTTGTATGTGAGGAAGTATAGATACCAAGAAAGGAAGAATCCCACCCAAAGTCAGCCAGCGAGTTGATGGCAAAGCTTGGATTAAAAGCTGGTTTTTCAACCCCTTGTCTAGTGCTCGGTTAACATCAACTCTCTTCCAACTCTTGAGCTGAATTTAACGTGATTTAGCCCTTTCAATTATTCTCACTGGTCCTTCACAACGATTAGCCCAAATTACTAAGGCTTTAGAGGGCTTATGATGATTTCATCTTTCTTTACCCATTATTCTGGCCAAAGGACTTTCTGTTCATACGGAGAAAGTGCCCATTCTCCATTTTCTCCCAGCTTCTGACATCCCCTTGACATTTGGGAGGAGGAGAAGTGACAAAAATCCTCCTCCTGCCGCAGGGAACTCTGCAGCCAAATGATGTGAGGGACCAAACCCAGCATCGTCCTGGGAGCCAACTTCTTCATTGAACTGTCTGTGAAGAAGTCAACAACTATTGTTTTTCTGAGGCCCATCATGCTATTGTTGCCCCACAAGACACACTCTATGATGGGAAAGCCCAGGCGACAACGGGTAATAATGTAACAATGGGCCTTCGCCTCATCAAGGATGACTCCAGGAAAAATAATTACAAGCAGGGATGCTCTCCAAAACCCACAGATGGCTCCACCAGCTCTTTCCCCAGAGTTAAAGACAGACCTGACAAACACCATCAGCCTCAAGGATATCAAAAGTGAAGAGAACAGGAAAAACGGGGGGAAGATGAAGACATCGCTAGCTGGACCAAAAGACTCCGAGGCAGTGAGCAGCGGGAGGGAGGATTCTTGAGTGAAACAACATCACAGCTGACATCATCCAGGCAGGGCAAGCCGAGAAACAGCTGAGCTAGCAAAACAAGCTCCCAGCAGGCTCTAGAGACAGTCCCGCAGCACAAGATAATCCTGCAATAATCGTTCTTCAGCAGCACAGAAAATTCCAGCAAAGCAGAGGCGGGATCTCAGTCAAATAGAAGATTTCTTAAGACAAAGCAAAGCAGTATCAAGACCTTTACTCTCACTCTTTGAATGAATGGATCTTGTCCTCATCCGGAATGATCTAGAAATGGCAGACAGTTGTCAGGCCTGGGTTCTGAACCCACCACTGGCTACTTATCTAAAAGTGAGCAGTTTACTCCAGGTCTGCAGACCAGTCATTCTGATTTACAAAAAGAAGGAATTGGATTAGATCTGTGGTTTTCAATTTTGTTTTAAGCATGAAGTCTTTTTTTATTACTATATCATATTTTACCTGGAAGGGCAAGATTAAAACAGAACATAAGGGAGCTTTTAAGTTGAAATGGAAGTGGCCAGTACAGAGCTTGGCTTATAGGACCCACCCATCACCCTTATGCAGCCAAGGCCCCTCCTCAGACGTCAATATTTGGAGGGTTTGGAATAGTTGGACTAGAAGCTCAGAAAAGCTTTCCAGCTCTCAAGCTCTGTGACACCATGATCCTGAGAACCAATGGATTTGGGAGGATGGTAAGACCCCCGTGGGCTAGTTGGGGTGGGCTTTGAAGAATGGGCCAAGCTGAAGCAAAGGAATGAGAGAGAAGGAAGTACTCTAGGCAAGGAGCAGAAACATGAAGCAGAAGGGACTTTCCAGTTGAAATAAAGTATTTGGATAGATACTATAGACTCCACAGTGTATGGGACGTGTGGGATCAGTGCTTCCCAAGGATGTTTGCTGTGAGATCCTGTTTCATTATATCCTATCTCAACAAATGGGAAATGCTTTCCAGTGACATCCCAAGTTGCAAATCAGACATCTTCTGCCATAGGAGCTCATTGCTCTGGCAGGTACAGGGGGTAATCCTTTACAATGATGAGTCCTCTTGCACTTTGCAAGAACCTAGTGTAGGTAAATTGTCTCCAAAATGGCCATCAGCAGTCCTGCCATCCCCGTAAGTGCACAGGGCTCCTCCAATCAAGAGACAACATCTGTTTTCCCTTCTTTTGAGTCTGGGCTGTTCTGTGTCTTGCTTCAACCAATAGAATGTGGTGGAGGGGACCCTGCCAGTTCTGGGCTCAGCTTTTCAGAGGCCTGGCAGCTTCCAGTTTCTCTCCCTTGGAAGCCAGCCACTCAGGCTTAACTACGGACTGATGAGAGAACACATGGAGAGAGAGAAAGTCAGTCCTTATGGAAAAGAACTAAGGTGTCCCAGGGGACAGTCAAGACCATGGCGCCAGACATGTGGTTGAGGTCATCTCGGACATTCCAGCCCCGGCAGAGCACCCAGATGACCTCCTGGCTGAATGCAGCCATATGAGTAACCCTAGCCAACACTATATGGAACAGTAGAACCACCCAACAGAGGCCAACTAACACACAAAATTGAGAGAAATGACAAACTGTTATGGTTTTAAGCCATTAGGTCTCGGGATGGCTTGTTATGGAGCAATCATAGAGAAGTGACATACAGAAAACTACTTTTCGATTGCTTTGCCTTTTCCAGAATGTCATATAAGTGGAATCGTAGGGCATGTGGTCATCTGAGCCTGGCTTCTTTCACTTAGCACAATGCTTCTGAGACTCATCCACACTGGCCCAAGAGTGGGTGCTTCCTTTTGGCTACTGAGTAGTATTCCTGGAGCAATTTGACAACTTCCTTTCCTGAGCTTTAAAATTTGTGTGGGTTTTCTGGGAGGGTGACCCGGGGTGGAACATCTGCTGTGATCTGGATTTTAGGGAGGGTAGGCTAACGGCGTCCCTGAAATTAACAATTTAGCTTCATGCTGACCCTTCCCACCAGCGTGTCATTTGGTGGATGTGGGAGTTCTGCACAGCCAAAGAAGGGGAAGGAAGGCCAGTGGGACCCCTCCCTCCCAATGCCCACCCACTTGAGGGTAGGTTGGCACCATTGCACACATGAGGATGCAGGGGAATTGCCAGACAGTTGTGTAACAACATCAGTGGAAGAGATAGGCAGGTGTCACAAAGCATGGGCACCATGAACCCAACCAGCTTTATCACATTTCACAGTGTTTCAGTTCTTCCCTTCCCAGCACCGATTCCATGCAGGGCCCTGAAATTGATCCATGCACTGGAGAGCCCAGGAGGGCCCCCATCCAAAACTGCCTGGGCAGGATGTGCCTTAGTCCTGCTGCCTGAACCGGGCCTCCCCGCTGCCTAGGAACTTGGGAGATTATTAGAATGGCAGGACACTCCTCTTCACTTGTGGCGCCAGTGGTTTCATGGGCATCTTTTCCTCTTTGGCAGCCCCCAGGAAGCAGAGATAACATAGCCTGTGAGCTCTGCCCAGGGGATTATGAAATAAGTTTAGTCACTCGTAATAGGGCAAGGAAAAGTGTTAGCTCCAAAACATGGCTCTGTGGGTTGGCATTGGAAAGGATAAGCTGTCAGGGGAGAAGGTGACCCTGGAGTTGGGATTCACCTTTCCCTGGAATTGCCTGTTCCTGTTGCAATGGCCTCCCCCCTCATCAGTCCGGCCCAAGGTGGCCAAATCTTCCTTCTAGTGCCATGCAGAGACTGGGCTGCGGTCCCTCAGAGAAGCATGGAGCTAGAAGGTCTGTGCTTCCATGGATGGCTCCCTGCTCAGCTCTTGCGCTCCCACAGGCCCTTCTTAACCATCAGCCAGGACAATATATACAGGTCCCTTGATTCTTGGGAGCTCTACCAAAAGTAAGAAGCTGAGCTTGCTCTCCCAGTCTGCTGGGACCCGCAGCCTTCATGGTCCATGTTCTCATGTGAGAATTCCCCTCTTTCTTAAATAAGTTCAACAAGCAAATTTCATCAATTATGAGAGACCCAACCTTTGACTCACAGGGTCATGCTTGACTGTAACATTCCTTGAAGAAAACCAAAGCACAACATGCTCAGTAACAGCATGGGGTGGGGTAGGGTGGGGAGGTCAACATAGCAGAGAGGTTAAGGGCAGAGCCTATGAGACCAAACTGCCTAGCCCTACCACCTCCCTGCTGTGAGACCATGAGCAGGTCACTGAGCCTCCGTGAACCTTAGTTTCCATACCTATAAAATGGGGTAATAATAATGCCTAGCTGACTGGATATAATTGAGCAATAAAAGTTTAAATAAAGTAGGTATGTTGGTGCCTGGCACACAATAAGTACTCAATATATACAACATGTGTCCTTGTTGATGTATTCTTACAATGTTCTGTTAGGGACAGTGTCCAGTTGAATACAAAGCTCCCACTGATGGGACAGGCTTAGCTACCTGTCACTTCCTCATTTTCAGGCTGGGCCCCGAGGCTCAAAATCCAGACTCTGAATAGGGGCTCATAAGAATAACAGCATCATTTCCCAGAGGCTGGTAGAGCTTGGCCCCATGGGCAGCCCCTTGCAAGCATATGGGCACAGGTGGGCAGGCAAGCTGGCCAGACCATCTCATTTGGGCATCAATTCCATGGGGCTGGGAAGAGAGGACATCCAGTTTCCAAGCTGGGCAATGGAACTCGGCACTCTCACCATGACTTTATAGACTCATGTAGAGGTGCAGTCACCTACATCCCACCTCCGTGCTTCGCACATGCTGTTCCCTCTGTTGTGCGCCCTTCCCTGTGCTTCACCTGGTTCACTCCATCTCATCACTCAGGTGCAGCCTAAGTGGCACTGCCCCTGAGCCACCTTCCTTGGTTTCCTCCATTGTCCTTGTCATCCCAAGTTCTTACTTTGATGGCACCTATCATGATTTTTACTTATATGCTTATTTGAAACTTTGTGGCTCTCTGTCTCTCATTCTGTCTTCATTTCCATGTTTTCTGGGTTTATAACTTATCATTCAGCACCTGGAAGAGCAATCTCTTGATTTGTTGAATGACTGATGGGATGGACAGATGGACAAATTCCAGAGGGCGATATTAGGTTGAACCACATGAAATTGCTGCTATTCAACTGTCTTTGACCTACAAAAACAGCAGTTTCATGTTTTGACCTAATATTTGCCATATGGAGAATTCACCTTCACTTATCTGTGATAGCTTTATAAATTATAAAGTGCATAGGAAGCCTTTAGTGTGGGCCCACCTCACTGGTTGGGACACCAGTATCTTCGTAAATGTAGCAACATGTGAAACACACGTAGCTGTCCTTGATTCACATGTGATGAAACTGAACAGAGTGGTTAAATGGCCTGCCCAAGGTCAGTTCTGCTCATGGTTTAGATTAGATACATGTGTGTTTACATATACCAGCAATTTTTAAAGCCCACATTCAGGAGCAAAAAAAAGCTTGGCAAATTGAGGGAACATATATTGTTGAATTTAAAACAACACAGTTAATAAAATGCTTTTGCTGTTTTTGAACTTAATGGCAAGAGGGTTTTTATTGATTTAATTCTTTATGCTCACCATTAACTCAACAAAACTGCTTTTTAATTTAACTCAAGTGCTTTTAGCTCACAGTTTTTGAATTCAATAAAAGTCATTTTAAAATTCACTTTATTGCTCTGTTCACTCCAAATTAAACATTTCCCTGAACTTGAGCAAGACCCCTTTGCAAATGGACACATTTCTGTAAATACACATTGCCATCTTCCATAATTTAAGTCTGAGCACAAGTCGATGGGCACAATCACATCAATTTCCTCATCAGTCAGAACGCTGTGGCTGATCTCGAAGACCGGTATGGGATTATTAAATTCTGACAGGTGTCTTTCTAATTTTTATTGTGATGGTACTTCTATAAATCATGCAATTTTATCCAATGGTGTTGCAAATTTTAACCGATGTATAAAACTTCAGGAGATGTGAAGATTAGCTAGCTATTGTTAATGTTAGCATCATTAACATCTTTCTGGACTACAGAGCAGCAGGTTTCATGACTCCCACCTCCAAACTCCAATGCTAGTGGTAACAGTCTATAATCAGTTCTGACAAATGCCACATTTGTTGGCTTTCCAAATCTTCTCTGGGCATTCCGCTACAACCATTTCCCCTAAAAAGCTTAAACTTGAGGTTACAGTACAAGTTCTATGTTGTATGGTATTGTTACCACATAAAAAAAACTTTATTAGCAACTTTATAATCTTAAGACTTTTTTAATACTAAAAATTCCTCAATATTGACTTTCCTATAAACACTGGCAAAAAAAAAAAAAGATGAAAAAAGATCGTCACTTCTGTAGCCTGGTAAGTGCCAACATATTTTTATTTTTCATGTGTTCTTTTTCCTCTCATTCTTATTAATGCCTAAGAGAGTCAGTGACTTTACCTTCGTTACATAAAAAAAAAAATGCAAAGTTTTAAAAGGAGAACATTTCCCATTTTCTTGGGCTGTGGCATAAATGCCAGGACACGTTAATCTTCTGAAATCATTGATTATTAATGCATTTGTTTTATTTATTTATTTAATGCATTAATTTAATTAATCTAAAAGATTAAAGAATCAAATGCATAATTCTCTCTCCATGATGAGTATGTTAGAGTGACGTTCTATGAGACATTGTATGAGACAAAATCATTTTGTAAGGATGCTCTGTGAGGTAGAAGAGTAAGCTAACAATACTGTTTCAACTCCAGCCACAGGCACTCAACATTCTCGAAACCCAGCTTCAGTTTCTTGTGGGCCCACGGATGTACTGGTGCTGAGTGAGAAGTGTCTCCCGAGGATGGTAAGGCAGGCGGCTGCTCTTCTACCCTTCCTCTAAAAACAAGAAGACAATAAAAACATGAAAGAGTTTATTAATGAAAGCAGCAGACCAAAGACACGCACACACACACAAACAAACAAAAAACAGGAAATGAGGAGCAAAAATAGACATCGGGTGCGTATGTGCTCATGGCAAGGCGGGGGAAGGGGAGATAATTATAAAAGCATGCGTGAAAGCCAACATGTCAGGGCCATCACCAAGCTGCTCGGATGGGGCAGATGAAGTGTTTGCAGCAAAGAAGGGCAGAACCACGAAATTGCACACAGACATCCCCAAAAGGGGCCTGAGAATGGATGGCCAGTAATGTGGGTAACAACGGACAGCTCAGACCACAAACATCAACAGCGACATCAAAATTTCTTTTTAAAAAATGCTCTGTTGCTCAATCTGTGAAAATGGAAAGCAGCTAACACTTTTTCTCAGACCGCATTCATATTACAGATGTCTACACCCAGGCACCAGCTCTGCACATACGAACAGCACTGCATGTACAAGAAACAGGCAGGCATGAGGAGCTGGTTCTCTGTGCACTTGAAGATTAAAGGCTCATGAGTTGAACTGAGGCTGCAGACTTCTCCCTGGACTCTTCACCTCAATATTTAGGACAGAGTCTTTATAAACCAAGAGTAAGTGCAAGTACGAGGTCTTCTTTACCTTCCACCTTGGGTGCTGGTCAGCCCTGTGTACACAGTTCGCTCACTGTCATATTCCCCAAAGCTCTATGGTGAAGAACTTGAGCTGTACACAGAACCCTAGCTCCATCACTTGCTACCATGACGACATTGATCAAGTGGCTTAAACCTTTCTGTGGTTCCATTTCTTCATCTGGTAAGTGTGAATAATAATAGAAGCCTATTTCATGAGTTGCTATAAGAATCAAATGAGATCTTCATTTAAGGTACTTTGCAATACCATCTGGCACATAATAAGCACTCAATAAATATTAGTCAACATTATTACTATTATAGCTCTTCCCACTGGCTAGACTGCTGAGAACCCAGCCCATTTTATATCTCAGTTGTGACAGAAGGTAGAACAAACACTTCTCACTTCCTTTTCTTCTAACACCAGTTTTCCCTTTTCACCTCCAATCTATTAACTTTATTTCTGGCTAAACCATAATTTTCCTGACCCTTCTTTTCCTTTTGCTGTGGTTGCTTTGCTTACGGTTAATAGCCACCTCCACACTGCCATCACTCTTACCAATACCACCACCATACCACCACCACTACCACCATGCCACCATCAAAACCACCTCTACCACCAACACCAACACCAGGACCATCTCCTCCACCTCCACCACCTCCACCACCAACACCAGGACCATCTCCTCCACCTCCACCACCAAGACCAACACCAGAATCATCTCCTCCACCACC
>NW_023270377.1:99212937-99218860 GCF_011800145.1 Mirounga leonina
CACCAGAATCATCTCCTCCACCACCAACACCTACACCAGCACCAGGATCATCTCCTCCACCTCCACCACCAACACCAACACCAAGACTATCTCCACCAGTTCCACCACCAACACCAGGACCATATCCTCCAAATCCACTGCCAACACCAATACCAGGACCAGGACTATCTTCACTACTTCTACCACCACCACAAACAACAATACCACCTCACCATCTCCACTTCCCCCATAATTTTCCTGAGCCACCAATTTTCCTCCACCACACCTCTACCACCATCACTACCCCGTAGTCCATTACAACCATTTATTGAACTAAATGTTTTATATCCTTAAATTCCATGTTCGGCTTCTTATTGTAATTTTATTTTTGAAGGTACTATTGTATTATTGAAACCACTTCAAAATCTTTTTGAGACAAGGTATGGTATAAATATATAGATCTATAACTAACCATTATTTAATGGAAAGACATAAAGGCAATAGGAGCCATCTAAACTGGTCTATAAATCTAAATGATTTTACTGACAGTAAATTAGTAATGCTATGTACTACTAGAAATTAAAATGTATAAGACTTACCTTATTTCTATTTTTGTTAAGTATGTGTGTATAATCCCAGGCAGGTTTCTTAAATTCTAGCAGCCTCCATTTCTTCTGCAAAATGAGATAACAGTCCCAGCAACAACCTCTTCCTGTCATGCCCAGGAGGAAGATCAGGCTGCACGGGCACAGGCCATTGCCCATTGTTTTAGTCACTTTAAGTGACATCATACTACATCCCATCAAAGTTTCCTTCATAATTAAAATGAACTTGTGTTTTCTCTGCTTGGTAATGTGCTAATGGTGAATGCGGACCTGTCAGCGGACTGGATACTGCAGGAGGGGGGTAGAGCAGCCTCGTATGTTAGCCTTGGGGACATGGTGTGGGAAGAAATATGTGCGATGATCAAATCCCTTCTTTAATGGGGTGCCAGGCTTGAACACAGTCTACTTGGTTTGGGAGTAGAGGAATAATTGAGCCAGATCTCAGTACCAACGACCACAGAGATGAACAGCATCAAAGACAAGGGGCAAAATCAGAATCAGAGAGAATTCTGGGACCTGGAATCAGGAAATTGAGAGCCAGTGAAACCTAGTTGGTCAAGCAGATGGGAGAACGAGGTTAGGATAGGATGGGGCAGAGGGAGAAGTCCAGAGCAATTGCCTAAAGCATTAGGAGTGTTAGTCCCACCTTCATGAACTGTCAAGGGTCTGATGGGGAGGTCTACCTGGCTTGTTATAGGCTTTTTAATTTATTCATGCATTTAGACACCATCTTCCTCCAGAGAGTCTTCAAGAAGATTTAGTCTTGTCTGACCAACACCAACACAGAACCATCTCCTCTTGGAAATCACAGTGCCACCCCATCTCACTAATTCTGGTAAATCCAGGAAGAAGATCAGTCTGCATTAGAGGCTGGTCTAAATTAAAGAAAATTTTTGAGGAAATATCATTCGGCAGCAAGTTTTTCAACACTGCTCGAAGTCACAGGTTACATGAATATTGGAAAGTATACCCATGTGGACAGCAGTTTACACATTAGGTTGGATCAGGGCAAGGGAAAGCAGGGTTGCAATCATTGACTCTGGATTCTAAGTGCAGGTAAAAGCACACAAATATTTATGTCTGCAAATACCTAAAAGAATAATTAGGCTTGTTTAATAGGGCCCATGGCTAAAATAAAGGAAACAACTGAAGTCCTTTCTGTTGGAGCTCTCCAAATAGAGTGATTACCTTGTAAGGTAGTGAGCACCTGCCCACCTGGCCCAGCCCTGGATAGTCAATATGGGATGGAGGGACATTTGGAGGGACATTGTAGAAAGGGTTAAATGGGAATAGTCACACTTAATGACCTTGGGCTCCATGGTTCTGAAAAATAACATAAATAACTAGTACCCTGCTTGAGAACTTGAAAACAGTAGGTTCATTACCCTTGTAAACTTGATTACACTATTAATTTGTTTGCCAAATTCTTTATGTAGATAAAGCTCATACTTGGTGGAAAGGTACCATTCCTTCAACATTAGCAGCATTTTAATTCATGAGGATTTTATCACATCACCAAATAATCTAATCGTAATTCAATTTACAGCCAGCACTAACCCCCCACCTCCCCGACACACACACACGCAAAGGCGATTTCTACTTGCTGATACACATGACCTGGATCTACATTATAGACTGATTTACAGATGCTTAAAAAATGGTGTTAGGCCAGGAAGATTTGTATTTTATAAGGGACCGCAATGGACCTAGTAATTACCAAAGTGTTGATTGAATCGTCTGCAGCGTGGACATGGCCCCCATCCTAACCAGTCCCCCACCACACGCCCTTCCAGCCCCGCAAAGCAAACCTGATTACCTGGCTGATCATTTTTCGGCCTCCTCCCCACTAATGCCAACTGCAACAGGATCAATATTGACTCAGTAGCAACGTGTGTTATATTAGGAAACAGAAAAAATAACCCAGAACAAACATGCAACTCAATTCAAAGAGCTGTGAAATCCCCTCCTTGAGGGTTATTATCTTTCTCAGCAAGCAGAGGCAGAAATAGTCTGCTGCTGCCTGTGCTGGGGTGCTCCCGGGCGCGGAGCACAGGATCACACAGCCGTGGTGGCAGGGCGGTGGGCAGGTAGGCGGCCTGCGCAACTGGCCCAGATTACTGTCCCCTCAGCACCCCGGGACAATAGACACGGAAAGAAGGTCTGTGCTGCAGGCTGCTGCATATGGGTCTGAACATCTCCTGTGCGCAGGGCCGGCTCAATCCAGCCCAGCCCCACCTTGCAATTGTACTTGTCCCTGTGAACAAGTACAAGATGGAGCTGGGAAGGGACCACGTGTTTATTTCATGGTCTGTTTATTGCAGGGTCGGGGGGAGGAGGCACCAAGAGAAAGGTTACTTGCTGCCGGGGAACCCAAGACAGTCAGCATGAGAAAATGGCTCCCGTAGGTGGCCGACCAGGGTGCCTCCCTTCTTCCCTTTGTCCAGAGAGCTGTCTGGGCTGGGGGGTCATTTGCCCCGCACCTGACCCAGGCGACACACCTTCCCCTACCCAGCTCCCTCCTGGCTCTATTGGAGACTCAACAAGGCTTCCCTGCGCCCCCAGAGCCTCCACCTCCAGCTGTGCCCCCACTGTACCTCGGCATCCCTCCCGCCCCAAGTACAGTTTGCAGCTTCAGGGCCAGGATCTGACCCTGCTCCTCTCTCTCCTCACTCGATTGGAGCTCCTTGAGGGCAGTGACAGCATCTCGTAACATATGCACCCCAGCGCTTGGCATATGCCTTGCTCACTGCAGGTGCTCCTATGTGCTGAATGGATGAACGGACTGCTTTGAATTGACAGTTTTCAATGCAAATGTTCTTGGGAGAAAGAGCCGCACTTATGCCTTCCCGAACCCCCCTGTGGGGTGACTAAGTTTCCAAAGAAAGGGCCCAGTTCGGTATCTGTCCCTGAGGTCCCTTTAGGAAGACAGTGTTGTTTCTAAGACACAATCCCCCACTACCACCCCGGAAAGCAGGCCACCAGTGAGCAACTATAATGCACGTGAGTGACGCAGTCCGCGGGGCCCTACCTGGGTCTCCTCCATTGGCCTTGCAACCAGGCCTCAGTCAGATTTCATGCCCTTGCTGTGGTGTGGACAGAGCACTTCTTAGCTGGCCAGACTCCAACATAACCTCCAGAGTCACACTTCCTCTCTACCCAAACAACTGACTGACTAACACCATCTTAGCAGTGACCTCGCCACATGTGCCCAAGGGTCCACCAAGTTACCGGGCTTCTGGAATGCTCTCCTCCTTCATAACCACATAAAGGACCCAGTTCCCATTTTATATCCCACGGTTCTTGTAGCTCTTCATACTTAAGATGTTGTCCAAAGCTCCTTTCCTGAAGGCTTGAATGTTAAGGGGAGGCATTGCATCCTGGTTCTAAAGTTTCCTTCCCATATTTTTCCACAAGGAATCCTTGAGCTCTCTCTCTCTTCTCGGGCCTCATAGGCCACCGTGTTGTCGGGGTATGTTCCTAATTGTACATCTTTTCTCCCCTTCTCTCTTGCCTTTTCGAGAATCACAGAGGCCTGTTTCCTGGCCTGTGAGGGAAACACCACAATCCCTTCAAATTCAGAAGACAAGCAGTCTGATCAGGCAGGCTACTCTTTAACTTGTACACAAAAAACAATTTATGTTCATCTTCACTCTCGCCATTACAAGAGGTCCAAGGGGAGAGGGGCCGTGTCAGTAGGCAATGCTTTCAACCCCTAGAGACTTGTACCATGGGAATCCACAAATCCGGGAGACACATCACTTTCAGTAAGTCTCTCTAACCAGGTTCTCTCCCAAAGAGCAAATGGCTTCTCTTAACCAGATTCACTCAAGTATTTAAAATGTGGTACTATAAGCTGCATCAAATATCCTTTGTATTAGAGTCGAGTCCAAATGCAGAAATAAATAAAAAATAGAATAGTCATCACTCCCTCTGTAAATAAAACAGAAGTGAGCTGCCCTTGTAACATTTTTGATTCTGTCCCAGAGTACCCAGAAATGGACAAGTATACATAATGATGTCAACAACATACGTAACATCGAATGCACAATTTCTTAGGATACATTGTAGTCATTCATTTGTCCATTGCTCCGTCCCAGTGGGCCATCAACTCAAGGACAGGGCATAGATCCCCAGTGCCCGGGAGAGTCATCTGCTAATTGTTTTTTGAATGAATGAATGAACAAATTAATAAATGGGTGAATGAATGTAGATACAGCCTCAAATCCCCCCATGGATGTCATACATGTTAAGTTGTATATGAAGTAAACCTCGAAAATGAATGCTATCAATGCTAATGAGCAGTCTGACTTTAGTTTGATTACTTTCTAAATTTCTTTTTGCTACAGCAGGACGACTTCAGAGATAGGGACCCAGGACTGCCAGGTGATTGATTGGCCTGCAGGACCAATTGGAGCACCCACTTGCTCCAAAATTGATGGCCCCAGCCCCACCGAGGGACTGCAGTTTTTCATTATATGAAATGGAAAAGTGATTTAATAATTCTTTCTGTCTTATATTGCTTTAAAGAATTTCAGACAGTTAAAAACTGCATGGATTTTTTCACCATCTGTGTGAGAGTGGGGAAAAAAAAATGCTGGTTTGGTTTTTCCTATTTTTAATATGAGCCAGATGAAACAAAAAGATTGTTTCCCTGCAAACTATAGGTCAAGTACCTATAGAGGCTCGGGGATGCTCTGTAAGTTATCATATTATCTTTCTTCCTTGACAGGATACCATTAGATTGTGTATCATTTCAACATTTATTATCTTTCATGTCCTTTTATCTTCACACTAGGATTTCTTTTAAAATTCCGATCTGTGCATTTGGTTTCATTATACAGCACTGTCTTTTACCAAACCAGTTTTTGATTGGCTTTCAATATTCTTCAGTTTCACATTTGTCATATCAGCCTGAAACAGTGCCCCAGTTATGTCTGTTTTAGCTTGTTAAAAAGAAACCCATCCAGGGAATGAAGTGTTGGGAGATCACACCTTTAAAGGTAAGCATTATGCATCCTGGAGAAATGGAAATGGCTCAGTGGGGAAAGGCAAGCATTGCAGAAAATAAAACAAAAATGTTGAAACAAAATGCAACAACTGGTGTTTGTTTTTTAGGATCATGTCAATGGTTTTACCATCTGGAAACATTCCAGAGACTACAGCAATTTTCTCCTGTGGCCCATGTGGGGATATGTCCTGATTCACAAATGGGTAGCCCAACCCAAGTGCGAAGTGCTCCGAAGTTTCCCTTGCTTTCAGAATCAGCAACATAAAAAGATTCTAGAGGAATATGGAAGGAAGGAAGGAAGGAAGGAAGGAAGGAAGGAAGGAAGGAAGGA
>NW_023270377.1:99218870-99233355 GCF_011800145.1 Mirounga leonina
GAAGGAAGGAAGGAAGGAAGGAAGGAAGGAAGGAAGGAAGGAAGGAAAAAAGAAAGAAAGAAAGAGAAAAGAAAAAAGAAAGAAAAAAAAGAAAGAAAAAAGCTTTCAGCTTACTCTACTTAGTTCAAAACAGGACAGCCTATGTTTGCATGACTACCAGTGGCCTTGTGAAGCATCTAGACACTGTCTTAGGATGTTGAGGACTTGTTCAGGATCCATTTAGATGTCTTCATTTCTACCATAGTTTTACTAAGCTAAAGGGATTTACATCGCAGGAAATTTGAAGGGTTTTGGAGAAATGCTTCCAAGCCTCTATTGCAATGTTGTCAATTAGAGTTGCGTGAAGCATAACAGATTGGCTGGACTGGGACGTGTCATTTCAACAGAGCCTGACACCAACCAGAGCAATGCGGGGCCCTGACATCATCTTACACGAGAGATCCTCAAGACATTGTTGCCCCTGCATCGTACTGACAAAGAGAAGAGCCTTCAAACAAAAGGTGGAGTTATACAGTAATTTTTATGCATCAGAGTGAAATGGACATTAAAGAATTTCGAACAATGCCTGACTCAAGGAATTGAGTTTGAACAAACAACAAAAATCCCAGGTGAAGCCAAAGTGGGGGGTGGGGTCCCCCAGAAACAAACGAAAGGTGACTTGAAATGTTGGAGACTGGATTTGTTTCCTCAGGCTGCCATATAAATTGCCACAAATTGGATGGCTTAAAACAACAGAAATTTATACTGTCGCAGTTCTGGAGGCTAGAAATCCAACACCACAGTGTCAGCAGGGCCGTGCTCCCTCGGAAGGCTGTAGGGAAGAATCCTTTCTTGGCTTCTTTCAGCTTCTGGTGGTTGCTGGCAATCACGGAAGTGTCTTGGCCGGTGGTTGCATCTCTCCAATCTCTGCCTCCTTCATCACATGGCCTTCTTCCCATGTGTATTTGAGTCTCTATGTCTCTCCATATAAGGGCACCAGTCACTGGATACAGGGCCCACCTTAGTCTAGTATAACTTCATCCTAACTAATTACAAAACCTGTAAAGACCCTATTTCCAAACAAGATCACATCCTGAGTTTCTGGAAAGGCATGGATTTTTTGGGAGACACTGTTCAATCCAGTACAGAGATCAATCATGATCTTGGAGAGCTTTGTAATTGTTCTCAGTCCCATTTGATCTTTCAACCTTTCTAACATGCTCCTTCCTAGTTCTTAAGTTTCATAGTACTCTTCAGACAACAAAGATAGATCTCTAAATCCTGGACAACATGTTCACATAGGATCCAGCACCCTCTTTGCCTCTAGGATAAAATGAAGTTTCCTACTTGGGCAGTCTGACCTCTGAAGGGTTTTGACTAGTAACTACGGCCAAGTTGGTCTCAGACCTTAATACCAGGTGGAATGAGTTGAGGAGGAATTTATTATGGTATGAGGATTCCATATACTTCTTGGATTGAATACCAGTCAACAGAAAGCATGAATGGAAACATGTAATACATAGAAAGTGTTCAACCAAAGTAGAATTGAAGGTTAAATTATGATTTGATTTTTGTTCAGACAATTCTGAACAATTATTATACCAGTTGAGTTTATATTAAGCCATAAAAGAGAATCAGAATAATAGGGACTTAAATAAGGCAGGCTATTTCTCCCTTTCTGTTACATAGAAGTCCAGAGGTAGGTAGTCATCTATTTATGCTGAATGGAAACCTTAGGGTCCTGGGCTCCTTTCAGCTCACTCCACCTATGATCCTTGGCAAGGTAAGGCATCATTTTCATGGCCCAATATGGCAACATCCATTTGCCAGTATAAAAGGGTAATGAAAAGGGCATATATACCAGATAACTTTTAACCTTGGATTTACATCGGCCAGGCACGCTAAATCTGCTGGCCATTCCTTTAGCAGAGCCTAGCCTTTTCTTGCCTGCACTCTGAGTGTAGATGCTGAATCCCTGAGAGATATGTATCTTCTTGGTCTGCTGAAAAATCAATAGGCACCTATCTTCGTTTGACATGTAAAGATATTATAATTTTAAATTTTGAGATATAAGTTGCATACAGTAAAATGAATGTACCCATTTTTCAGTGTACAGTTTGGTGAGTTTTGACAAATATGGATATCTCTGTAACTACCACCCCTGTCAAGGTATAGAATATTTCTACCACCCCAAACATCCCCTCATGCTCACCCTACTCAATCTCCCTTCCCCCCTCCAGGCAAACATTGATCTGATTTCTATCAATATAGATTATTTTTTCCTATATTAGAGCCTCATATAAATAGAAGCAGGAGGTAGTATGTGTTCTCTTCTGTCTGGCTTCTTTTGCACAGTAAAACATATTTGACATTCCTCTGTGTTGTTGTTCGCATCAGAAAATTGTTCCTTTTTTATTGGAGAGCAGTGTATGGATGTACCATAACTTGCTCATCCATCATGTCATCCACGGAGATTTTGATTATCTCCAGTTTGGGGCTATTAATGACAAAGCTGCTCTGACCAATCTTGTATAAGTCTTAGTGTGGACATATGTTTTTATTTCTCTCAGGTATATACCTAAGAATGGAATTGCTGGCTTATGTAGTAAATGTATGTTTAACTTTATAAGAAACAAAAACTATTTTCCAAAGTGCTTATACGTTTCACCATCCCACCAGCAATGTTCAAGAGTTCTAATTATTCCTATCTCTTCCAAAATGTGATGATAAGTCTTTTTAATTTTAGCAATTCTAATAGGTATATACTGGCACCACATTGTGCTTTTAGTTCTCATTTCCCTGATGACTAACAATGTTGACCATTTGTTCATATCTGTATTGATCATTTTATATCTTCTTTTGTTAAATATTCAAATATTATGCCCATCTTTTTGGGTTATTTGTCATCTCAATAAAAGTTATAGAAGTTCCTTATATATTCTAGATACAAGTCCTTTGACATATATATATGCATTATGCATATTTAATCTAAAATTGTGAAGATTTTCTCCCACACTTTCTTCTAGAACTTTCATATTTTAATGTTTATAGTTACATCTATTATTCATCTCAATTTTATCTCTTTATATGGCATGAGATAGAGGTTGGAGTTGGTTTTTTGTTTGTTTGTTTCTCCTTATGAATGTCTAGTTCTTACAGCACCAGTTATTAAAAGGGAGTATACTTTCTCTGTTGAATTAACTTAGTATCTTTGTTAAAAATCAAATACACGTGCATCTGTTTATGAACTCTCTATTCAGTCTTATTGAACAATACATCTATCCTTATACAAGCACTATGTTGTCTTTTTTATTATATCTCTGTAATAAGCCTTTAAATCAGACGTGTTAGGGGTGCCTGGGTGGCTCAGTCATTAAGCATCTGCCTTTGGCTCAGGTCATGATCCCAGAGTCCTGGGATCAAGCCCCGCATTGGGCTCCCTGTTCGGCGGGGAGTCTGCTTCTCCTTCTCCCTCTGTCTACCACTCTGCCTACTTGTGCTCTCTCTCTGTCAAATAAATAAATAAAATCTTAAAAAAAAAATCAGATGTGTTAGTCTTCTGTCATCTTCCCTATCAAAATTGTTTTGGCTCATCTAAGTTCCTTACATTTCTGAATAAATAAAATCAGCTTGCCAATTTTTAAAATAAAAAGCCTACTGGTGATTTTTTTGGTAGAAATTGACAATATGATTCTAAAAATTTTATGAAAATGCCAAAGACCTAGAGTAGCCAAAATGACTTTGAAAGAGAAGAACAAATTTGGAAGACTAATATGACCTGACTTCAAGACAGTACAAAGCTATAGTCATCAAGACAATGGGATATAGTACACATCAAAAGCATATAAACATGTCACTGGAACAGAATAGAGAGTTTAGAAGTAGGTGCATACATATGTGGATACCTGGTTTTTAATAATGTTTCAAAAGCAATTCAGAACAAATAGTACTGGAGCAATTGGATATCCACATACAAAAAAAATTAACTTTTCATTTCCAATTTGGAAAAAGATGCTCCATATCTGCTAATGGACCGACTGTTTGTGTCTGCCTTCCCCCCAATCATATATTGAATCCTTATCCCTCAATGTAATAATATTTGGAGATGGGGCTTTTGAGAGGTAATTAGAACTAGATGAGGTCATGAGAGAAGGACCCTCAAATTCAGATTAGTGGCCTTATAAGAAGAGGAAGAAATCTCTCCCTCTCAGTCTCCTGTTTCTCTCTCTCTACACCCTCCCATCCCTCACATGTTCTCACTGAAATAAGGCCATGTGAGAATGGAGTGAGGGGCACCTGGGTGGCTCAGTGGGTTAATAGTCTGCCTTCAGCTCAGGTCATGATCCCAGGGTCCTGGGATGGAGTCCCACATCCGGCTCCTTGCTCAGCAGGGAGCCTGCTTCTCCCTCTGCCTGTGACTCCCTCTGCTTGTGCTCTCTCTCTCCTTCTCTCTCTCTCAAATAAATAAATAAAATCTTAAAAAAACAAAAATAAAACATAGTGAGAAGGTGCACATTCACAAGCTTGGAAGAGAATCATCACCAAAACCCAACTATTCTAGCACCCTAATCTTGATTTCTAGGCTTCAGAGATATGAGAGAATAAATGTCTGCTGTTTAAGCCACCCAGTTTGTGAGCCCTTTTGTGGTAGCCCTAGTAGATTAAGACAATATCATTAGTCATTAAAGAACACAATTTAAAACCACAGAGATACCACTACATACCTATTAGAATGTTAAAATTAAAAGGACTGACCATACCAAGTGTTGGTAAGAATGTGAAAGAACCGGAACCCCTAATTACTGCTGACGGGATCATAAAATGGTATGACCATTCTGGACAACAATTTGACAGTTTCTTAAAAGCTTACATATACTTCTACTACGTAATCCAGACATTCTACTTTTAGGTAACTACTTAAAAAGAAATGAAAGCACATGACCATACAAATATTCATACATAAATTTCATAGCAGCTCTCATGGTAACGACTCCAAACTGTAAACAACCCAAATGTCCACCAACAAGTAAATGGTTAAACAAACTTTGATATATCCATTCAATAGATTACTCATCAGCAATTAGAAAGAATAAATATTGATCTATTCTCCAACATGGATAAGTCTCTAAAATAATTATGGTGAGTGAAAGATGCAAGAAAAAGTACATACAGTATGGTTTCGCTTATATAAAACTACAAGAAAGACAAACAATGTATAGAGACAGAGAGCAAATCAGTGTTTACCTGGATGGGAGGGATTTGGAAAAGGGTAAGAGGGAGAAATGAAAGACACACAAAGAAATTTGATGATGGATATGTTCATTATCCAGATCAAGGGTTGACAAACTTATTTCTATCAAGAGCCAGATGGTATTTCTGGCTTTGTAACTTGTATTTAGTCTCTGTTGCAACCACTCAACATGGCCACCATAGAACAAAAGCAGCCATAAACAATATGTAAACAAATGGGCACAGCTGGTTTCCAATAAAACTTTATTTGCAAAACAGGTGGTCAACTGTATTTGGCCTGTGAGCTCTAGTTTGCCTACCCCTGAGCTAGACTGTGGTAGTGGTTTCACAGGTGAATACATATACCAAATTTATCAAGTTGTACAAAGTGTGCAATTTATTATATGTCAATTATACCTCAATAAAGCTATTATTAAAAAAAATAAAGGTAAGAAAAAAACAAAGTCCCTGAATCTGCTTGTCTTGTTATACACAACTACCCATCTCTCCCCTCTAAGATGACTGTATCTCCATTTCATTTAGATATGACTTGTACGGTGTCCCCCATGTAAGCAGAGGGTGCTTTTCCCATCCATGTGAAAGCAGACACTGTAACGATATATTTTGCTTTGCGAGTTATACTTCCCCCTTCCACCTTGAGAACAGAGTCCCAAATGAGAAGACACATGGAGGCAATTTGCACACAGCTTAGATCAGATTCTTAGTCTACCCATAATCTACATTGTCACAAGAAATAAATGTTTGTTGCTAGAAGCCATGGAGATAATGGGATTGTTTTTTACAGCACTGAAAACTGACTAATACACTTCCCAAATACACTTTCCACAGCCCTCAAGTTTGGCTTCTTAATTCTTTCCTTAATGATGTACACACATTCACTAATTCACATTTATCGGATGTTTCCTGTACACCAGGCGCTATTGACACTGAATATATCCACAGTCTCTACTCACAAGGAACATACAGTCTAATGAGAAAAGCAGACCAGAAACATGAAAAGTGAAAAGGCATAGTATGGTGGTTGCCTAAATGTTCTGATAGCCGGGAGCACAGGGGCCTTAGGAGTATGAAGGAGAAAGCACTGGACCAAACAGAGGGAGCTGAAGGCGCTGAGCGACAGATCAAAGATTCCCCACAGAAGTTGACCTCGGAGCTAATCCTGAAAACTTGAATAAGAGTGTGCCAGACCAAAAAAGGCTCAGAGGATGTGGACAGTGGAAATATTTTGGGCAAAAGTTTGAAGATGAGAGAAAGCCTATTTTACTCCTTTCTCTGTGTATCTGTTAATGACTTTTCACCATAAAGGCTCTTGAAAGGGTGTACCAGTTTTCAGATGACACCTTCTTTTTATTCAATATAACAAGTTGCTCACTCCTCAACACTACAAATAAATCTGTTATAAAAAGTGAAGTTTCGACATTACAGTTTCAGGCAAAGACTCACTCAACAATTTCCTTGACTCCACATTTTCTCGTTAAAGAATACCATTGGGGACAAAACAGAATTCACATTTGAATGAACTCAAAGCACTTTGTTTTATGTACACCAAACAAGAGAGAAGAAGAAGTAATATCTTCTACGACTTCTTAGCCTGCTACAAACATGCATTATTTCCATGTGCTTCAATTTTGTTTAAAGATGTTTTTCTTTGCCATTGCTTTTTTTAAGTATAGTTTGAGTGCAAGATAACCACAAGTTCCCCCAAAGTTATAATATACCCTAAAAAATGATGCACAAAAGAAAAGAAAGCATTTTCTAAAGAATGACTCCTTGGCTTCCACCAGCTACTTTCTACTATCCAGTCTTTGATTCTTTCTTTGGCAAATACAATGATTCTTCACTTCACTTACAAATAAAGTTTATTTATTTACTTTCAAGTTGCTCTTATGACTTAAGGTCCTGAAACCAATCACAGTGGGCAGGATTGGGTGGGGGCAGATTTTTCCCATACCACTGAACACTTCTTCATAACACCAGTTGGGTGTCCTACAGTTCGACTCAATTGTTACACTATCGACTCAGAGACAGCATCAGATCCCACTGGTGAAGGGCTCAGTCCTACAAGACTGCCCTCTCCCACCCCACTTCAGATGCCTGTCTGAAGCCCAAGTTGTCACCTGGGCTTCTGACCAATCGGCTATCGATTGGAGGTTCCAATGGACCCCCTCCTTGGGTTCCGTTAAGTTGCTAGAGTGGCTCACTGAACTCAGAGAAATATTTTACTTACTAGATTACAGTTTATTATAAAAGGATGCAACAGCCAGATGAAATAGATGTGTAGGCAAGGTATGGGGAAACAACAAGCCAATCTCCCAAATCTCCACAACCCAGAAGCTCTCTGAACCCCATTCTTCTGGGGTTTTACGGAGGCTTCATTATATAGGCATGATTGATTAAATCACTGGCCATTGGAGACTGAGTCAAGCTCTACCCCTCTCCCCTCCCCAGGGGCTCAGAGAGGTGGGACTGAAGGTTCCAACCCTCTAATCACATAGTTGGTTTTCCAGGCAACCAGTCCCATCTTTAGGAGCTGTCCAAAACATACCTCATTAACATAACAAAAGACTCTTTTTTTTGTCTCATCATTTAGGAAATTCCAAGGGTTTTAGGAACTCTGTGCCAGAAATGGGAACAAAGATCCAAATATATATTTCTTATTATAAGTCACAATATCAGAAACTTCTTTTCATTGTTACAGTTAATGTATTTTTCTTTTGGTGAAAATTGTTGGGATGAAATTACTATAATTTTTCCTACTAAAAGAATGGAATGATTTCCTTCATTCAACAGTTTTTCTCTTAGAGACAAGGCTTGGGGGAACAAATTAAAGAGGCTAAGCAAGGGATAGGTACACAGTGTGGCCTGATTCCAATTAGGGACACACTTAAAATGTACCAGAATTCCAGTTTCCCTTGCCTTTCTCAAACTCTTTAAGGGGATTCAAGTATGTAGTCCCCAGTGCCTGGGCACCCCTCGCCCTTGCCCCAGCCATCTTGCTCACACTATCAAGGCTGTACTGGGTCCCTTCTCTTCCACCTCACCCAGCTGGGGGGCTGTGGACCTTTGAGCCCCATTCTCTCCCCAGGGAAAAGGAAGCAGGAAAGCAGACACCACATGTTGTGATACAGGAATGGAGGGAGAACTCCAGGAAACCCCTCAGCTTGCTATTTGTGTATATAGGTACATATAGAAAATTGATGACTGTTCTTTATTTCTGTAATATGTCTTGATTCACCTAACCTAAGCCCACACTTCTCCTCCTGGTTTCTCTCCACACATGCCTGTGGTTCCATGAGGTCTTCTCGACCACTCACCCCACCCCACTCTATTCTTCTCTCTGTCCCTAGGATCCTCCTGTCCCTTCCCTCACTCTCTCTACCTACTTGAAAATTCCAGACCTCAAGGCCCATAGCATGTCTCTCATCTCTGCAGTACTTTTGTATGTATATATAATGAATATAGATGTAGCCCTAGATTGTTCCACAAGGGTTTCATTTTGGCTCCCCTGTGAGACCCAAGGAAGGTCAAGGTTCTCTGCAACCCCATGGTGCCAGCCCCTTGTTTAGCACACAGGGTGCTCTGTAGTGCCGAGAGGAGAACTGAAGAACCCCATGCACAAGTCTTATCATTTCTGTAGTGCCACCCATTAGCTGTGTGACTTGCTTACCTCTCCAGGACCCAAGCTTATTGCACCATATAATGATGCAAGATAGATAAAAACAAAAGTGCTGATCTTTGCTGTCTCTTCTACATCTGAATGCCCTAATGCCAGTAAACAACTTGCTACCAGACTCCACTGGCAGAGGACATCGTCTAAAATTGATTTTTAGTCATAAAATCCTCCTCTACTCCTTCCCTTCCAGAATTTTCTCTAAATGGTCCAATCCAAAAAGTGGCCTTCAAAAGTCCATCAGATTATGTGCACTACCTATACTTGTAGTTAAACTCCAAATCCCCATCATTGTCATCACAACCTGCACGTTGCATGCCCACACACACACACACACACCCCACTTGGACTGTACCTAGGACACAATTGTTGTTTGATAAATTCTTAAGGATTGACTTTTACATGTGTGTACTTAGCAAGGTCATAGGAGGAAAGAAATGGAGCAAAAGATTCAGACAAGGAACAATGGAACATATTATGCCACTGTGTAAGTGTTCCACGGGTGTAGAAATCAGAATATTTGAGATAGTCTGGAGAGGAATGTCGCTAGGGGCAATGACCTGAAATCAAGTGGAGGAAATGTGGAGCTGAGCAGGAAATTTCCCACTTGGCCTGTTACACCAGGCTTGACAGCCCCAAGGGGCCAGTGGAAGCTCGTGTCATTAAAAATCTCTTGCAGTTATATGCTGCTAATGGGAATAATCCCATTTTGCCGGGATTAGAGAATGTCTTTTAGACCTGACAGCTCAACCTCTTCACTTTTTAGGTGAGAACCCTGGGACCCAGACAAGAGAAACCACCTTTGCAGACTCAGAGTTATACTTGAACCTGACTCCATGCACTAACTCCACTTTCTCACCTGCTATTCCTGGGAAACCCAGGTACTTGCCCCAAACTTCCTTACAATGACCTCCAGGCCACCATGGACAATTTGCAGCCCCCATCTTCCTTGCTGTCCAGGAAACATCTGGCACAGGTAATAGCTCCCTTTCTCTTGCAACATCCCTCCCATGGCTGCCATGATCCTAGCCACCAGTTTTCCAGGTACTTCTCCAGCAGCTGCTTCACAGCTGTCTGGAGCAGGGTCCTTCTCAAGTCTCAGCCCCAGTCTTTTGTCTTCTCACCCTTCCCCTCCTCCCCATATAATCAGAACCCCTACCATAGGGTCAGCATTCCCAAATGAGCATCCCCATCCCAGTCTCTTATCTCATTCCCAGAGCTTGAGGAGATCCATCCGGCTCCCCAGCAGGTCTGCACTTATGCATCTCACGGGACTCTTAAAGCCCGCACAGCCTGCCCTGAACACCCATCTACACTTCTCTCACTCCATCCTTCCCCATTGTGGGACTGATGCCACAATACCCATGTGCCTCCGCCAGAACCCCGGGCATTGCCCCTGATGCCATGTCCCTCTCCAAGTCACGTCCATGCTGCCTCCTACACACCTCTCACCTCAGCCTGCTTCTCTCCATCTCCATGGCCCACGCCCTGCTCCAGCCCACCACCATCTCCCACCCTGGCCACTGCAATAGCCTGCTTAGTGCTGTCCCCGCACTTCCTCACCCCCGTGCCATTAAGTCATCCTCGGAGACAGAGAGATCTTTTTAAAGTGAAAAGCAAAGCCTGCTACTCCCCATTCAAAAGCCTTCAATTAATTTAATCCCAATGCCCTTGGGATAAAGCCCAAAGGCCCTACACTGGCTGGTCCCTGCCTATCTCCTCAGCCTCATCTTATAACTGCCCCCCAGGAGGCTCCCTGACCCCCTGCGACACACACAGACACTTATGTTGCTCCAGACACTTTTGAATGTAACCAATGTCTTTCCTGCCTCCTGACCCTCCAGTTCCTCCCCCACTCTAGCCTGCAATTCATCTCTCAGGTTCCAGCTCAAAAGCCACATCTTCTGGGCAGTGTCCCCTGGTCCCCCCAAAGAGGTTGGGTCTCCAGGTCTCTCGCCCTCATTGCATTCTCCTTCTCCTTTATCATGATGTCACCACAGAGATCTAAAATGTGTGCCTCCTCACTCTGGACCATGAGCTCCAGGAAGACAGGGGCCAGGCGTGCCTATTTTGTTCCTGTATCCCAGGGCCGAGCACCAAGCATGCCATGTAGCAGATATTCAGCAAAAGTTCTGAAAAGCCAAGCAACATGATGGCTGGACACTGGTCTCACAGGAGCCTGCTTTTCCCACCTTTCTTTGTGCTCTCCCTTTAAGCAGAAGGCTCAAATGGGTGAGAGAACACAAATGATAGAGTCTGAGGATCTATCCAACTCATACACTCAGTGAACGTAGGATTCCACCTTGGGGACACGTCAACTGAGCAGGCGGCCCTGGGAGCCTAGACTCTGGAAAGGCAGAGACTTGGTGAACAGCATGCACGGGGCACCTGCTGTGTGCAGACCCAGAACAGAAGGCGCACTTTCTGCCCTGGAAAAGCTCAAAGTCCTCAAAAGAGAACTGAACTGATGCCTCTAAATTACAAGACGGAGCCTGGAAACAAGAAAGCTCCCTCTGAGCCCAACGTATCTGCTAACCTTCACATCCTGCACCTGCGTGTCCTTGACAAGTTCTTTCTGCTCTCTAAACCTCTCCATCTGCGAAATAGAAATAAAGATCTAGGTTTGGGCTGCATCAGAGGGCCACCACCGAGACAATAAGGTGCGATGTGTGAAGCCATATTGTAAACTGTAACCCCCCTTCTGAAGGGGAGGGGCCAGACGCAGAGGCAGAGAAAGCCCCCAAGCTCTCAGCCCAGGTGACTCCGGCAGGGGCTTATTTGTCTAGAAAATTCAAGTGTTCCTGACACCACTAATTACCTGGGCTGTGGACACAGGCAGCACCAGGACATCAGTCAGATTCCATAAGGACTCTGGGGCCTGAAGAGGTCCGTGGGGTGGAGACGGTGTGGGCACAGAGCCGGAGCAGGGGCCTGAGAGCAGCCAGACGGGCGCAGAACAGAGCAAGGGCTTGCTGTCACCTGCCGGTCTGCTCAGGCTGAGCCCCACGTGGGACTTGTTCAAAGCTGTCACTCTAATTACAGCTTTCCCGAACTGTCTCCTTCTCTTACCCAGGCCCCGGAACCCCACAGCTGTCTGCCAAATGACACAGAATCCCTCCTGACTCACTTGAGGTCCCTTGTCTCAACTGACAGGGGATGGTCAGAAGGACCACAGGGGATTTTCCCCACATCCCAGCCTAGCAAACAACCAAAACTCAAATGGGCAGCCAAGTTCCTGCAAGTTCCTGAGCCATTACCACCCCGGAGAACTGCCTGCTGGATTCTTAACCTCAGGCCACCTGGCACCTTGCCACGATGCTCAGCCCCTGCTCCCTCAGGCTCCCCCCATGAGGCCATGTTGCAAAGGGGTTAAGAGCACTGATGTTATAGAGGTACGTTGCCTGAGAGCAAATCTTCCTTCAACCAGTGATCCTGAGCGACCCTTTTAATCTACCTGTGACTCTATTTCCCCGCCTATGAAATGGGCATACTGTTTGTATATTACTATTGTTGAGATCATTGAGTTAATACAGTGCAGCCCTTACAACGATGCTGGGGGTATGACCCATTACTATCATCTTCTCTCCATCTATGCACTGCTTCTCAGCTGCCCCCATAAACTACAAAACAGAATGGACTCAGCTGGCAAAAGGAGCCCTGTTGAATGGCCAGCGAGCTTAGACATCCCTTCTAGCTTGGACAGCCTGGGCTTCCAGACTTTAAGACCAAGTTTTGAAAATATAAACACCTTCTGCCTCAGAATCCACAGGGAGCTTGTTAAAAATGTAGATTCCTGGCCTCCTTCTACACACTGAGTCAGGCTCAGTACCTGGCCTGGGGATCAGGACTCTGCATTTTAACCCCATTCCTCTCCCACCCCATCATTCACTCACCCAATCTGGCAGATTGGGAGTCACCCTAGAGTAGAGACCAAGGGCCCAGGGGGACAAAATGCTGAAGTCATAAAGAGTGATGGCTCCGGAGCTAGATGCCTGGATGGTGATCTCAGCTCCACCCCTCACTGGCTGTGTAAACTTGGGCAAATTGTTTAACCTCTCTGTGCTTAAATGTTTTCATCTATACGATGTTACGAAGCTTCACTTAGTTAAGACTAGCAAAGATCTCAGAACAGTGCTTGGCCACAGTAAATGCTAGATGAATATTAGCCGTTTTGTTACTATCAGAAGAGAGGTCATGCCTAAGGGCTGAATACTCCCTGAGCCACAGAGTCCTGGATTCTTTGTGTTGGGAGACAGGACACAGCCTGCTGTGTCCTGCCCTTGAATCTGAGTACGCTAAGCCACAGACCAGTACTGCTCATGTATTTTTTGCTTCCCTGTGAAAATCTGTGGTACTGAAAAATCACCAGCCTCACTATTTGCTGGGAATTGCTTATCCAGTTCAGGGCATAGGGCAGAGTGGTTTTCAATCTTTGCTATATATTAGAATCACCGGGGCGGGGGGGGGGGGGGTGGCTTTAAGAAATACTGATGCCTAGGCCCCACCCCCAGAGATTCTGTATAATTGTTCTGGGATTGGACCTGGGCATTTGGAAGCTTTGAATTCTTCCCAAGTGATTCCAATATGCAGCCACAGTTGAAAACCACCAATGCAGGGTAAAGTTATGACCCGGTGATAGGAGGTAGACTTTTCCCTGGGTAAGAAGGGGATATTATCATTTCCACTGTCAATCTTTCCGCACAGAGATGGGCCCTCAGGCAGGAAATCTCAATAATTTAGAGGTTGGTCTTAAACCTGCAGACTGGGGACTCTCATCTCTTTTTGCAAGTTCAAAGGCAGCCTCTTCTATAGGAAATCAGGCTGGGAATTGAGTAAGGTGGCACTGGGCCCCAAAACGGTGGTTTGTTTGGGTGATTCTGGTTCAGGCTCTCTCAATGAGTTGCAGTTAACTTAGGGCTGCATTCATCTGAAGGCGAGATTGAGCTAGACGATCCTTGCAAAGGTGGCTCATTCTCATGGCTGTTGGCAGGAGGCTTCAGTTCTTCACTAGGTGGATGGATGTCTCCATAGGCTACTTGAGTATCTTTACAACATGGTGGCTGACTTCATTCAGTGCAAGGGAGAGAGAGACAGAGAGAAAGAGATGCAGGGGGTAGGAGGAGGGAGAAAAGGAAACTGCAATGAAGTGACACACCATCAGTTGGGCCACATATGTGGTCAGAAGCAAGTCACTGAAATCACACTCAATGGGAGTGGAATTAGGCTCCATCTTCAGAGGGGAGGATTGTCAAAGAATTTGTGGACATATTTCAAACCCACCATACTCTTCATCCTCAGGTTTCAACTAAAATGACTTCTCTTGGGGCACTGGGGTAGCTCAGTCCATTAAGCGTCTGACTCTTGATTTTGACTTAGGTCATGATCTCAGGGTTGTGAGATTGAGCCCCGTGTTGTGCTTCACACTGGGTGTGGAGCCTGCCTAAGACCCTCTCTCCCCCTCTCTCTCTGCCCCTCCTTCCCCCACCAACCCCCCCACCCCACCCGCGGTCGCTTGCACGCGCATGCACTTGCTCTCTCTGGAAGGAAGGAAGGAAGGAAGGAAGGAAGGAAGGAAGGAAGGAAGGA
>NW_023270377.1:99233365-99287143 GCF_011800145.1 Mirounga leonina
GGAAGGAAGGAAGGAAGGAAGGAAGGAAGGAAGGAAGGAAGGAAGGAAGGAAGGAAGAAAGAAAATTCCCAGTGCCTGTCGCAGGGCTTAGTCCTGAGAACAGTCTCCACATGTTTATCAAAGAATGGCTCCAGCCCTGCTACTAGCTGAGTGATCCTGGGTGAGCCAGGCTTCCCTTCATCTGACCTCCTACCATTTCAGAGTCTGTGCAAGCTTCTTTACAGCACAGCAGCTGGCTACTAAGAGAGCAGAAGCGGAAGCTGTCAGGCCTCTTAAGGGCTAAGCCCAGAACTAACACAAAGTCACTTTTCCCACACTGGGTAAGTCCCAGGGCCAGCGCAGATTTAAGTGTGGAGCAAGCAGCCTCTGCCACGGGATGGGAAGAATGGTCTATGTTTACAAGAGATGGAAGGACTCGTTGCTAATCATTTCTACCACAGCAATCAAAGAAATTTGGAAAATTGTAGAATTAAACAAGGTAACAGCGTTTTGTCTTTGTGTTTTACCTGCAGGAATTCTCAAAGCCTTTTAAATACTCTTGGTCACTATGAGTCTCCAAGAAGTCAATATCGTTCACGAAATTTCCCAAACTTACTAAACCATAGAGTTGCTGGTTGTTCTTTGTGTTTGTTTGTTTTTTCATCTTGCAGGACTAGCATTACACAAAACACAAGATCTTTAATGGTGCTTTCAACCTTAAAATTTTTTGATTTCCAAACAGAATGGGTTTTTTCCAGTATGTATGAGAAAAAAAAAAGGCCAGGTCACAGAGTCCCTGGCTGCAAGTTTCTTTGGTGCTGTAAGCTCTAGGGAAAGAGAGTGTCTTCCTTTTCCCCTGGTTCCTTAACTGCCTTCTTTTTGGCTAATTGGACTCTCTTATCCCACCCCTGTCCTTCTGTGGGTAATTCTTGTCTTTGCTAAGGGTCTGAACACACCAACCAAAGTAAAGAAGCGATGGGAAAATCACTCTGGAACTTGGCAGAGTGCAAAAATATACCTCTGCTCAATACCTCTCTGCTTTCTGGAGAGCCAAGTTCATTGTCTTTAT
Organism: Mirounga leonina; assembly: GCF_011800145.1. Lineage (NCBI taxonomy): Eukaryota > Metazoa > Chordata > Mammalia > Carnivora > Phocidae > Mirounga > Mirounga leonina. The sequence goes on from NW_023270377.1 coordinate 99,234,414, forward strand.
CAGCTTGCCAGTCAGAGCCAGACCCACCCATCAGCCTGGCTCTCCTTGGCACCTGTTCCTCCCTGTCCTCAGCTGGGGTCTTGCATGGGTGGGGGCACCCTCCCCTTAGCTGAACTCCCTACCTGCTGAGATACCTCTGACTGGGAGGGACACATGTAGGGGCCAGATCCTGCTGGTCTCCAGTGCCCTGGAAGCCACCTATCATCCCAGGGAAACTCTTGATGAGCTCCCAGGATCCCACAGGCCAGGGCTGAGATGGGAGCATGGGGGCACGGAGGCCTGCAAATTCATGGATTGAATATCACCTACTCAGGGCCTGCTCATAGTCATCACTGTGAGATTGTCCAATGAATGAATTCCCACATTCGAGGTGGAGCCCCAGAGCACATCTTGGAAATCAGGTGACTCACACACACATAAAGGTGAAAATCACCAAGTTTCGTTTTTCCCAGAAGCAGAATGGGATAAAGACCAAAGAGAAAGCCGGAAGGCACAAGGAAGAACCAAACAGTGAAATTGAAGGGTTGGGATAAATGAGAGCTGGGGTTTCTTCCTGCTGTTGAAATTCTTTTTTCTGCCTCATGACCCATCTCCCCAGAACTAGAGGGATCCGTGGAAAACAAGTCACTTTGGTCACCTCGTATTTTTCTTTTCTTTCTTTTTTTCTTTTTTCTTTTCTTTTCTTTTTTAAATCATGGGCAGGAAGGCAAAGGAAGAAGGTGAGCAGGAATAGAGCCAGAGATTATCTATGGGTTTTCATTATCTGTGTTGTATGGGTTCCTTATGACCATTCTACTTTTTGGGGGGGAGATCTTTGGAAAACACAAAGAAATAGAAAGAAAATAAACTTGCTTGTAATCCCATCACCCAAAGATAATATGTAATAATTGAATATATTTGTTCTTAGAATTTTATTGTATTTATACATACATAATATTACATGTAGGCAGTATGTTCTCAATTTTGTTAAAAAAATGTGTGCATATGCATATATATTATATATGTATATATCTGTATATAGAGTTGACCCTTGAACAACACAGGTTTGAACTGGGTGGGCCCACTTATATGTGGATTTTTCTCCATATAGTACAGTCTGTAAATGTATTTTCTCTTCCTTATGATTTTCTTAATAACATTTTCTTTTCTCTGGCTTACTGTGTTGTAAGAATACAGCATATAATATGTATAACATACAAATTATGTGTTAATCAACTGTTTATGTTGTTGTTAAGGCTTCTGGTCAACAGTAGGCTATTATTAAGTTTGGGGGGAATAGAAAGTTACACACTTATTTTTGAGTGAGTAAGGGTTTCGCTCCCCTATTCTCATTGTTCGGGTCTCAACTGTATACTGTATTTTTTTTTAAAGATTTTATTTATTTATTTGAGAGAGAGAGAATGAGAGACAGAGAGCACGAGAGGGAAGAGGGCAGAGGGAGAAGCAGACCCCCTGCTGAGCAGGGAGCCCGATGTGGGACTCGATCCCGGGACTCCAGGATCATGACCTGAGCCGAAGGCAGTCACTTAACCAACTGAGCCACCCAGGCGCCCATCAACTGTGTACTGTATTACTGTGAACACATATATATGTATTTCTAACAAAATTGAGAAATGCTGCATATGCAATTTTGTGTTCCGCTTTTTCACTCTGAGAACATGGTAATATTGAGTGTGTAATATTCCATCAGCGTCTGAACCTTTCCCTACTTTATTTGCATATGTCTGTCAGAAATACTTGTGCATAAGCCTCTGTGTCTCTGATTATCTCTTGAGGCAATGTCTCTTAACAATGAAATTACTTGAGTAGATAAAAGATTTTGAGGCTCATGATACACACGGAGAAATTTACACTTGAGAAACATTGTACTAAACTCTATTCTAACCAGAGTGCTATTTAATCATTGCCTTATTTGTATTAACAGATCATTTTATTCTTTCCAATATGAAAAGAGCAAAGTCGTATCTGGTTCTTATGCTAATTTTCATCTCACTGACTAGCAGTAAGAATGACATATTTTCACAAGTATATTCGGTTTCTTCAATTCCATTCACTAATTATGTAGTCAGATTCTTTAGCTGGGGATTTTAAAATATTTCTTATGCTTCACTTATTAATTTTAAGACTTTTTTATATATGAGATATTCATCCTTTTCTTCAACGTTTTTCTATTTTTCTCAAATTGCCACTTGCCTTTTAAATTCTTTATGGGATCAAGTTCATTTTTTTCTATTTTTTCATCTACTTTTTAAAAAGTTCTTCCTGATCCCTGAATCAATGAAATGTTTATGTTTTTGCCATTTTACAATCTGCTATTTTATGCCGCAGTCTTTAGTCCAATCGGAATTTAGTCTGTTGTATGATTGTGAGTGTGGGGATGATTTTTTTCCTCCCACTTCCAACTAGCAGTGTGTTTGCTTGCTCTTGTGTCCCTGATCAGCTGGCTAGGGAGCTTTCAGAGCCGATTACTTTGAAATTTTAATCTGCATATTGGAATTACAGCTTTACTATGTATTAATATCGGGTAGAGTAAACCCCTTCTCCTTGCTTCTACCTATTCTGGCGACATTCTTCTTCCAGATGAACTTTAGAATCATTCTATCATGTTTGAAGGGATTTATTTTAAAACTAGCAGCTATTTTAAAAAGAATGAACATCTTTCCAATGTACCATTTGTCTTTCAAAAAAACGAAGTTTATTCGGAAATGTGTATCTCTCAGTGAAAGGCACTTTTCCCTTGCTTCCCTCGCCTTTGGCAATGTTTCTAGGAAGAAGTTGCTGTGGCTGAGGTCAAAGAGGTTGCTGCCTGTGTTCTCCTCAAGGATTTTGATGGACTCCTGTCTCACATTTAGGTCTCTCATCCATTTTGAGTCTATTTTTGTGTGTGGTGTGAGGAAATGGTCCAGTTTCATTCTGCATGTGGCTGTCCAATTTTCCCAACACCATTTGTTGAAGAGACTGTCTTTTTTCCATTGGACATTCTTTCCTGCTTTGTCAAAGATGAGTAGACCATAGAGTTGAGGGTCCATTTCTGGGCTCTCTATTCTGTTCCATTGATCTATGTGTCTGTTTTTGTGCCAGTACCATACTGTCTTGATGATGACAGCTTTGTAATAGAGCTTGAAGTCTGGAATTGTGATGCCACCAGCCTTCCTTTTCATTTTCAACATTCCTCTGGCTATTCGGGGTCTTTTCTGGTTCCATACAAATTTGAGGATTGTTAGTTCCATTTCTTTGAAAAAAGTTGATGGTATTTTGATAGGGATTGCATTAAATGTGTAGATTGTTCTAGGTAGCATAGATATTTCACAATATTTGTTCTTGTAATCCATGAGCATGGAACGTTTTTCCATTTTTTGTGTCTTCCTCAATTTTTTTTCATGAGTATTCTATGGTTTTCTGAGTACATATTCTTTGTCTCTTTGGTTAGATTTATTCCTAGGTACCTTATGCCTCAGTTTTTCCCCATTGAGAATGATATTCGCTGTGGGTTTTTCATAGATGACTTTTATGATATTGAGGTATGTACCCTCTATCCCTACACTGTGAAGAGTTTTAATCAAGAAAGGATGCTTTTGGTAGAAATAGTTACTAATACTGTATTGTGTACTTGCAAGTTGCTAAGAGAGTAAATCTGAAACGTTCTCATCACAAGAAAAAAAATTTTTTGTAACTATTTAAGGTGATGGATGGTGATCATTTTGAAATGTATACAAATATGGAATCATGTTGTACACCTGCAACTAATATAATGTTATATGTCAATTATACCTCAATAAAAATAAATTAAAAAATAAATGGTCAAAAGAAAGGATGCTTTTTCTGCATCTATTGAGAGGATCATATGGTTCTTGTTCTTTCTTTTATTAATGTATTTTATCACATTGATTAATTTGCAGGTGTTGAACCAACCTTGCAGCCCAGGAATAAATCCCACTTGATCGTGGTGAATAATCCTTTTAATGTACTGTTGGATACTATTGGCTAGTATTTTGGTGAGAATTTTTGCATCCATGTTCATCAGGGATATAGGTCTGTAATTCTCCTTTTTGATGGGGTCTTTGGCTTGGGGGTCAAAGTAATGCTGGCCCCATAAAATGAATTTGGAAGTTTTCCTTCCATTTCTATTTTTTGGAACAGTTTCAGAAGAATAGGGATTAATTCCTCTTTAAATGTTTGGTAGAATTCCCCTGGGAAGCCATCTGGCCCTGGGCTCTTGTTTGTTGGGAGATTTTTGATGACTGCTTCAATTTCCTTAGTGGTTATGGGTCTGTTCAGGTTTTCTATTTCTTCCTGGTTCAGTTTTGGTAGTTTATACGTCTGTAGGAATGCATCCATTTCTTCCAGATTGTCTAATTTGCTGGCATATAGTTGCTCATAATATGTTTGGGTTTTTTTTAATTTTATTATGTTATGTTAATCACCATACAATACATCATTGGTTTTTGATGTGGTGATCCACGATCCATTGTTTTCGTATAACACCCAGTGCTCCATGCAGTACGTGCCCTCCTTAATACCCATCACTGGGCTAACCAATCCCCCCTCCCCCCTCCCCTCTAAAACCCTGTTTGTATGTTCTTATAATTGTTTGTATTTCTTTGGTGTTGGTTGTGATCTCTCCTCTTTCATTCATGATTTTGTTGATTTGGGTCATTTCTCTTTCCTTTTTAATAAGTCTGGCCAGGGGGTTAGTGATCTTATTAATTCTTTCAAAGAACCAGCTCCTAGTTTTGTTGATCTGTTCAACTGTTCTTTTGGTTTTTTTTCATTGATTTCTGCTCTGATCTTTATTGTTTCTTTTCTCCTGCTGGGTTTAGGCTTCATTTGTTGTTCTTTCTCCAGCTCCTTTAGGTGTAGTGTTAGGCTGTGTATTGGAGACATTTCTTGTTTCTTGAGAAAGTCTTGTATTGCTATATATTTTCCTCTTAGGACCGCCTTTGCTGCATCCCAAAGATTTTGAACAGTTGTGTTTTCATTTTCATTTGTTTCCATGAATTTTTTTAATTCTTCTTTAATTTCCTGGTTGACCCGTTCATTCATTAGTAGGATGCTCTTTAGCCTTTATGTATTTGAGTTCTTTCCAACTTTCCTCTTGTGATTGAGTTCTAGTTTCAAAGCACCGTGTGTGGTCCAAAAATATGCAGGGAATGATCTCAATCTTTTGGTACCAGTTAAGACCTGATTTGTGACCCAAGATGTGATCTATTCTGGAGAATGTTCCATGTGCACTAGAGAAGAATGTGTATTCTGTTGCTTTGGGATGGAATGTTCTGAATATATTTGTGATGTCCATCTGATCCAGTGTGTCATTTAAAGCCTTTATTTCCTTCTTGATCTTTTGCTTAGATGATCTATCCATTTCAGTGAGGGGGGTGTTAAAGTCCCCTACTATTATTGTATTACTGTCAATGTGTTTCTTTGCTTTTGTTATTAATTGGCTTATATAATTGGCTGCTCCCATGTTAGGGGCATAAATATTTAAAATTGTTAGATCTTCTTGTTGGATAGACCCTTTAAATATGATATAGTGTCCTTCCTCATCTCTTATTATAGTCTTTGGTTTAAAATCTAATTTGTCAAGATAAAAAGCTTTTGCACAGCAAAGGAAACAGTCAACAAAACCAAAAGACAACCAACAGAATGGGAGAAGATATTTGTAAATGACATATCAGATAAAGGGCTAGTATCCAAAATCTATAAAGAACTTATCAAACTCAATACCCAAAGAATAAATAATCCAATCAAGAAATGGGGAGAAGATATGAACAGACATTTCTGCAAAGAAGATATCCAAATGGCCAACAGACACATGAAAAAGTGCTCAACATCACTCGGCATCATGGAAATACAAATCAAAACCTCAATAAGGTACCACCTCACACCAGTCAGAATGGCTAAAATTAACAAGTCAGGAAATGACATGTTGGTGAGGATATGGAGAAAGGGGAACCCTCCTACACTGTTGGTGGGAATGCAAGCTGGGGCAGCCACTCTGGAAAACAGTATGGAGGATCCTCAGAAAGTTGAAAATAGAGCTCCCCTATGACCCAGCAGTTGCACTACTAGGTATTTACCCCAAAGATACAAATGTAGTGATCCAAAGGGCATATGTACCCCAATGTTTATAGCAGCAATGTCCACAATAGCCAAACTATGGAAAGAGCCTAGATGTCCATGAACAGATGAATGGATAAAGAAGATGTGGTATATATATACAATGGAATATTATGCAGTCATCAAAAAAATGAATCTTGCCATTTGCAAACGATGAGGATGGAACTAGAGGGTATTATGCTAAGCAAAATAAGTCAATCACAGAAAGACAATTATCACATGCTCTCAATGATATGTGGAATTTGAGAAACAAGACAGAGGATCATAGGGGAAGGGAGGGAAAAATGAAAGAAGACGAAACCAGAGAGGGAGACAAACCATAAGAGACTCTTAATCTCAGGAAACAAACTGAGGATTGCTGGAGTGGAGGGATGTGGGAGGGATGGGGTGGCTGGGTGATGGACATTGAGGAGGGTATGTGCTATGGTGAGCACTGTGAATTGTGTAAGACTGATGAATCACAGACCTGTACTCCTGAAACAAATAATATAGTATATGTTAATAAAAAGGAAAAAAAATAAAAAGAAATGCACTTTTCTTCCTATAGATTCCACTCATGTCTTGTTACTGTTTTGCTTAACTATTACGTTTTCCACTGCTACATGGATATTTTTTATCCTATTATCCTTTTAACTGGATATTGCTGGCGTTTGGAAAATCTACTCTTGTTGCCTATTTATCTTGTATCAGGCAATTTTGCTGAACTTTCTTATCAATTCTAAAAGATTTTCTGTCAATTATCTTGGGTTTTCTATGCATATAATCATATCATTTGCACATTTCAGTAAATGTACCTTCTTTCAATAATAATTCTACTACTTCCTGTTGTATGTTCTATTGTTCTCATGGTGAAAGTAGGCATCCTTATTCTGTTCCCGATGTCAGTGGAAATACTTCTTGTATTTTGCTACTATGATGTAAAATGTTGGTATGAGTTAGGTATTCTTCATATGAAGAATCCTACTATTGCGAGCTTCCTAAATATTTTAAAAGCAGAAGTGGTGTTTAATTATGTCTAATGCCCTTTTAGCATCTAGTAAAGGTGACCTGAGTTATATTATACTATTATATTCCATTGGTCATAAAATACATTATAATTTCAGACATGTTTAAACATGAAAAGGAAAAGGTACATCTTAGAATTGAGATAGATGTCCTAATGTGCCCTACTATCTCATGAGTAAATGTTCTTTTTTATCACTGAATTTGGTTTGCTCACCTTTAATTCAGAATTTTAAAACATATTCATATATGGTATTACTTTATAGCTTTTTAAAATATATTTATACTTAATAAGTTTTGATATTGGAGTACTTCTAGTTCCATAAGACAATTGGTTAGCTTTCCTATTTTTTCCTTTGTTCAGGAAATTTTCATATGGCATGAAAATTATGGTTCTTGGAAGATTTAAGTATCACGTCAAAGTTTCTTATCTCAGAGACTTATTGAAGAAATGGTATTTTAAAAAATTCTTTATTTGCATGGTTATGAATTCTTCTGGTTTTTGTTTTTTCTTGAGTCAAAGTGGATTCTTCATATTTTTCTGAAAAATTGTCATTTCCTTCAAAATACTTTCATTTGTTTGCAAAGAAATGTACATAACATTCACTTAATCTTTAAAGAAATGCCTGTGTCTTTTGATTCATCCTTTTCTTCTCCTTAATTTCATTTGTGTTTTTTCTCTTATTTACTTTAATTATTTAACTTATGAGAGATTTGCCCCTTTTTTTAGAGAAACAATATTTCACCTTTCATCATTATAAGAGGACTCTTTCTATCCCATGTAACACAGCTTGCCTTGCAATCTACTGTGTGTGAAATTTATATCGCCACCTTGATTTCCTTTGTTTTACACTTCCCTGGTAAATCTTTTCCCATTTTTTGTTGTTAGGATTTCTGCATCACTTTGCTGTACTCACTTCACAGTTGGATATTTTAAACCTATTTGAAGGTATTTCATTTTTTATAGGGGGTAAATCATTTCTGTTTGGCTCATAAATATGTTTGGTCTTTTGTCTTCATGTACATTTCTGCTTCTGTTTTTAAATCTTATTTATTCTTTTCTGTCTTTTGTTACCAAGAATGTACTTTGTAATCTTCTCCTTGACTTAGACGATATATACACACCCTATTTTTTACTCCATGTTTTTTCTAGTTATTGATACTTAGACTCCTTCGATTCCCTGATTCAGAGGATAAGTATTGTACATTTAATAGCTTTGAATTGTCCCCAACTTTCCTTTTTCTATTGTAGTCTTGAGTTGGACATGATTATTCTTGGTATTTTCTTCTGATTTTGCAGGTAGGTTTATAAAAGTTATTTAAACCTGATTGCATTCATTCATCTATGTATTCAATAAATACACACTGAGCATATACTACAGACAAGGTACTAGGGATAAAACAAAATCTGTAAACTTATAAAGCTTAAAATCTGGTGGAGGAAATAGACAATAAATATGTAATAAACTTTAAATAAATAAACAAAGTAAGTCCAGCTAAAGCTAACTGCAATGAAGAACAAATCCCAAACAGAATAATGTAATAGAAAGAGTAGGGTGTCATTCACTTAGGTGGTAAGGGAAGAATTCTCTTTGGAGAGACAGTATTTGAGCAATCATCTGAATGATGATATAGAACCACCCATATGTAGATCTGGGGAAGAGCTTCCAGGCAGAAGGAAGAGCGAGTCCCAGCTCAAAGAGAAAAAAAAAAAACAATGAGGCTCAAGCATGATGAGCAGAGGAAAGGGGCTCAGGATGACTTCAGAGGGACAGACAGAGTGTTGTATTAGTCAGGGTTCTCTAAATAAACAGAACGAATAGGAGAGAGATGTATATTATTATATATATAATCTCTATCTCCATCTCTCTCCCATTCTTTCTGTTTATATATATATATGTATATACACCTGTATATGTACATACATGTATATAAGTATATGTACATATATATATACATACATATATGTATGTAGAGAGAGAGAGAGAAATATGGAAAAACCAACTAACAACCTAGCCCAAGGCAGTCAGGCAGGAGTTCCCTCTTACTATTGGAAGTTAGCCTTTTGTTCTACTCAGACCCTCAACTGACCAGATGAGGCCCACCCCATTAGGGAGGACAGCTGCTTTACTCAGTCTGCTGATTCAGATATTAATCTCATCCAGAAACACCCTCATAGACACAGCCAGAATAATGCTTGAACAAATGTCTGGGTACCTTGTGGCCTAGTCATGTTGACCCATAAAATTAACTATCACAAGGACATAAGAAGAGTGGTAGATTTTATTTTAAATACGATGGCAAGCCATTGAAGGATTTTAAGTAGGAGACTGACATGATATGATTTAGTCATTTAAATAAAGAAACAAGCAAGGACTCAGATACAACAGGAAGCACTGATAAAATGGCGGCAAGAGTGTAAGCAGGAATAGAATTAAGAGTCTACTGCAATAGAGTCTATTGCAAGAGTCAAGAGCAATAGGAGAGACGGAGACAGATGAGTGGTTGCCAGGGAGGGAGGCTGGAATGGGGAGTGATTACCTTAATGGGTAGGAGTTTTCTTCTGGAATAACAAAGAAAAAGTTTTAAAACCAGAAGGTGGTGGTGGTTGCACAGCACTGGGAATGCACTAAATGCCACTGAATTGTACCCCTTAGAGTGGTTAACTGTTATGCAAATTCTACCTCAACTTTTAAAAAACACGCAAGTGTATTATCTTACAGTTTTGGAGAAAAGAATTCCAAAACCAGTCTCCCCGGATCAAAGTCTAAGTATCTATCCGCAGCACTAGTTCTTTCTGGAGGCCCTGAGGGGGGAATCATTACCTTGTCTGTTCAGCTTCTGGACACTGCCTACATTTCTTGGTTCATGGCCCCTTCCTAACACCACTCCAATTTCTCATCATGTCTCCTACTATTCTAATTCTGATTCTCCTGCCTTCCCTGTATAAGGACTCTTGTGATTACATTAAGCGCAGCTGGATAATACCGAATAATCTATCTTAAAATCCCTCACTTAGTCACATCTGCCAAGTCCTTTTTACCATGTGGGGTAACATATGCATAGGCTCCAGGGATGAGGAGGTAGACATCTATAGGGGACCATTATTCAGCCTACTATAAGGGCTAGTGATCTAAATGTGGAAGTCTCTGCCTATGGATGACCTATAAGGCCATAGGGGCAGAGCATGAATATCTACAGCACCCCCTTTGTATCATGACTTCCCCATTATCAGTGTCTTATTTTTGATCTATCTCTTTTTAAAGAAAGGCACATTGTGGTTATATTATCGAAGTCCTCTAGCACATGAGTATAAAATTCTCAACTTACAATGTTTTTCTTCAAAAGTTTCACAAATATTACCCTATTATTTCTGTCATATACTATAGCAGAGGGTCAGGATGACATCAGTAAAAAATGTGTTCCCTTGTAGTCAGGGAAACAAATTATTCCCCCCATGGATGCCTCCAGTGCTCCTTCTTTTCTAAAAGCTACAGTGGAATATTACTCAGCCATCAGAAAGGATGAATACCCAACTTTTACATCAACATGGATGGAACTGGAGGAGATTATGCTAAGTAAAATAAATCAAGCAGAGAAAGACAGTTATCATATGGTTTCACTTATTTGTGGAACATAAGGAATAGCATGGAGGACATTAGGAGAAGGAAGGGAAAAATGAAGGGGGGGAAATCGGAGGGGGAGACGAACCATGAGAGACTATGGACTCCAAGAAACAAACTGAGGGTTTTAGAGGGGAAGGGGGTGGGGGAATGGGTTAGCCTGGTGATGGGTATTAAAGAGGGCATGTTCTGCATGGAGGACTGGGTGTTATACGCAAACAATGAATCATGGAACACTACATCAAAAACTAATGATGTACTGTATGGTGACTAACATAACACAATAAAATAAAATAAAAATAAAAATAAAATAAAAATAAAACTTGCCGGTACCTTTTTAAGAATGGTTCTCTCAATTAATATGACCTGAAATGATAAGCTCCTCTAGTATATACAACCAGGTCTTTCTATCTAGCAGGAAAACTTCCTTATTTACATTTCCAATAATAGTTTTTGTAAAGGCTGATCTATGACGATAGTGAAAAAGAGAGATTAGTTATTAGCGGGAAGGGAATACACCTTCAGAGTCCATACTCTTGATTCTATTCTATGTTGCTGTTCTATTCATTACTGTGTTAATTTTTCTCTCAATCCAGGGGTGGGAGTGGGGGACTATCTAGTTTGTCTTTAGTATTTTTGCTTCAGTCTTCTGCATCAACAATTTTGCTATTTTCTGTCTTCAGTGAGGATTTCCATTCTACAATTATATATTGTTTTATTATTTTATATATAAAACAGCTTATTTGCAGTCCTCACTATCATCATTTTAGGCTCTTTCTTCCTCATAGTGTTTTGCTCCCATTTGATAGAAACAAGACTTCATGCATCCTTCAGAGTGTTTCAAGAAGTTTCTTGATGTTTTATTCCCCATCATTTGTTATGCCATTTGTTTAATATGTTCCATGTTGGGTTTCTCCTGCTTTCTAATCTTAAAATTACCAAAGACACAGTCAGACTTAGTGTTCCCCAGCAGGTGTAGTTTGTATAGTTCCCTTCACCCCACTTGCTGACACTTTGGGTTGGGATAAACCCCTTCCCAGGTATACAGCTAGCGGGCAGAAGGATGTGCACAGAGATCCAGAGCTCCAGTATCTAGCAGATGCCCGTATAGTAGAGCCCTACTGCATACATGACCATAAATGTCCTCCTTTAATTCCCTGGCTTGTTGACTCTAAACTCTTTGAAGAAGTACCCCCAAATTAGACTCCAGCATGCAATGTTACAAGGGTTCTTCCTACCCACAGATTTTTGCTCATTGAGACTACAGCTTCCATGTAATAATATCCACATCCATCATCCTTATTTCCTTCTTTTCTCTGTAGTTTTATTGGAGTTTCATTCTCTCAGGGGACAATAGAAAAGAGAATTATTGGGTGAGCGGGAGGGGAACCACATTAGGAGCACCTAAAAGGACAGTAAAATGGGAGGAGACGGTGCTGTACATCTCCTGTTCCAACTGTTCACAGCAGCCTCTACTCTGATGTCTGGTGCCTGTGTGGTCATGGTCATTAAGTATTTTGAATGTCATCTCTGGGTAGAGACACATTCTATAGGAGATCAAGCTTGCCCTGTTTTGCTGGCAAAATGTATGTTGGCCCCCTAATTGTGGTTCTCATTTTAGTTTTATAGGTCTTGTAATCTTCGTGAGCACTCCCACAGATTCTGGTGGCACATTGGCCTTCATCTTGGTTATTGGTGTGGTTCATTCATTCTCCAAATGCTAATGAGAAGCTACTACGTGCTAAGCATCCTGCTAGGCCCTGGAGCTACAATCCTGTCACAAATACACGACTCTGCTCCCACACTTTTCCATCTTTTCCCATGTCCTCACAGTTGCAATCTGGAAAACACTCTCAAATTGCTATCCAGAAATCATTTTAAGCTGGAAAACAGTAATGCTCTTTTAATGAGAATCATGAGCAAAGCAGTGTGGAAAATAGAAAGAAGCACTGGACTGGAAATCAGGAAGGTTCAGTTCTCATTCTTGCTTTACCACTGATACCTGAGGACCTTGGGTGAGTCACTTAACCTCTCGAGGTCTCAGTTTTTTAGATGTAAAATGAATGGGTTAGACCAGATTCTCTCCAAGATTCCTTCCAGCCATAAAATTCTACGTTCCCAAGACAAATGTTCTTCCCACTAATGTGGGTGTCTCGGGAGCCATTTTTTATCAGTGGATCTCAAACCTTATGTTTATCAATACAGTAGTCTGATTCTCCTGACCCTCTTTATACCATTCCTAATAAGAAATGTACCAACCATATGTGAAACACATGGGGTCTGTCCAAAGGCCATGCAAGATACATAAATTTCACAAGTGAAAGATGCAAAACACATGTTGACACATTTCAAATCCACATGTACATTTTGGTTACGGTTTAATGGTACTTAATTTCAAGAGTTATTCAGAAGTCTGTTGAAGGTACTCTATAGAAATGACTTTTATATGGGGCCCAAGAAGTCCCTGTGTACAAACAAGTAAAGTTGTCTAAATATCTGTAAGACGCACAGAGTAGATGTCTTCTGAAGTGGTCATAGGGTTAGATATTTCACACATTGGGGCATCTTGGTAAAGTCACAATAAAACAGAAGGCTAAGTGAATATCAAACTAGCTGTCTCTAGACTATAATCTTGCCTATAAACTCACAATGGAGAGACACAGCTGGACCATCTGCTTTGGTCATCAGCCCCAACTTGGGGCTCTCTTTCAGAGTTCTGCATGTGCTGGCCACACAAGTGTAAGTTCATGCCCTTCTTGCTGCCTGCTGAATTTCTACTCATTCCTCAGGACCCCGCTCCAACATCACCTCCTCTGTGAAGCCTTCCCTAATCCAAACCAGTGGGCTACTCCTCCATTTATGTCCCTTACTCTCTCTCTCTCTCTCTCTCCAAATCCATAATTGTACCTGTCATGCTAAAAAGCATTTGTTTGGTTTTCATACTGAGCAATTATTGAGTTATAAATGTGCTTTTGTGATCTTTGGAATTGCTAGTGCCTAGTACTATGCCTGGCATGTTTGTTAATGAATTCATGAATTAATGAATGAACATCTGTCAACACTGAAAGTCTAAGTTCAGTAACCTTGGAAGTTTCAACAGGAGCAAAGTCAATACCCTGCTTCAGAACAGAGAACTCAGTTCTGCGAATATCCTATCATGGAAGAACTCAAACTCAATTTGAGAAAAAGAGTACACCAGGTCAAGAAAACATAGTGAGCACCTCCTACAGTGTCCCACACTACGCTGCATCCAGAAGAGTTTTCAAGGAGAGGAAAACACAGCATGGGGTTGCCTGCTTACTGTTCAAGTTGGGGAGTAAATATAGGCACATGATAAGAGAGGGTGAGGGATACCAAGAAGGGATAGACCAAGGTCTGACCAATCAAGGTCAGCTAGCAGCAAAGTCAAGAAGCCAGTAAAGCATCTATAGCTATGGATAACCCCCTCTATCTTCGAAACCTGCACTATCCAACACAGTGGCCACTGGCCATAAGAAGCAAGCAAGCTCTGTGAACGTGGCCAGCCCAAACTGAAATGTGCTGTAAATCCAAAATACACATCAAATTTCAAAGATTTAATTCAGAAGGGAAAAAAGTATAAATATTTCATTTAATTATTTTTTATCTTGATTCCATGTTAAAATGTTGAAATGACACTATTTTGGATAAATTAGGTAAAATAAAACACTACATTAAATTTCTTTATTCTCTCAATTTTTTTTATAATGTGGCTACTAGAAAATTTCAAATGACACAGATGGCTCACATTTTTGACTCATGTCATATTTCTAGGAGATGATGCCTTTCCAAACCATTGTTTTCCCTTCGTTCCCAGCCAACATCCCATTGGCTTAGAGTTATCTTTGGTCTTGGGGTTGCTAATCAGGAAATTCTGGGAGGAGAAAATATCTCCAAGAAGTGTATGTTCTCATGGGAAATGGACATATATTTGTGGAGGCAAGAGACCTTGTCCAGTAGCCAATTCAATGGACTTCATGGCAACCACCATTGGTGTCCACATGGTTTTTTCAGTTCTGTCAGAATTTCCCCCTTCACAGCAGCAGGAAATTATAAAGAGGGACTGATCTTTTCCACAAGCACATACGGAAAGGAGCAAGTGGCCCAGGCTAAAGGCAACAAACTCAAATGTCTACAAGGACCAGGCAGGTAATATAAACAGAGAAGCAAGCCAAGTGTCTTCTTTCAATACAGACATGCTTTCTCTGCATATTAAACACAGGAATTTTCTTCACTTCCCCAGAGAAATAAGTTCTCTTCCTGTTCTGTTTTTGTTTTTGTTTTTGAAACATATGATGTTCTTGGCACATCTTTCGTTTTTCTGCTTTTGCTATAAAAAGAAATTTCACTCAACTCTTAACTCAATTTAAGAATTAAAAAAAAAAAAAAACAGTGCAAACACAATGATAGATTGCAGCTGACACTGGCCTCAGGGTTGGGGCTCAGTAGGGAGTTGTGGGGACTGCAGAGAAGTAGGGAATGTGGCCCCACCCACAGGAGCTGCCTTGACTCCTTGCCAGCCAGTAAGTGCCAAGTGCTAACATGGGCCCCTGTGGTCAGATCGGAGTTTTCCAGAGACGTCGGAAATCTGGGTATTTATATGAAATCTCCCAATTTCAAGTGTCTCCAACTAATTTAAATGTTTTAAAAACACAGTGAAAGCCAGAACTCTGTGATCCAAACAAAACAATATCTACAGACGAGATCTAGCTCTTAAGCCACCAGTTTTCAATCAACTGGTCCAGGGCTAGACATTATCTGCCTCAAAGAAAAAAAGAAAAAAGAAAAAAGAAAATTATTATTTTCTGAACACTTACTATATGCCCGGAACTTTATCTCCTTTCCTGCATTTAACCATCCCTACAGCCCATGAAGTATTGTTTGCTTCATTTTCACAACTGAAGAAACCGAGGTTCATTTAGTTAAGTGATTTGTCGAAGATAACTCAACGAGAAGCTTCCGACCTGGCGGAAGCTGTCAACTGAGTCCTCCCTAAACCTATCTTCTTTCCAGGGCTCTGTTTTCATTCCCAGCTGGGAGGCTTTGCCCAGCCACCTGCTATCTGCTTTGACTCCTCCTCAGTCCACCTGTCATCCACTCCTGATCTCCTGGGTGCTCACTCTCTGTGAAGCGTTCTTGGCAATCAGAACGTGATGATGTCCTTGTTGTTCTCTCTCCACTTAGGCAGGGACTGGGACCCATGTTTCTGAACCCTCAGTAGGAAGCACAAAGTCCTACACTTCACACAGATTCAATACACGTTTGTTGGTTGCAACATAATGTCATCTCTTGGCTTGCCCATTCTCCCGACCCCTCTTTGTGTGTGTTCCACTCATTCTTCATTCACCTCTTCACTTGAATTGTTAACAGTGACTCCTTTTTACAGCAGTGATGAAAGGGATGATTCCACAGAATATGAGAACAAGTGCTGGGAAAGGTTGGGGGTAAGGTCCAGCCCTTATAAGCTGCCATTTGCCAGAGGATCCCGAGGCCCAGAGGGAGTAAGAAAGGTCTGGTTCAATGTTACTCAAGACTGGAGTCCCAGAGCTAGAAGGAGAGCCCAGCCTTGCAGACATAGGATCCCAACAGGCTTGTCAGGACTGAGGTCCTCTTTGGCCAATGTCTTCCTCTTTCCCTAACATTCCAGGAGTGTCTCCACTCTCTCTTCAACACACTGAAATTACTTTTGGCTAGGCTTGATAGTCTTCATTCAGGCACCATGGTTTCAAGCTGGAGTAAGCTCCTCCTCTCCTTCTCCAGATTAGCTTGCCAGCTACTCACCTGGAAGGCCCTCTAGCAGCCACTTACGAGTCCCCATGAGGGGAGGAAACTTCACAATAACCAGAATCTCATATATTCCTGGAGCAACTTATGCCAGTAACAAAGTACTTCTACATCCCTTATTTTGTTTGACATTTACAATAGCCCTGTAATTAGCAAGCAGATGTTATTATGCCCACTGTACAGATGAGAAAATTATAGACCATAGAAGGTAAGTGACTCGCCTGAGTCATAAGGCAGCACTGACACTTGAACACAATCTTCTGAATCCTTAAGTTTGTCTTCCACAGTGACTTTTATCCTTATGATTTGAAAACTTCGACCCCTCCATGGTATAAATTTGAAAAAATATGAAAATACAGGAGGAAGAAAATAAATGGGAGTTCTAGTTTTATAACTCAAGAGAATTATGATTAACATGTTGATAATATTTTTTCCCTTCTTTTTTCTGTGCATGCATTTTTTTTCATGGAATCAGGAGCACACTATTTATATGTAATTTGTATTATGTGTACACTTAACATTTTGTTAGACGTTTCTGTGTCATTAAGTATTTATTGAAAACATGATTTTTAATAATTGCAAATATTCTCTCCAACAAAGGAGGCTTTCCCTATTTGGACATAATTTTACAATTAAAAATGACACTGTAATAAACATCCTTATGGGTAAATTTTGGTCCTCGTCTCTGGATAGGTTAAACAGTGACCTTTTTCTTTAGGAAATATAGTGAACCAAGCAATTAATCAACAAGCATTCCAAAATCGTGAGCTCAAGCATCTCATAAGTGCTGGAAGCTGGCAATACAAGGAGCCAACACTATGAGGACTATTATCTCAAAGGCCAACTCCTTACACTTTTGCTGCCAAATTATTCCCCAAATCTGATCCTTGCCCACTGCCTCTGCCCTAGTTCAGGGGATTCCCCCTGGTTTCCCCTCACTGCCCTCCCGCTCCTAGCCTCTGCCCCAAATCCATCTTCCGCCTGGCAGTCCAGATGAGCTCTCTAAGGCTGTATCTGGGTCATTGTGCAAAGGAAAAACCCTTCACTGAATTCCTATTGTCTTCCAGAAAAAATCCAGATTTCTTTAAACTCTGATCCTATAAAATTGGAATAAAAAACAGGTTTGGGGATACAGCAAGCACTCAATAAATGCCCTTCCCACACACAGTTCCATGCCTCTGACTCTCTAGACCAGTTGGCGTCCATTATTTATGTTTCTAAAGTCTTTCTTTCACTGGCCTAGGAGTCCCCTTACCTCTGGTCCCCACTCTGTCTCTTTCCAGCTAGCCACAGCTTCCAGCTCAGGCCTCCTCCTCCTGGGGGGTAGGGAGGGGAACTACCTGGGGAGCTCTAGATGAACTGATTCTTTACGTTTAGAAAGGAATCAAGACCTAAACCTATAATCAAGCCAATCTCCAAGGAAAACCCTGCTCAGAGAACCTTAGAAACGGCTAATGGTTTCAGACAGAGCTGTCATTAAAATTTAGAAAATATATTAAAAATACAGTTTGAAAACCATCTCCTCTTTTTGGAGGGACAATCATCTTACCACCCCTGCCCTACCTCCCACCACCCCGCCATCCTTTCCTTGATTTTTTTCAGCTTTGCGTGGAGTCACCCCAGTTCTGACGGCTCTGTCAGCAGCATCGATCAGTTCTGGTTTAGGACTGCTCATGGTCATCTGTCTGAGCAGAATCCTCAAGCTAGTTCCATTCTATTCCTTCTGAAACAGGGCGGGGTGGGGGGGCAGTGAAGAGACAAAAGTGAAGTGAAAGAATGCTCTAAGTGGCAAGGCCGAAGACGGGGACTTCCTTGGAAGGAAATAGGTCCTGGGCGCCTGGGTGGCTCAGTTGTTAAGCATCTGCCTTCAGCTCAGGTCATGATCCCGGGGTCCTGGGATCGAGCCCCACGTCAGGCTTTCTGCTCAGCAGGGAGCCTGCTGCTTCTCCCTTTCCCTCTGCTGTTCTCCCTGCTTGTGCTCTCTTGTTCTATCAAATAAATGAAATCTTAAAAAAAGAAAGAAATAGTCCTTCCTCCTGCGGTTTCTCCCTGCATCAAATGCCCCACCATCTCAGCAGCAAGAACGCTGTGACCTGACAGCGATTGCAGTCTGTTTCCCGCGCGCATATCTTCTCCTATGGGCTTCTTGCCGCACGGTGTGCCGTAGCTAGGGCAGGTGTTACTCTCTCTTTAAAGGACAGGTGAGAACCCTGAGGTTTGGACTGTGTTAGTGGCTTGGCCGGAGTTCAGAAGCAGGAAGACACCAAGTCGGGATGCAGACCCCTCACCCTACCTAGTCACTGGGCACTTTAGTGTTAGCCTAAGACATCCTGGTCTCGTGGGGCAACTGCCCCTCTTTCTGTCTCCAGCTTCGCCCTCGGAACGGTGCACAATCAAATTCCGCACTGGCCCCCCCTGGAAAAAGCCATACGCATGAGCGGAGCAAACCTCTCAAAGAAGAAGGCAAAGAGATGAGTCATTCTAGAAGTTGGCATTGTAGATGGTACTCTCATCCTGGCACCTGCTGGGTGAAGGGGCTTCCTGGGCACCTGCTGTTGCCTTCCCCATGTCCCTGATCAGAGCGGTCATTACCTCATCCCCACGACTTCCACACACAGATCGAGAATGAGAAGTGGGCTTGTCCTCACTCTGAAGCTTCACTCACACGCTTTCCTCAACGCCCCCAAGCCTTTTGCAAGCCCTGCCACCTTCCTGGAATTCCAAAACCCAAACCTTCAAAACCTGCTTCAAGCTCTCCCTCCAAGTTTCCTCTGGGTAGACCAGTCTTCCCCATCTCCTGCACCCCAATGTCTTGAGGAACTGGTCCACCGCTCCCCTGATGTCAACTCTGACCTGTAAGCTGCCATTTCCTGTAATGATAATGAGGCCATTGTGTCGTGTTCGTCTTGGCTCTCCAATTTGCTACCAAACTCCTTGAAGGCCAAAACTATGCCTTAAGGACGTCTCGGTGATCCCCAAACCAAGCTGCTTACTGCCAAGCTCAGAATAGGTGCTCAAAAGCTCCCCAAGGATACCTGGACATTGGCGCCATGACAGCAGGTGTAAAAGATGGACATCCAGCTGGCAGACAGGAAATCTGGCAGTGAGGAGACCTTCGGAAGCTTCCTTTCTTCTTCCTGCACTCCTGCTACTCATTTATAAAATAGAGATGAGATGAGATCACTTCAAATGCTTCTTCAAGCTGTGTGAATCCTTAAATGTATAGGGTAGATGGGAACTTTACTGTTAGGAGACAAAATTAAAATCTGGGAGGGCCATACCTCTGCCACGCATTAGAAACAAAGTCGTGGAAGACTTGCTTTCTCACCAAATGTTGATCATGCATCCTGCAAATCCATTGATTTTTTCTCTAAGCCCCCGCAGACCCAATGGCCATAATGAGATCCACACACTTGTCAGGTGCCGAAGTCATTTGGCCTTTGGCCTTAATCTCACCGGCCCCCAGCACACGGGAGGTGGCCACGACTTTCACACACGTGTTCCCTCTTACCTAATCTTTCAAAAGCAAACACAGTATTATAAAGTTTACAGAGAGACAGGAAGGGAGGAGAATGGCAGTGGAGAAAAAGAGAACTTGAAAAATAGTTTTCCAACCAAGAGAAGAATATCAAATGCATGGGCCATTAAACCAAAAAGCTGATTGGAATTTGGGGGATATTTTTGTGAACTTCTGGGCTGTGGTGGTTACAACGCACACAAACACACACCCTCCAGTCCCATCTGAACATAAATACAAGGTTTACAAGTGAAGCATATTTGTTAGGCACCAAAACAGTGGTAATTAGATTCATGGGTTATGTGCATTACAGAAAAACCAGAATGCCAACAGCCCAAGACCTTATAAAGTAGCTGATCATCACCAACACCATAATTACTCATGAGCCCAAGGAATGTACGCCAGGCTTCCTCAGACTTGTCTTAATATCAGGCAAGAAAACACCATAATTATATTTCATATCTGGGGCCAACCTGAGAAACATGTACAGAGGGAAACATCGACGCAACTCTCTGTCCCCTCTGAGGTGAATTTGGGTACTTGGACTCATTGCCTTAGAGAAAAACAGTAAATCTTGATTGAGCTAAAATTAAAAAGAAAAAAAAATCAGGAAACTATTCACAAATGCCAAACAAAGGGGGAAAAGTTCCATTTACCTTAGCGAAAAAGCTAAATGAAATTTTAAGTGTGAAAAGTGTCTGTTGTCACCTAAGATAAAAATTAAACTAAATTGGGGTGCCTGGGTGGCTCAGTTGTTAAGCATCTGCCTTCGGCTCAGGTCATGATCCTAAGGTCCTGGGATTGAGCCCCACATCGGGCTCCCTGCTTAGCGGGAAGCCTCCTTCTCCCTCTCCCACTCCCCCTGCTTGTGTTCGCTCTCTCGCTGTCTCTCTCTCTGTCAAGTAAATAAATAAATAAATACATACATACATACATAAATATCTTTTAAAAAAATTAAACTAAATTAGTAAAATTAGGTAAGTAGATGGGAAAAGGCTCAAACCCCATTATTACAGAATATAGGACATTTTCATCACAAACATAAAAGTTTTCTCAGTTGGATGCTATAAGCTTGGAAAGTATTTGAATTCCATGACATCTCTCGATTCCAACTGTCTCTAACCAGTAAGCAAAGCAAGGGTTATTAGTTTTTATTTGCCTGTTGATAAACTTATCATCCTGAGAGGTGGAGTGACCCAGCCAAGATCACACAGCTGCTCAGCAGCAGAGTTGGAACTAAAGCCCGAGCCCTCTGAGACCTGATCACACATCCATCTCTCTCCTCCGCATCACCCCTTGGGGCTGGAGGCATGTTGATTTATTTCTTGCTTCTGTAAACTCTTGGCTAGAAAAAAGCTAATACAACTTATATTGGATTTGGATTCAGAACAAATTTTTTAGTGTCGAGCCAAGAAGTCTAAAAAAGCACTTTCACCTACTTAATCTGGTTTGAATCTCAAAATTCTAAAAACTTCCCATAAAAAGAATTTAAAACATTTTTCCAGCATCGAGTGCAAGCAGGCAAATACGTCCCTAAATGCTGATGCCGTGAGCCTCTAACAATGAAGTATTACAGTCACTAGATCTATGAAACCACTCTACCATGGGAGTCCTGAGTCTGAACCGCAGATCCACCACTCATTAGCTAGGCGACCATAGGCAAATGAGTTCATCTCGCCCAGCCTCAGTTTCCTGATCTGAAAATGGGACAGTACCTACTCATCAAGAACATGAGAAATTTCCTGACACATACTAAGTGCCAACGATTGTTAGTCCTGTCCCTTTCTTGGTCCAGTCTTTCTAAAATTTGGCTCGTTAAAATAATGAGCATGCTTCAAGGGTCATGGGGCTCATTGCGGTTGATTTCTGAGTCAGAACCCTCATATGATGCCATCCATTCATGGACGAATATTGATGTGTAGTCACTGTTCTTGGCACTCGTCTTAGGGTGGGGAAAAAAAACAGACAAAGCCTTCTTCTTAGAGCTTGTGTTCAACAAACTGGACAGCTTCTTGACTTTGGTCAGTATTTCTGCGCATGGAGGGGTTATGCTGAGTGAACAAGTTCACCTGTAAGTCGGCCTCACCAAACACGATCTGGTCCACTCACTTCCCCCAAGGCGGAGACCAGCCCCCTGACGCAGAGAAAGGTATTGAGCGTCTGCTGTGTGCTCCTTCTCAGTCACTAAAGCAGTCAGATGTCTCTCTGCTCCAGAATCATGTCGCTGGGATTGTATCCTTATCCGATGCCATGAGACACCCCCGTCCACCGTGTTAGGGGTTCAGTGACTTGGTGCACCTGACAAGCTACCTAAAAGTTGGGTTTGTCCCTAAAAGCTTGGTGGTGACAACTTACCTCAGCTCAAGGAACCCAGCCAGACCTCCGCCACAGCCTCCCCTTTCCTCTCGGCCACAGAGCTTACTTCCAAGTGGCCTTTAAGCTGGAAAACAGAGCAAAAGGCCGGCCAAGTCTGCCAAAGTCCTGCAGCCTCCCATGCTCTCTTGGGTCTTCTGCAGGATCCAGACCCCGGCCTGGGGTCCTTGCGAACACCCCACGCCAAGCAGGTTGCCAGTGGGGGATACCTCACAAAGTGTCTGTATGGCTGCATAAGCAGGCCCATTTTTTTCATTTTCATTTCCCCTCTCACTGGCTCCTAACAGAATCATTTTCTGGTTTTGAAAGGCATCTGCAAGAATGCAGAGAACAGAACGGTGACTCAGAAGATGGTGACCGAGTCATCTGCTTTGCATTGTCGAATACATTTTTCACATGTTACTGGGTAAAACTAGCAATAAAGGGCACCAAATGCTAGAAATAGAACAGAAAGAGATAAAGGAAAAAGAAAAGGGCAAAAAATATATCTTATTTCCTCTAGAGAAATCTGCCTTGATTCAGGACCTTGGTGTGGTAGGAAAAAATCATTTTGCTTTGAACAGCTCTCTTTCTGACTCACTTTTTGGAAAGAATGTGCTGAGCAGATAAACCGCCCTCCCCCCCTTGCAACAGCTCTGCTGAAATCTGAACGCGCTGAGTCCTCCTTGTTGACTTGTGAAAGAGATCTCTCTATATTCATTTGGACTCTGTGCGTGTCACATGATACCAATACATTCCAAATGCTAAGATACAAGATTACTACTTAACCATAGAACAAACCAACAGGAATTTTAATCAAGACAATATCCAATAATGAATAAAGATGGAATGTTTTTGGAGGGAGTCCAGAATACACATTTGGGAATTTTTAATCTTGCTCATCTTTGAGTCTAGCAAAAATATTTTAAACTTTTCTGACCATGCCATTTCGGGCTGAACCCAGAAACCAGCTACTATCTACGGTATTAAGGCATTTTGTCTACGCAGACGTTGAATTTCCAAATCTAGGCCAGTAATTGATACCAGATTAAGTGAAATATGAATCAGTAGACAAGTTCCTTTAAAAGCAAGGTTTAAGCTGAATTATTTTATGATAGGAAAGATAAAAAGACGTCAAGATGATAACGATCGGCATGTGACAAGGTTACTGCTTTTAATATTGCTATAGTTTAGGATTTATCTTATTTTAATATTCATATTGAGACCAGATTCATTTGTGACAATTAATCAAATTGCTTAATTAAACCATACTCAGCTATCGATGGTACAATAGTTAGCGTGAGCCTGAAAGCTCTCTAAATCAATACTCAATGTAGAGGAAGCTTTTTTACAATAATCATAATCAGCTGTAACTCACCTGAAATGTGAATTTCAGCAGGATTTTCGCAGTCTTTGAGACCAGTGAGAAGGCAGTGGCCCAGGAATGAGGTTGAAGGTTATAGGTTGTGAAGCTATTCTTCCTGCTGTGTGAAAAACCCCCCACCCCACCCCAAGCACCACCACCAAATGGAAACAAAGAGGACTTTCCTTCCACAACGCCGCTTCGAGCCCTGGTGTTCGGGTCTTTGGAAAGGACCAAGTGATGCTTGGGAGGAAGATGCTGAGGGTGGAACATAGATTAAATGTGACATGTTACACTATAGGAAAGGTATTTTTATGGAATATGCACACAGTAGATCAAAGACTTCACTGTGCTTATTTTTGTCTTCACACACCTACTAAACCTGCATTTCTGCTGATGAGTGAAATTCTAGCTCTTCGGTGATCCCAGGACCCTAAATTGATACATCATCCAGCAGCATTAAAATGTTGGTTTTGCATGGTTAAAAGTGTGAGTGCACAGTTTCACTGGGAGGAATGAAAGAGGCAGTCATCTAAAGTAAATCAAGACTAAACAAGGAAAATGAGAAAAATGGCCTGTGATATTGCCCTCTTGGTAGTCTCGGCCTCCCAGCTGAAGGGGGGGATAGGAATGGAGGTCTGGGCTGGGGATTCTTCCAGGGCTGGATGGGATTCTATCGGCAACTTCTCCGACACGCCCTGAGTGAGCCTCTGATGTGGGCGAGGAGGGAAAGAGGGCTGAAAAAGCATTTCTGGATCAATCTTGGAGACGGACTGATTGATTGATGTCTGCCTTTTTTTTTTTCTCTTTCTCTCTTCTGCGCATGTGCACATGCGTGCTTTATTTATTTGTGTAAGGAATTACTCTCAAATCACCTCAAATATTACAGATTTCATTGGTGTGTCCCAACCAAACATTTCAGATGGAACCGGGCACAGGCCATGGGAGCTAACAAGCTGAATAACTCTGAGCCATAGAACACACTCGTCACCGAACAGAACTGACAGTGTTCCCGAAGAATGGGAGAAGCTAATAGAGCTATATATGTTTTAAGAGGTAGATGCAATCACGTGTGCACAATATAAAACAGAAGGTTTCTAATGATTGAAAAAGGAGGGGGGAAAAAGCTATTTGGTAGTAGCTTGGTGAACTTTGGCTGAACTTCTCTGTTTGGCAGGCTCTGGTGCGGACAGTCTAGGATGAGGCATTAGGGCTCACATCTGAGAAGTTGACATCAAGCAGACAGCAAGACATGATATCTTATTTTCCTGAGCCATGCTGACACAAATTGAACTCCCCTTATTATTTTCTTATGCCAGTAAAGTTGCACTTGGAACTTAAGCATTTTGTGTGCAGATGTCGAAGGCTGGGTTGGTTTAATTTAAATAATTTGCAGATTGTTTAGTAGCACTCCAAAGACGGGAGTGTTCTTCATCTGAGTTCAATTTTATGAGCTTTGGTTTATGATCTTCTGCAAGGTAAAACTGAAGCATTTTGGGCTCAGGAAAACCCGAACACTCCAACTCTTGCCCCCCTGCATCTGCCTTTGTTAATTGAAGAAAATGGGGAGGCCCCGACGTGGTTTCTAATTTGCTCCACTGTGTCCTTTTTTGAGGTTCTCCACTGGAGGAGCAACTGAGGGCCTTAGAAGGATTGAGCGGGGGCTGGGAAGGAGAAGGACCCAGACGAAGTATCAAAATTAAAAACCAGATGTAACGAGGACTGACTTGCTATAAAATACTCATTCCCGTCTTTCTGACTGGAGAATCACTGGGTTTCCAATCTTTCTGGGTTTCCAATCTTTCTGGACAATTATGCATTTGTGCTGTTTATGCAGCCCCTTTCCCCCCCCAGACATTTCTTTCACTGATGTTTATTTACCCAGTTTTTCTACAGATTATATGTGACCTCCCCGGAGCCCGGGCATAGATGCATGATTGTATTCCCATTTATACAGGAGTCGAATGCCTTCATTTTCCAGCGAAGGATTTGTTTGCCCAGCTAGGCCCCCACATACTAAACAATATGAAGGAATGCTTCTTGGAAGAAAGTAAGATGTCAGAGTACATTACAACCCCCCTGGGGTAAATGGAGAGCATTCATAAAGGACTAAAGAAATGTACTTTATAATGAAATGTACCTCATATAATTTATGACCCAATACTCAGGGATGAGTTTTTCTCTCTGGCAGTGTATGTCTGTATGTGAGACAAGAGAATGTGTGATTGTATAAAATTCTTAATAATGATCTGGGGGAAAAAATGTTCTTTCCAGCTTGGGCAATGGCCAAGAGCGATTTGCAGTGGCCTTTGTGAGTTTCTAAGAAGGATGTGAGGCCCCCTTCCCCCACCTCCTGGTGTGGTCAGAGTGCTGGGGGGGTGGGTCATGGCCTTGACTTCAGATGTGGAGAACTTTCTCTCCCTGCACAAGGGGGCAGGGAGGGTGGGATATACAGAAAGAGGTGGACGAGGTTGGTGCTGGAGCCAGGTTGGGAGGTCCATCTTGCTCCTTGATTTGGGGCTGCCTCAGAGCTCCTGTCCCCAAAACGGCCTTCAGCAGTGATGTACTAATACCCACAGTTGGAGTTGAAAGTCGTGGATTGTCAGAGCCTCTGTTTTTCCCTTATGATGGACAAGATGAGACTAGCTCTCATCAAATCCTTTTTTTTTTCTTTTTTAGAAAAGAAAATACCAATAAAATACTTTTTCTTTTTCTTTCTTTTTTTTTTTTTTTTGCTTTAGCTCCCATACTGAAAAATCTCACAAAAGGGCCTTCTGGATAGGAATGGAAGCACCTT
The DNA here is from genome assembly GCF_011800145.1 of Mirounga leonina. Classification (NCBI taxonomy): domain Eukaryota; kingdom Metazoa; phylum Chordata; class Mammalia; order Carnivora; family Phocidae; genus Mirounga; species Mirounga leonina. The sequence goes on from NW_023270377.1 coordinate 99,260,987, forward strand.
CCAGGCAAACGCAGCCTGAGTGGTAGGAATGACAGTTTATCTTGAGATGTTGGAGTCAGAAGTGGTTGTAGAAATCACCTACTCTAAGCCCTCACTGTTGAGGTAAGAAAGCTGGTTCCCAGAGAGGCAATGTGACTTAGCCGAGGTCACACAGCTTGTTAGTGGAAGAACAAAGCCCAGAAGCCAGGGCTCCTGACATTCTGCCCAGTCCTCAACCCACCACATGACTCGACCTTCCCCTACTTCTGTGGGAATCCTGCTTGCCCCAAAACCAACGCACACAAAAAGGAACCCGTGTCTCCATGCTACATCACAAAAGAATGTCGACAGATTATTAACACAGCTTTACAAGTGACTGGGTCTATAAATCCTCTTTCTAACCACCTCCCAAGCCAGAGAAACCCAACCAAACCCTACCTAGCCAAAGCACCGGGATGAGGGTGAAGAACTCCCACACCTGGGAGATAGATGAGAGATAAAGATATTGCCACAAGGACAAAGTTGGTTGAGTAAAAGAATGTTGTGTCAAATGGCTGATTAAATGACTCAGCAATAGTAAGTGAAGCAAAGCACATTAATTCACCAACACAATATGATACAAAATGGCTTTGTCTTCCCATTCTTTACCTTTACAACTGTTTTTCATTGATAGCCAATGCTTTAGCATCGCATACATCCCCTGATCACTTGGCAGGTGCTAAAGTTCAAAACGACTGGTATAACTGATGTCATCAATGTCCCCCGAAGAAAAGTAAATCACCAAACAACTTTTCCCCTAATCAAGGCCATGAATCAGATTCCCAGGAACTCCTTCCACAGAATCTCTGTAGCTTATTCTTCAGCCTCCAAAGTACTTTGCCTTGACCTATGTTAAGAGAAGCTTGGGTTTGATTCATTTTATAGGTTGGGGTTCTGTGAGCAATTATATATGAGATAAAAGCTCAAAATACTTGACAACCTCAAGACCAGCTGCTTGTTGTTGTCCCACCCCCTGGAATGAGGTAGGGCCTCGATGAAGTGGTTTACAGCAATGGAAAACCGAGGTCAATGTGTGGTCTCCTCATGGTGGGTCAGCAAAGGCATGGATGTTTCAGGATGATTCTCATGGGTTCCGGGATGACTGAGCCACATGGCTAATTAGAGCAGATACTTAGCTCTCATTGGTCCCAAAGACTATTTTGCCTTCCGCCAAGACCGCCTTTGGGTGCCTCCATCAGGTAGGAACTCAGACCGTGAGCTCTATGAGGGCCTTTCAAAGATAGCCAGTGCTGAACGCAAACCGGGGTGGCCACTGTAGTAAACAATATAGAGGGGCCTCAAAAAGTTAAAAATAGAACTACCTTGCTATCCAGTAATCGCCCTACTAGGTATTTACCCCCAAAATACAAAAGTTCAAAAATACAAAAATTCAAAGGGATACAAGCACCCGTGTGTTTATAGCAGCATTATCAACAACACCCAAATAATGGAAGCATCTCGAGCGTCTGTCGACTGATGAATGAATAAAGAAGAGGTGGTACATATAATACAATGGAATATCAGTCAGCCACCAAAAAAATGAAATCTTGCCATTTACAACAACGTAGATGGAGCTAGAAAGTACAACGCTAAGTGAAATAAGTCAGAGAAAGACAAATATCATATGATTTCACTCATATGTGGAATTTAAGAAACAAACAAAAAAACAAGCAAAAGAAAAAAGAGAGAGAGAGGCAAACCAGGAAACAGACTCTTCGCTATAGAGAACACACTGCTGGTTACCAGACGGGAGGGGGTGGAGGATGGGAAGAAATAGGTAATGGGGATTAAGGAGGGCACTTATGGGATGAGCACCAGGTGATGTATGGAAGTGTTGAATCACTATATTGTACACCTGAAACTAATATTATAACACTGTATGTTAACTATACTGGAATTCAAAATAAAATAGAATAAAGCAAAATACCCAGTGTTTTAATGACCTGAAACGAGTTGGACTATATCCCTTAAAAAAGAAGGTCTGTTGGAGGCCTCTCCCCCAGTACTTCAGAATCTGACCTTTTGGGGGGGTAAGGTCCTTACAGCCTTACAGAGGTATTCAAGTTAAAATGATGTAATTAGGGTGGCTCTTAATTCAATATGACTGTGTCCTTATAAAAGGAAGAAATTTGGACACACACACACAAAGAGAACACTGTGTGAAGATGGAGACCGGGCTGATGCATCTGTAAGCCAAAGATTGCCAGCAAACCACCAGAAGCTAGGAGAGAAACATAGAACAGATTCTCCCTCATAGCTCTCCGAAGGAACCAACCCTGTCGACACCTTGATCTGGAACTTCTAGCCTCCAGGATGGTGAGACAATACATTTCTGTTATCGTAAGCCACCGAGTTTTGGGCGTTTTGTTACTGCATCCCTAGGAAACTAATACAATACTTCTATTACTGCTTCTCTGATTTAGTGTGCAAGTAAATGGGGGAAACTGAGGCCTAGAGATGAGAAGTGATTTGCCAGAGGTCGCAAAGCAATTTAATGGCAGAACAAGCAGGGGCCTTCCTTGCCTGTGGAGCTGCCGAGCCCTGGGTCTGACCGAAGAGAGCCATTACTGTGTTCCAGACCTGCTGAGCTCAGCCTAGACACAGTACACTGTGAGGCTGGTCAATGAAGGCCCACGGAAGAGAACGATCGTTTTTCCTATTTTCCCTTCAAAGGAAAAAGAATTAGCCCCAGGATGTCCCCTAGACAGGACAGAGCTGGAGCATCTGACAAGCAGCTTCCCCATGCGTCTCCCTCAGAGTCTGTCCTGCTCCCTCCCCAAATTGTTGACAAATGGTCAGCAAACTCGCAGCTGATGGTTCCTGCCCCATTCCCCGCCTACCGAAGAAATGGCTGACCTTTAGAAATAGAAGGATCGATCCATGCTGGAGACAGCTGGAAATGCCAAAACACGGGAAACATGGAGGAGGCATGGATTGGGAGTGGAGGACGGCAAAGACAGCCGGTGGGCATTTCCCGGCATGCCCCCTGTGGGTAAGGGTTCCTGGGCTCAACTGGCTTGGAAACTCAGTCAGAGGCAGGTGCCAGATTTACAGACAACATGACTGGCTGCCCTTGGCAGTGGCACCTTAGTCAACAGGTAGTTCTAGGTGCTCATGAGGCTTTTGCTGACCACTCCTTCAGGAGGTCCTAAAATGAGTCAGAGTGCCTCCCCATCAGGGGCACAGAGGAAGCGTTATAATTCATGCTGGCAAATAACTCCTAACCCAGCAACTCCCAACTCCTCAGTGTGATGGTGCAGTGGAAAAAGCATGGCTTTTGCAGGCAATCTGACCTTGGTACAAAATCCAGCCCCGGCATGAGCTGCCATCAGTTTGGCTGAGCTGCCTTCAGGGAGGCATAGAGGTGCACGGTCTAGATCCCACTTCACGGAAGGACTTGCATGTCCTTCACACCCTTCACACCCTTCCCAGGGCGACCACGCCTAGTGGCTGGTTCAAGCATGGGCAGAAAGTCCCACCCACTTCAGCTGCCATGAGACAGTCCTGATGGACAAATTCTCTCCTGTTTGGTTGAGTGTTTGCTGGAACTCCATTGAAATTCCCCTTCTCTCTCTGCCCGGTCCTGTTTCTTCCCCATCCTTTTATGGGTGTTGATCTGCAGTAAACACCTGCACCTCGAACTCCAGCATCTACCTGCTGGAGAACCCAAACCATGCCCGCCCCACAGAGCCTGGTTTGAGCATTTGTGAAGTCAGAGTAGCCGTGGTTTTCTGCAGGGCTGTTGGTCAAGAGAAAAGGAGATCAAGGGTGTACAGCTTCCAGCCCGGTGGCTGGCACGTGGCACATGCCTATTAAAGGCCCCAGTGCAGTTGGGGAGAAGCAGCTTCACCCTTAGGCTGTCCCTCACCCACTGATGCTTCCTGGACACCAGTGAAGAAGTAGGTGGCACCTCTTTGGAGTAGCCCCCCCGCCCCCCGCTACCATCCCTTCAGCCAGGAGATGAGAGGGGGCGCTGTTCAGAGAGAATAGAGATGGACTCATGTGCTCAAGACCCAGGGACACAGACGTGTCTGCCATGAAGTCTGCCCATTTGAAACTCAGTCCACTGGGTTCAGCCAGATAGCTACTCACTTTTAAAAATAATTGATTTGATTTTGCTCAACTAAGATGCAGCCTGACTGACACTCCTCTCGGAATTGGACTTGAGACTACAGATCCTCCTCTATCCAAACAGTAGCTGGATGATTGGGGAGCGAGCCTGGAGAGTCTGCCTTCCTGGGCAATGCCCCCTGTAAAGCTGGGTCAGGGATGGAAGGAAAGAGTCAACCAAGAAAAAGAGCATCCAAGATAGAAATTCCCCCACACAGTAGTTCTCTGGGTGACATCCAGCCTAGTTTAATAAAGGAACCAGGGTTTCCATCTGATAGCTATTAAAGCAAGGGAGTTAAGAGAATTATTGGTCATATTCAAATTCCATGTGTCCTCAGGGCCAATGCAAGAATGAAAAGCAGAACGAGTGTTAGCATCCGTGCCAGGTAATCTCAGAGGTGGAGCCCAAGCCCCAGGGTTCTGAGAGGCCTCGTACTGCTCCCCTCTGCCCAGTGGCTCCTCTGAGGGAGGTTACTCTGGGGCTTCTGCTGGGAGGAGGTTGTCAATAATCTAGGCATGTTCAATTTGGAGAAAATGGGTCCAAGCCCCTGCTTGAGGGGCTTGAGAATCAGGTTGTGAGCTGGAACCTCACATGAATGCATGACCCCACCTAGGGAGGGGGGCCTTCCCAGAGGGCCAGATAGAGGAACGCATCCTTGAAGTGCTTGTAAGACAAGGCTAGGTGCTTAACTAATCCCATGAGGAGGGACTAAATGCAGAGGTGCTGACTATCAGCATGGCAGAGAGGAACAGGCCGTGGCCACATTAGGTAGGAGGAAGCTGAAGACAGCGTGGAGGGAATCAACTCTGGTAACAAGAAAACTTTCCAGACAGAAACCCAGAATTGGAAATCTTGCTGGGATGAGACAAGGCTCCGTCGTCCAATTTGGCCCTGTGGGGCAAAAAGCATACACAGAGCAGTTTTGAGGATGAGGTTGGGGGCTGAGGGTGGAAGGAGAGGTTTACTAGGGAGAGCTCTCCAGACTGCTGGAGGGGGAATTGCTGCCAGGAATTCAGCCAGGAGAGTCCTGTCAACATGAAGAGGATCATCTAAAGACCGCAGGCATTGCATCAAGGCCCTCACAAGCGTCCAGGTCCTTCTGGGACACTGGTCTGTAAGGGGAGATGGAAGAAATGAGGGAAGTGCATTGGGGACGAAGTGAAGAGGGAAGAGAAAGCCAAGGTCCTATAAATAACCAAGGAAACCTCAAAATAAGCTTTTAAACAGAGGTATGTGGTGGTTTCCTCACATCCCCCAAGAAATACAAACTTTTTGACGGCCCCAGCAGCTCCTGGCATCTTTGGAAGCCAGTGAAGCAGAGCAGAGTCAGGAAGGAAACCAGCATTTGCCCAGAACCTTCCACATAGAGGGCACCTTGCGAAAGTCTGCATTGAATTCCACAGACACCTGAGAGGTGGATCATCCCCCCGAGTTGCTGGGGAGAAAACCTGCTTTTCACGAGACAGAGTGCCTTGTCCAGCTTCCCATACCCAAAGAGACCCAGAGTGGGATTTGGACCCTGGCTTCTTCACAGTTATCCAAGACCCAAGGGTTCTTCACCCAATCCTGGCCCTCCAGTGGGCTTTCCGATACAGAGATGGGACACACTGCGTGTGTAAGGGGTTCAGAGACCAAAAGGGTCCCTACCACAAAACAGCCACGCCACACCCAGACAGCAGAATAATGGAAGCAAGTTTTCCTCCTGGTGCCCAACCATGGTAGACAAAGGTGTGTGGGGAAGTTTTCTCTCGCCATCGGGAGAGGGGATCGGGGGGACGGGAATTGCTGAAACATCTGGCTCGTGAAACCAGAGTTCTAAAGGAAATTCCAACTGTCAGGGAGGCTCTGAATGAACGGCAGACAAGGATCTGAGCATCTTTGTTTTGTTTCCCATCCTTTGCCCAGGGCTGCCCAGTGACCTATGTCCCTAGAATGGATTTTTTTTTTTTTTTCAAGAGTGGGTGTAAATTCAAGTCAGGGGAAGCAATTAGGCAAAGAGCAGCTCAGGTAGGGGTCCTGTTCGGGGATAACTACATTGAGAGACAGGCTGAACCAAGATGCTCCCTGGGGATGGGGAGGGAGAGCCTGGGCATCAGGAGGCAGAGCTGGGGCAACCTGAGGCGGGGGCAATCATTCACTGTCAGGGTGTTTCCGGGGGGCAGAAACGCAGACCTACGGGCTGTGCCAGCCCATAATTACCCACTCCCTTTCCTGCACTTTTAAACTCCGTGGTAGGTGTTCATCAGGAGCTCATTTCCAGTGAAAGAACCTGACTTTTCAAAATTAATATGTGCTTGTTAGCTCTGCCCTAAATCAATGTATCATGTTAATTACACTTGGCAATAAGAAATCGTGCATTTGGGAGAGCAAGTTGGTGCAGGAAGCTTGTTATGACTGATGAGTGTCGGAAATGTTTCGGGGAGGCAGCTGTGGGGCAATTGTGGGGCATCCTCTGGGCCCAGAGCCAGAGTGTTTGATGGTGAGTGCACACTGCCATTCACCTTGAGGAGAGGGTCTGTCCTCATTTGCTGGTCCTGAGGATCCCTCCCTAAAATGGAGGCACTGGTCTTGGCTGGCAGGTGGGTGATGACATGGCAAATGGGAAAGACCCTGGTGTGGAGTAGGTACCCCATACATGCGAGCGTGCTGGGTACACTCTGGTCCCGCAGATAGACACCCTGCCACCCTTGGACGGGGCTCCAGCTTTCTCCGCACATGGCTCCCAGCTGGGTGGGTTGAGGGCGAGCACCAGCAGGGTGAGGGGAGGCAAGGAAGAGAATGAGACTTGGATATGCATTTCCCTGAGGCTCTCATCCTCTGGGAATCCCGCAGATGAATTGCACCCCACAGAGGAGGTCGTGGGCCACCCTTTCCATGCAGCCTTCTCTCTCTCTCTCTCTCTCTCTCTCTCCATGTTTTGGTGATGGCTCCCCCAACCCCCCATGGCTCCCCAACCCCAGCCCACTGCTGTGAAATGGTTCCTTAAATAAGTTCTTCCCAAAAGATCCCAAACTGAGGGTGCCATTTGTTCCCTGCCAGGACCATGATTCACGCCGCAAGGTCCATCTCCAGGGCAGGCTGATAGGACAGATCAGCGGTGGATGCATGCGGGTGCTTGGGCAAGACGCCGGCGAAGGCCATAGCCAGCAGAAGCAGGCCCCCGCTCCCAGGCCTGGAGAATGGAAGGGAAGGGCAGGCCTGTGGCTACATTGGCAGAGGTGTGGAGGGAAAAAGTGAGAATGGCTGGCAATAATAGAGGGGGAAAAAATTAAGAACTGAAATCGGAAATCTGAAAAATAGCTGGAGAACAGCACAGAGTGCAGACAGTAATGGGCCTCGGTCTGTCTACTGCTCCAGGAGAACGGGGCCCATGTGCCCTGGCCTGAGTGGCAGGAACGGAGGGGAAACTCTTGAAAGAGGGTCCTTCTCGAGATGCCTGTGTTTATTCCAATGGAGACTGTTTTTCCCTATGTGAGTCTTGATTAAAGGCAAACAATACTTTAAGAAGAGTGAATTAGAAACCTTTCTCCTCGGATCCTCCTGAATGCTGAGAAGGGACCTAGAAAATGCCTTTGAGGAGAGAGGAAGCCAACAGGAGGATGTCGGGTGGGCAGGGATCCCTCTCCCAACCACGGCACCAGCTCTTCTTGCCTCTGTGTGCCTAGAGGCAGAGAAGTTTTGGAAATCTAGTGTCCTAAAAAATACCATTAAAATCTTGGATCTAGATCTATAAGAGTCTAAACTGGAGTTAAGGGACTAAGTCTCAGGACCTTTGGGGGTTTTTTTTAATTTAATTTAATTTTTTTAAATTTTATTAACAAATAATGTATTATTTGTTTCAGGGGTACAGGTCTGTGATTGATCAGTTTACACAATTCACAGTGCTCACCATAGCACATACCCTCCCCAATGTCTATCACCCAGCCACCCCATCACTCCCAGCCCCCACCACTCCAGCAACCCTCAGTTTGTTTCCTGAGATTAAGAGTCTCTTATGGTTTGTCTCCCTCTCTGGTTTTGTCTTCTTTCATTTTTCCCTCCCTTCCCCTATGATCCTCTGTCTTGTTTCTCAAATTCCTCATATCAGTGAGATCATATGATAACTTGTCTTTCTCTGATTGACTTATTTCACTTAGCATAATACCCTCTAGTTCCATCCACATCGTTGCAAATGGCAAGATTTCATTTTTTGATGGCTGTGTAATATTCCTGTGTGTGTGTGTGTGTGTGTGTGTACCACATCTTCTGTATCCATTCATCTGTTGATGGACATCTAGGCTCTTTCCATAGTTTGGCTATTGTGGACATCACTGTTACAAACACCGGAGTGCAGGTGCCCCTTCAGATCACTACATCTGCATCTTTGGGGTAAATACCCAGTAGTGCAATTGCTGGGGGATCTGTGGGTTTTAAAAGACGGCCACAAGTTCTTTGACACCTCTCCCATGGAGAGACGGTCTGTGCCCTCTCCCCTTGAGCCCCAGTGGGCCCATGACCGGCTGGCACTGTGATTCCAGACTAGGTCAGAAAAAGCCTCCAGCAACCTCTTTGTTCACTGGACCACTCCTTCTTAAAGATGCAGGCACCCATGTAGGAAGTCTAGGGACCAGGAGATGCCATGTTGGAGCCCCCCAAGCAGGCATTCTGGTCAACACTCCCAGATGGGCTTCCTTCACCCACGCAGGCCAGGTGCCGGGCACGGGACGCAGAAGCCACCTTACATGTGCCTCCTCCAGCCCCTGCAGTGTCAGCTCGGCCACTGGAGAGAGCTGAGATGTCCCCACTGCGCCCTTTCTGAGTTCCTGATCCACAGGCCCCACATACATGCACGAAATGAGGGTTGTTTTCCTCTACTGAATTTTGGCATGGTTGCTTCCACAGAAATAGATCACAAGAGCACTTGGAAAGGAAGAAGGCATTGATGAAGGACAAGATGAAGGAGGGGCTTACACTTCTCTGAAGGCTCTTTTTTTTTCTGTTCCAGCTCCTTGTATGTCCTGTTTGGCATCTGGCCTCATCCGCCTCCCCAGCCCCAGTCTGCCCCACACTGCATTCACGTTTGCCACTTGCAGTGCCCGTAACACGTGGTAGTGTGGCTCCTTTCTTGGTACCTAGGATGCCCTTCGCCATCCCCTGCACTTACCTGACAAACTCCTGTTAATTCTCCAAAACTAAACTCTTACGGCACCTCCTCCAGGCAGCCTTCTTGGGACTCCCTGACTCTGCTGCTGCTGCTTCCACTAAAACCTGTGCTGATCCCTGTTGTAACATTTATCATCCATCCATCTTCTCTGTGGACCTATGACCACCAAAGCGTCTGTGTCCCTCTCTTGTCCAGTAGGGGCACAGTCACTCTTACTTGATATTTGTTCAGTAAGTGAATGAAGGTAGAACTTCAAATTCCATCCTCCCAACTGTGTGACCTGTAGGCAAATTCCTTAGCCTTCCTGATCCCAACCAGGGGGAGCTGACATCACGTAGGTAAAGCGTAAATGGTAGTAGCTACCCCTAGTACCTCGGCCCTATGCACCAACAATCGTGTATGCCGGTGATTCTGTTACTTAGAAAGGTTGGAAGCATGGGCTCAGAAGCCCGACTTCTAAGGGGGCCTTGAGCGCTGCATGCATTCTTAAGACTCAGGCAGAAAGCAGGGGAGCGGGGAGGCAAAGAAAAGGAGAGCAGAGAGCAGCCCTCCCAGAGGGCCAGGCTGCACCACACATATGGAGCTAACTTTGGGAAACCAACTTGGCCTCACCTGCCAGGGGCAAGAACGTGACCTTACCCTTCCAGTGAAAAGCTGTGGTCAGGTTATTCCCTGTCTGGCATGTCCAGACAGAAGTGTCATTCCAGGGGCGCCTGGGTGGCTCAGTTGGTTAAGCGACTGCCTTCGGCTCAGGTCATGATCCTGGAGTCCCGGGATCGAGTCCCGCATCGGGCTCCCTGCTCGGCGGGGAGCCTGCTTCTCCCTCTCCCACTCCCCCCTGCTTGTGTTCCCTCTCTCGCTGTGTCTTTCTCTGTCAAATAAATAAATAAAATCTTAAAAAAAAAAAAAAGTGTCATTCCATACTACTAACTTTGGGGACTTCACCAATTTCCGCTAATGGGCTTTTGTACTCAGGTGCTGTTTTCATGATCTTTCAGGAACTTCCTTCCAAACTCACTCAGCTTGCTGCCCTCGTGGGGTCTGCAGTCACTCGTTGCAAGCGGGAAGGGTGCCGGGCACTAAGCATCAGCCTCCAGGTATGCAGGGCTAGGAGACAAGGGGTAAGCAGAGCACTAAAGGGGATCCAGTGACCCCTCTGTGGGGGTTCCTCCCGAGTTCCAGTTACACTCAGGGTGGGCTACTGTTCTAGCAGCTAATGGTCTAAAACCTAAACTAGCCGCCGATTTTCTCTCTTCCTGACTGCATTGTCAGTTCCAAAAGGGCAAAACAAGTTTGCCTCATCTTTGGCAAACTCAGTGTATGTGTGTTAAATTAATTAACTATTCAACTATCTAGCAGGAGACATCACTGTGACCACAACTGGGTCTTTGGATCTTCGGAATACAAACTGATCCATATGTATCTTGAGTATTCAATACCACAGTTGTCCACGACAGACTATAAAAATGAAGGGATGTCAATAATCTAGTCCCTCTCTTCTTCAGTGAGAATCTGAGGCACAGAGAGGAGTGAATTTTAAAAAAGGAGAAGGAAGGGAGGGAGGGAGGGAGGGAGGGAGGGAGGGGGACTAGCCCCCCAGTGTATGCCATGTGCCCATCCATTATATGTAACTGTACATTACATACAAGCTTGACATACATTATATCATGCGATCTTCACAAACACCCTGAAAATCCCCATTTTACAGATGAGCCAACTGAGGCATGAAACCCTGAAATAATGTGTTCAAAGTCACCCAGAGGCTAGTGAGCGGCAAAGGTAGGACTCAGATGCTGATAGATCTTCTTCAGAGTATATTTGAAGCACTGAGCCACATTGTCGCTCCAGAGAAGACAACCTATGAGCAAGTTCTACCAGCGCAGGTAGTCAGAATCTAAAAGTCAGGTAAGATGGGGTCAGGAAAGAGCTTCAGCTTAGTGGGAGAAGCCCCAGGGACCAGGGCTGAAGCTGTTGGTAGCTCTGTAGACACAGGGCACTGGCTAATATCTTGGTGGCCCACCCAGTCTCAGGGCTCTCCTTCATCTGCATCGTTTTCAGGCACAGGGGTCTCTGGGTTCACGGGAGTTACCAAAGCCAGAGGGGTTCAGGGGCCCACAGACCATGGTGTTCTAGGGTGAGCCTTACTTCACTAGTTTTCTGTTGAGAGTCTATTCTTTATCTTCTTTAACCAAGAATTCAATTATTTCCTTCGATAGAATATCCCAGCAGTACGATCTGAAGATAACTGGATATCTGGAACATCACCACTGTTTGACCTTGGGGAAGTTCCTTGACTTCTTGATGCCTATCTTCCAAAGTCTGTAAAAAGGGGCTCAATCGTGGTATTTATCTCACAGTTGTTGCAAGAATTCATCTAGTTAATACCTGCAAAGAATGTCAAAAATGCTTAACACACAGTAAGGACAATATACGTGTGTTGATATTATGATATTTTGTTTCTGATTCTTTCATTTTTATGGATTTTAAAAATAACTAATTGCTGCGTTAGTGATCATAACCTTCTCAAGACACAGGCTAATTTTAATGGATGTGGCCATGACCTATTTTTCAAATAATTGCTGCTTTGAGTTGAAAAGTCTCTCTCTCATAATTTGACAAGTGGCATATTTTATTGATGTTCCAAATTTTGTGGGTTTTTTTCTAAATCATGTCAAACATTATTTTATTCAGAGGGTGAAAAATACTCCATCTGACAGACCACTAACTACATAATGGCTTTAAAGCAATCTTAGCAGGTGGGTTTTTTTGTTTTGTTTTGTTTTGTTTTGCCAACCAGTCATGGGAGCATGTTTTCTGATGTACAAGAGCAAAAAAAAAAATGCCCTAATAGCTACAATATCATTTCACGTCTATATGAAAGTTGAAAAAGAGAGAGGGAATATGAATTCTTGGTTGAAGCAAAGGAGACCCACGATTCTATTTTTAGTACAGAAAAGTTCAGACTAGCAGCTCTGAAATGATTATATCTGCTACCTTCCAAATTACCGTAAGCCAGACAATGGAGTAACAAAGAACAAGAGTTACTTTCATATTAGCATATATGTCATGTTTAATCAATCAGAGAAGAACTGTAATTACTTTGCTCTCTTTTTAGCAAACTTTAAAGAAAGGGAGTCATGAACTTATAAAGTAAATGTCATCCTGTTTGGATAGTTATAGTTTTATAGGTAATTTGTTGCAGATTTTATTCAGATAACTGGTAATTATTTCCTTTCGAGCTCATCTTCAATCCTACAGGCCATTTCAAGCACAAACATAAGGGCTACAGATGTAAAAATGGATGGATGTTACAAGCTAATTATTGTAATTGGCTTTGCGCAACGCATATCTGTTTATTGGCCCATGACTTACCTCTCTAAGCAAGTGTCATCTGCATAGAAGAATGTGATGGTCAGGAAGCACATGTTCTTGGACCTCTATCATCCGTCAGGGGGCCCAGATGGTTTGGAGGGTGGGGGTTAGGACATACAGAGTCAGGTAATTCTGTATTCGTATCCTGGTGTCTCTCCTTGGGCAAGATATTTAATGTTTCTGAAGTTTCATTTCCTTGACTATAAAATGGGAATATTAACCCTATCCTCAATGGATGTCTTTGAAATTGAATCAAGATCCTACACACACACACACACACACACACACACATACACACACCAGGATAGTACTTGACTATAGTCGCTTGTGGTAGGACCTCTCTTGCTAAGTGGATCATCGTCTACACCTTTCCATTCATGTTCCAGCATTGTGACTGCCTAGCTCTCCGACTTTGCTGCCACTCAGCTGGGAGAAGCATCTCTGGAGCATAATTCCCTCATCCCCTCCTGTCTGTCCAAGGGGAAGCTGAGGCCTGGTGCGTATTTCCCAGGCAGGACTCGGAGAGCCAATGTGGGCTGCTCAGAAGTCGAGTTGGAAAATTGGGGCTAAAAGAAAGAAGATGGCTGGCTTGAAGACATGGCTCACCGAGTCCATCTGCATCTTCTTGAGTGCTCAGCACACACGGCAACCACTCCACAGACTTCCCTGCAGTTCAAGAACCTGGGATGTCTCCAGCAAAGGCTCCAGCCAAATCATCGGATACACCTACGAACTCACATAGTGGGAAATGGGCCAGGCCAAATGGCTTCTCTCAAACTTCCTAAGGCGCACCCTGTGTTGAAAAATGAGAACTCATTCCCCAGGTGATGACACAGTTTGGGTGCGTCCATTTCTGAACTGATTCACTCCTTGATGAATTATTCTTGGCGAGATGATTCTTCCATATTGAAATCATCATTCAACCAGAGTCTCCAGACTGCATGAGCCCTCCTAGCATGCAGTAGACTCTACCCCCAGACACCTGGCTTGTCCTTCTGGATGCTCTCTGCCTGGGGGGTTGAAAGACCACTGGAGTGAAATGCAGAGGCCTGGCCAAGTCACTGCTTGGCCCCTGTCCCTTCCTTTGTAAAGCACAAGGACAAATTCTTGTTCTACCTATCTCACCAGGATTTGTCAAAGGAACCACTGTGTTTGAAAAAGCTTTAAAAAGGTGTGGTGTTACATGAATATAAGGAATCATCCTATGAGTTGCTTCTTTCTCGCAAGTGTCTGTTGCTCCCCAGCCATATACCTTCTTGCTTAAGACAACCTACCTCCTGAGGAGGCTACATGCTCTTTGCAAGACAGACCACGTTTAAAACAAAACAAAACAAAACAAAGTTTTTTTTTTACCCTCCACAGAACATAAGTACTTATTTTTAAAAATAATAACAGTCAGGGGTGCCTGGGTGGCTTAGTTGGTTAAGTGTCTGCCTTCGGCACAGGTCATGATCCCAGGGTCCTGGGATTGAGCCCCACATAGGGCTCCCCGCTTGGCAGAAAGCCTACTTCCCCCTCTCCCTCTGCCTGCCACTCCCCCCCCCAGCTTGCACTCTCTCTCTCTCTTTCTGTCAAATAAAAAAAAAAAATTTTTTTTAAATAAAAATAAGAAATAACAATCACCCAGTATCAGACACATAATAGATACCTGACTTAATTTTTTAATGAATTAATCTGAATTGGCTTAAATCAGGCATGTCAAAAAGACTGTGGAGGCCAGGCTGGCCAGGTCGGCTAGTGAAACAGGCCAGGTCTGAGTGCTATAGGCGCCGAGGTGAATTGAGGGGCATATGCCCCACTTAGAGGGGCAGCCCCTGCTTAGCACCAGCCAACCTGGGACAAGCAGAAGTGGGGCCCAGGTTTGCCAGGTTAACTGATTTTCCAAGAGAGCCAGCATCCAATTTTTACAGGAAATTCGTTCATACCTGGTCCAGATTTTTCCAAACACTGTCAGAACCAATGTGTGCAGGCCAAGCAGAAAGGCCCAAGGACCACAGGTGGCCAGTGGGCCTCCTGTTGACAATCTGTGATTTATGGATTCAGTCAATCGTGCCTCATTCTTTAAAAAAAAAAAAAAAAGTTTTATTTGAGAGAAGAGAGAGAACACAGTAGGGGGAGCGGCAGAGTGGAGGGAGAAGCAGGCTCCCCACTGAGCAGGGAGCCTGATGCCGGGCTTGATCCCAGGACCCTGAGATCGTGACCAGAGCCGAAGGCAGATGCTTAACCAACTGAGCCACCCAGGCACCCCTATCACGCCTCGTTCTAACAAATAAAAACAAACACGAAGATTCCCGTCATGCCCAGTTATAGTTCCCCCAACAGCTGATTGGAACAACGAGAGTCAGGCCTGCCCCTAATGAGCCTACAGGCCCTCAATCCTCACAACACCCCCGTGGGAAGGGCCAGCATGCCCTCACGGGCTGTGACGAGCATACAGCTCATGCCACATGTAACTCAGTAAATGTCTGTGTCTCCCCAAAATTCGTATGTTAAATCCTAATGCACAATGTGAAGGTGGGGCCTCCTTTGGTTTCCCACACCAGCCCCTCCCCTAGAGGAAGAGGCTGTTCCTCGTCCAGAAGGTTCTGTTGATCACAGCCACCTTGGCACCAGCTGCTGGTTCTCCCTCTGAGGGACCATCTTAGAGGCAGCTGACACCTTTACCTGCTGTTACCTCCATCATCCCACCTGGGAATCCAGTCTCCTCTGGGGAAACTTGTCTTCTCCTTACCCCAGACATCCGGTCCCCGCAGGAGAGACATGTGCCCATGTGACCCTTCCCTGGCTCATGAAGAGCCTCCCCTGGGATTTTTCAAGCCAGAATTGAAGAAGTCAGTCCCTCTCCGGTGGCAAACGTCTCGTGATGAGAGATCCATAAACCATGAGTGGCAGTGTCTGGCTCCATGCGGAGGAAGTAAGGAAGGACAAGGAAGTAGGCACAGAAGGAAACAAAATGACAGAGAAAGAGAAACAGAAACAGATAGAGAGAGTGACTATTGGAGGTAGCCGAACTCCCCATCCCCACTGTTCCAGGGGCCTTTCTGCATCTCTGCCCACCAGCTCGGTTTGACTATTCAGTTCTTCACTTCATTGTGTGCAATACTCCTTGTTGTTCAAAAAGTCCCTCCTCCCTTTCTCTAACCTAGCATGAGATGGGGTTTTGCCCCTGAAAACCGTAAGAGACTGAATTGTATGCATGAAGAAGACGTGACCTCGGCCCTTTGGGGGCTCACAGTCCAGTGAGGAAGAAATGCAGGTGCACAGGTAACCGCAAAGCCCAACTCAGGTAAGGACCAGTGGCCCGAGCAAGGACACCCCACCCAGTATGGGGGGCCGGGGCAGTGGTCTCTCGGAGGAAGGAACATCTGCACTGAAGGAAGCATAGGAAGCCACCAGGTGAAGAGGCTGCAGCAAAGAGTGATACTAACAGAAGAAACAGAATTTGCAAAGGCCAAGACGTGAGAACCACAGGACACTGTTAGGGAAGGAAAAGTAATTGCAGTTGGCTACAGGAGACCATGGGGGGAAGGGAGCAGGAAAGACAAGACGGGGATGTGGGCAGGAGCCAGGCTGTGGGGGCCTTGTAAGTCCTGTGCAGGCGTGTGAACTTCCTTCTACTAGCAGTGGGAGCCAGAGAAACTTCAGGCAGGGAAGAGACAGTCTCACCTCATGACCACAAGATGGCTGCTCCAGTTCCAGGAATCCATTGGATACTCACCCGGTCCTGTCCCAAGCAACAGGGAAGCAGTGGGTGGAAAAGAGCCTTCTCCTCTGGAACTTCTGTCCTTTGGCTGAGAAGAATGGCACTTTCCAGGTACTCCAGACTTTCTTCTTACAGCTCACTGGTAGAACTGGGTCAGATGACCGTCGCTATCTGCAACAAAGACTGGGAAAGAGAGGGCCTGACCTTTTCAGGCTTTTCACAAGGGGCAAGCAAGGAGGAAAAAGGCTAAGGTGGCTCTTAGGGAGGCAACTAATACTGTCTAGCAGCAAGTTTCAAGGCGTGTGTTTGTTTGTTTATTGAGATATAATTGACTTACCTCCCCCCCAACAAAAACCCAGCACCTGTTTAATGTATATAATTTGATGAGCGGGACATGTGCCTACCCTGTGACACCATCACCGTAATCGTGGTTAATAAACGTATCTGTCACCTCCAAAAGCTTTCTGGTGTCCTTTTGTGGCATTTCGCTTTCGTTTTTGAGGTAAGACCATTATGAGATCTACCCTCTTAGGTTTTTAAATGCACACCATATTAACAACAGGCACCGCAGGGCAGATCACACAACAGGTCTCTAGAACTCATTCACTGTGTACAGCTGAAACCTTACACCCATTGAAGAGCAACTCCCTGTTTCCCTGGCCTCCAGCCCCTGGCGACCACCATCTTCTTCTCTGTTTCTGTGAGACAGACTTAGATACCTCATGTAAGTGGAATGACAGTATCTGTCCTTCTATGACTGACTGACTTCACTTAGCATCATGTCCTCCAGGCTCATCTGTTATTGTAAATGGTAGAATTTCCTTCTTTTTAAAGGCTGAATAATATTCCATTTTATGTAGGCACCACATTTTCTTTATCCATTCATTCGTTGATGGACTTTTGTGTTGTTCCCGTATCTTGGCTATTGTAAATAATGCTGCAATGAACATCGGAATGCCGATATCTCTTCAAGACCCTGATTTCGATTCTTTTGTATACATACCCGGAAGTAAGATTTCTGGATCATATGGTAGTTCTATTTTTAATTTTTTGCAAAACCTCCAGTGTTTTCCATAGCAGCTGTACTAATTTACATTCCCACCAACCGGAATTAGAATCCCGGTAAATAAGGTTCCAATTTCTCAACATCCTCACCAAAACTTACTTGTTTTTTTACATATAATAGCCATCCTAACAGGTATGAGGTGATAGCTTACTGTGCTTTTGATTTGCATTTTCCTGATGATTAGTGATGTGGAGCCCCTTTTTATATATATCTGGGCAAAATATATATCTTCTTTGGAGAAATGTGGCTATTCAAGTCCATTTTAAATCAGTTTATTTGTTATTTTGCTATTAGATTATAGAATAATTCATGTTTGGGATATTAACCCCTTATCAGATCAGTGATTTGCAGATATTTTCTCATTCCATAAGTTGCAAGACAGACGTATAGACCAATGGAACAGAATAGAAAGCCCAGAAAGAAACCTACACATATATAGTCAACTGGTCTTCAACGAGGGTGCCAAGAAGGTGCAAGGAGGAGAGAACATCTCTTCTATAAATGGTGCTGGGATAACTGGGTATTCATATCCAGTTGGAAGAATGGCATTGGATCCCTATCAACTCGAAATGGATTAAGGACTTCAACGTTAGGTCTGAAAAGTGTAAAACTCCTAGAAGAAAACATAGGTGAAAGTCTTCTCGACATTGGTCTTGGCAATGATTTCCTGTGGCTTTGGTGTCCAAAGGCAAAAATAGACAAGTTGGCCTGGAGCAAAGGAAACCATCCACAGAATGAAAAGGTCTTTTTCACTGATGAGGAAGCTGAAACACCAGCCAAGTGAAGTGCCGTAGCAAAGTTCAGGCACTGTCGGTGGCAGAGTCAGGGCTGGGAGTCAGGACTCCTGTCTCCAGGCACTGTGCCCTCTCCCCTGAGCCCCACCGCCAAGGTCTCCTACCCCCGACATTTGAATTGATCAAGGCACATTGTCCACACATAGTCTCTTGAATCAGGGCATCTCCAAGCCCCTGATCCACCTGTAATGAGATCATTAATATTGTGGGGATCAGACAATAGGACAGATTTAGAAGTGTGATTTCAGGGGCTACCAGGACTCCCTGTTCTCACCATGCCCCCCCTCACCTTCTTATCAGGCTTTTGCCCCAGAGAGCGAGTGAGGATCCAGCAGATGGAAAGAAGGAAGGCAGGGGAATTACCAAGATGGGCTCCAGCTTATCTGCCCAGGCTCCCTCCCTGTCTTTCAACCCACCCAGATGTAACCCACAGTCAAAATATGAGCCCTGGCTTCAGGGGCCCAAATGCATCCGTGCTCATCCTGGCTCTGCCCGTGTGATGTTGGACAGAGTGGAACCTCAGTTCTCTTGTCTGGAAAATGGAGAGTGGAATTGGATGTCCACGTGGGTCTTTACAGCTTCAAAATGTCAGGATGCACTTTTCCCCAAAGTTCCAAACCTGCTGGTCAAATGGATTTCTAAAGTATGTGTACAGAGGGTCTCCAAACTTCCTGAAGCAAACAGCCCCTGTTCTTGGAGCCTCTTCTCAAAGGACCCACTTCCACTCATAGCCCTTGGCTCCTCTTAGAATCCCCCTCCTGTTGCCATGTAGAAGGCACATCCCCCTGCATGACCCCAATTGCAAGTCCAGGCTGGGAACAGGCTCAGAGAAGCCTCGTAAGGGCCTTGAGCTCCCCTGCACCCAGCAAAGCACTGTGCGGAAACCACAACCATACCACCCGACGTGTGAGTCTGGGGGCTTCTCCCCCCCTTCAGACTGCAGGGATGGGGCAGGGGCAGGAGAAGGAAGGAGAGGTAAAGGGCCAGCCGGCTCACACCTCACTTATTTGTAAGTAGCCCATGTGGTTTCACTTTGCACCCACTTCTCCAGTGGGAGGCTGCATGTTAGCACCTGGGGACACCTGTCTCCAATTAGCCCAACCATTTCCCTAAGAAATGATACCCCCAAGAAGATGGGACTCCAGCAATCTCCCCCGGCCCCCAGAGAGAGCTGTGGCTTTGTCCACGTTCTCTAGCCCATGGGGAAGCAGAAATAGAAAGAGGGACAGAGGAGGGAGATTTGGGAGGGCTTGCACATGGGGCAGGGAGAAGGAGCAGAAACACCTCCCAGGCCCGGAACCACCTGGTGGCCTTGTGGCTGCCAGGCATGGAGATGCTTGGCATTCCTCAGTGGCCACGCTGGACCAGAAATGGAAGCCAGCCTACTCAGAGGGCTTCAGAGGGCGCTGGGGCTGCGGGGGTCACCTTTTGGGGGTCTGGCTAGATTTCATGGTCCTGGCTGTCTGAATGATTTGCTGAGGATTCCAGCCCACTGGGCCGCCTGCTAAGGGGCCTCACCCAGCTGCGGAAAGGCTACCAGTTGCTTGGCTGGGCCTTCAGTAACACTAGAAAAACAAAACAACCCCTCCTCCACTCAGCTACCTTGAGAGTTCCCCCTTAACACATTTGATTGACTGAAAGTAAATTACTTACTCTCACATCTTCAGCAGGAGATCAGACTTCCAATACAGAGCTAATAGGGCTCAGTCCTAATACGGAAACGAGGAAGGATGGCTTTCTGGAACCACAAGCACAAACTGTAATTCTATTTCAAAAGTGAATGCATTGATTAATTCTTATGATCGGATTCCTAGGTCTCTCAGCAAACAAGCCAGGAAAAATCCTCATGGCTCAGCCACTTAGGTGTTTTGGTTTTTTTAATTCATGTACCATAAAATTGAGATATAATTCACAAACCATAAAATCCACCCCATTTAAAGTGTACAATTCGATGGTTTTTAGTATATTCAGAGTTGTGCAACCATCACCACAATCTAATTTTAAGACATTTCTATCACCCCAAAGAGAAACCTGTTAGCCATCACTCTTCTCCCCTCCCCAACCCGTGGGGACGATTCATCTACTTTCTGTCTCTTTATTTCCACCTATTCTGGACACCTTCTAGAAGAAGAATCATACAATATTTGTCTTTCTGTGCAGACTCCACGTGCAGCACAGAGCCCAACGTGGGGTTCGATCTTACAACCCTGAGATCATGACCTGAGTTGAAATCAAAAGTTGGATGCTTTACCGAATGAGCTACCCAAGTGCCTGGGTCATTTCCACTTTTGAAATAATTATGAACAATGCAACTATTTATGTATAGGGTTTTATAATAATTTAGGGGAGTTCCTTTTGTTTGACCTCTCTTTGAAAAATAACCAGGCTTAAAACATCTACCATTGTTTCTCACCCACTACTCTCAATTTTTCCTTTATTGTTGTTCAGAGATAATGTGCACAAAGTCCCAAGTCTGGGGCTTGGCACCAGGGTGGTCCTTGATCAATCAACAGGAGTTGGTGTTGATTCTCAGTGAAGGCCATTCATGAGCCTGAGCCATGGTGAACAAGGTCACTCAGAACAGACAACTTGAAGTGCCATCCATGCTTTGTGATGGGGAACTACTGTCCATTCTGGAGCTAGGGGACCGACAGAATCTCAGAGCCCTAGAACACTCCAGTGGTTCTTTGTGATGATCCAATGTGGTTCCTTATTCTCATAGACAATGAAACTGTTTAAGGGCGAGAGCTCTGACCCCAAGCATCAGAAGACCTGGGTTTGAGTTCTGACTTTACAACCAAGTAGTCACAAGATCTTAGCCAAGACACTGTCTTTCTGAGTTTCAACGTTTTCATCTTGTAAGTCAGGGACTCAGTGTGCAACAAACATACGTGTGCACCCACATACAAGAAACAATCATGGAGGCTCTATTCCCTGTTAGTGCCTGGTTTAGATACGTCTTGTCCTGCCCTGCTTTGGCAAAAATCAATGGTTCATGAATCCCGGGGACCAGATCTGCAGTTAGTAGGGAACATTGGGGTCATATTGAAATGGATCCTCCCCCCAAGAATGTAGCTTGACATGGAAAATGGAATCCACCAGTAAGAGGCTACAGAGTGTGGAGTTGTCAGGCCTGGCCCCCTGATGGAGCCCTACCCAATATGAAGGAGTGCTTGGAAAGGCCCAGCAAGAAAGTCTCTCGGAACCCCCAAACGTGCCCACTGAAGCAAGAGACAGCTGCAAACATCTGCCTCATGCAGACAGCCAAAAGTCACCAGGCGTCAGGCAAATAAGAAGTTTCCTTCTACCATTCCTCCCTGCCTCCCACACCGAGGATCCGTGGAGACAGGAGCTAGGGGGAAGAGGAGATTTCACAGGAGAGAAGCAGCCCCATCTCTTTCCTGCCTATAAGTCGTGCTAGAATCAGGACATCTGGAAACAGAGGACTGAATGCCTCAACTGTGTCTGGGTCGCAGCAATATAGGCCTTGGTCAATTAAAGTTGAAGACAAAGGTCATAGGTCTTCCCAAGTTGGGCTTGAAGAGCAAACGGGAGGGCTACCCCACGAAGATTCAAGTGACAGTAGGAAACAAAGATACAGTGGCTTTGATGTTCCCTGTATTGAGTCCTGACCCAACCTGGGGGTGATGTTCCTTATAAAGTAAAGAATGCCATCTAAGATGGGGCTCAGAGAGGAAGGACCATTCCAGAAGACTAGCATTAGATGGGTCTGAGTCTGCCTTCCCAGTCTGGCGCTCACCATCTGAGTGAGAGTAATCACTCTGCTTACTCTCTGAGCCTTTGCTTTTTTATTTGACAAATGGGCATGAGCCAGCGTGTCTCACAGGGTTGTGGTACTCCATAGCTGTGTATGCACGTGAGGGGAGAGAAAGCACTTTTTTTGACGTAGAAACATACAAAACTATTTCCTGTGCCACCTCTGGAGATAGGAGCAGGATTATGTGGCAAGAGAGGGGCACCAATGGGGAAGGAGGAACCTCTTTTGTACTCTATACTTCTGTACCATTGGGGTGGGATTTAGATTGGTGGGAAGGAGAAGATCTTTACCTGTGTCTTTCCCGGTGGTTGAGACCCACTTAGGTTGTGTCAGGCCCTAAGCCATACCCTTTTCATATGTTTGATCCTTACAAGCGTGTGATGAGATAGGTACTAGTATCGTATCATCCTTTATTTTATTCCTGAGGACAATGAGGCATAGAGAGAGTAGAGATCTGAGCAACGGAACCAGGATTACACCCCAATGTCTGCTTCCAATGCCTGCAACCAGAGGTAAGAGAGAATGTTTGTAGGTTTTATAAACTGGTGCCTAGAATAGTGCCAGGGACATAGGATGCCATCAATAAATTGTTTGAATGAATGAATAAGTCTACACATTACAAATATATTCATTGCAGAAAGTCTGGATACTTGAGGAATAGTGTAGAAGAAAATTTAAGTTATTCATAATCTCACGATCCAGAGATAACCACTGTATTTTTGTGTTTTTCTTCCAACATTTTTTCTGAAAATAGTATTTAAAGGGAAGCAATATTTACATAATTGAATTTACAATGTACACAGTTTTCTATCCAGCTTCTTTCACCTAAATGGCATCGTGAGTATTTTCCCATGTCATTTAAAATTCTTCAAAAGAACTGTATTAATCACTGCATGATATTTCACTGCATTGTTATATTAAAGTTTATTTAACCATTCCACTATGGTTGGACATTTGAGTTGCTTCCACGTAACTGCAATAAACATCTTTGTACATATAAATCTTTGTCCCAGTTTCCATTTCCTTGGCAGACATTTCGAGAAGAGGAATTACAGGTCAAGTATTAGGAGCATTTTTATGTCTCTAGGTACATACAGCAAAATAGCTTTCCAGAAAGGTAAGGCCAGTTTTCATGCCCAAAAGAATGTGCAACCATCTTATTTCACTCTTGTAAAAATTGAGGATTAATTACTAAAAACATTTTGCCAGTTCGGTAGGTAAAAATCAAGATCTTCTCATTTCTATACCCATATTTATTAACAACAAAGCTGGAAACGTTTCTATGTTCATTGCTTATTTATAATTCTTCTCCCAAAAATACTTCTGTCCTTAGTTCACTTTCCGATGTAGTATTAATGTTTTCTTATTGATTTCCAAGTGCTTTTTATATATGAAGACTATCAATCCTCTGTCAGATTTGTTTCACTGCAATTTGCTTTTGATTGACAGAATCTCCTATCACTACCTCTTAACTCTTTTCTGTAGTTGTCCACAAATCAGTTATAACTACACTTCCAGTGATATCTTTAAACTCATCACTTACACATTCTGTCAGAGAATAAGCCATCAACAAGGACACATGATGTCAGGAGATAGCCTCACGCATCACTCAAAACAGAGAGTGAGGTGGCCAGCTCCCTGTGCTGGACCCAGTTTCCACCACCATCACCGTGTCAGCTGCCTGCCTACTCCCCTGCCCCGGGGCCAGGCCACGCGGCCGACATAGACTGACAGGCATGCCCTTGAAGTGGCATTTTACCAATTGCCAGAGTCAGATCACAGATCTCTGGGCTCAGCTGCAGGTGTCAGAAGTCAGGATGGAAACCATGACAATGAGTAGTGACACGGGGCGCCAACAGATGTTTCTGTCCCTTACAGTTGCTGATCTAACAAGTCACTCACAGCTGGTGCAACTCTCTTGGGCCCCACGGTTACCGCACTGAGGGGAGGTTGCTGGGGATCTAACCTTTTCAATTTTCTGAGGTGGACACCGGGGATGAGGGCCAGAGAAGGACAGCTTCAGAGGGCTTTAACCAATAGGGTAGAGATGACGTTGCCTAAAAATACAACGTTCCAGAGGCCCCTATGTCACACATTGATTCATTCCTTCATTCATTCACAACACGTCTACCGGTTGTGAGAGGGGTCAGAAGGAGCCTTCCCAAACAACATCTTGCAGGAGCTGAATTATAAAGGATAATTGTGAGTTCAGCAGGAAGGGCATTCCAGAGAGAAGGAACAGCATATACAAAGGCCCAAAGGACAAGAAAGAACTGTATGTTTTATTGTCTCAACAGAATAAATCTCTTCAGCGCAGCTGAGGGACACTGTCCACCAGCATGTAATCGGCACCTCTCGAAGCACAGCCTTTACGACATATCCTAGTGGACCTGAAAGCCAGCAAGATCATCCTGTCAGCCCCTGGCAAAGCCCTCCACTTTCCTTGAGATTTGGCTCAGGGATGCCTGCCTTGTCCCCCCACCCCCAGACCCAGCAGGTCGTATGCCCCTATCCTGAGGGCCTACATTCCCCCAGACTTCCCTTTTGCCACTCCTCACCCTCCAAGTGCTATAATTTCTGTGTATTTGCTTGACTGGGCTGCAAGCCTAGGAGTCCAACCGGAAAGCCTGTGTCTTGTTCATCATTAATCCCCAGGGCTGACTGAGGCCTGGATTTGAGGAAAGCCTTACAGATCTTGTTGTTCAATCCCATCAGTTTGTGTCCAGGGAAACGAAGGCTCAGAGAGGTTCTAGAATGTGCTCCTGGAAAGAGGCAGTGCTGGGGTTCAGACTCACGTCCCTCTGTAAGTCCACCACATGGGGTGTCCTCCGTTACCTTCTGTGTGGGGAGGGGTGGTGCAGTTAGCAGCCAGACAGAATGGGCCCGAAGGCTGGGAGCTGAACTCTGGGCTAAGTACTAACCCAGAGTTGGTGAGAAGGGACACCTCCAGGAACGTCACCACCTGCTCTGCGCAGGGTCCCTCAGCTCAATGGGTGGAGGCAGCTGGGACGACGCAAGTGCAGAAGTCCGTGCACCATTTCTGTAAGAGCTGTGTAGCCAGCCCTGGGGAATGGGCCCCCTCTGGCCAGGGAGAGCCCCGGGCAAGGCCGAGCCACCCCTTGTCACACTGACAGGGACACTGCAAGCCACAGAGCCACAGGGCCAATGACCAACCCTTCCTTATGGGCTGCTTTGCCTCCACACTCCGTCCCTTAAAGGAATGAGTGACAGACTGTGCAGGTGAGTTCTGAGCAGAAGGTCCTGAGAACCTCGAGGACCAGGCTCAGTCCTGGGCTCCTTTAGAGACACACTGCAGACACTGAATGCCTGGTTGGGACTCCCTGCAGCATCTTCCCCCTGAGCGTGGCGGGGGAGAGGGAGGGAGGGAGTCTGCTGAGAAGCACTGATCATCAGCCAATTTTCTTTTCATTGAAAAATACGTAAGTCACATCTTTTCTTCTTCATGAGGGCCAGGATCTCCGTGAGGCCACACTTGGAGAAAAATCCTACGGCTTTCCTGCCCCGTGACTTGCCGTCTGTGTCCCGTGTTTTGTTTCTTCTCCTACTCTGGAAAAATTAAGGATCCCACCTTGATGTTCTGTGTCCTGAAAATCCGTGTTTCTTGGTTTCAGCTTGTGTGTAGTGTGTGGTGTGTGTCTGTATGGTGAGTGTGCATAGTGTGGGGAGTGTCTGCTGTGGCCGGGGGGGATGTATATATGGTGTGTGTGCGCGGTGTCTTAGTGAGGAAGTATGTGTGTTGTGGAGTGTGTGTGGAGTGTGGTGTGTATATAGTGTGCAGTGTGTTTGTGAGACTGCACGTGCGTTATAGCGTACGTGCTGTGTGTCGTGTGCGGTGTGTGCACGTTGGGGGTGAGTGCATGTGGCATGTTCGTGAGAGTGTATGTGTGCGTGTGTTGTGGAATATGGATAGTGCGGTGTGTGTGTGGTGAGTGTATGATGTGTATCCGTGGTGTGTTTGTGGGAATGTGTATGTGCGTGGTGTGTGTGTGCGTGTTGGGGTGAGTGTGTGTGTGTGGCAAATGTGTGGCGTTTGTCAGAGTACATGGGTATGTGGTGTGTGTGCATGTGTGTGGCATGTGGTGTGTGTGCGTGTGTAAGGTATAGGTATGTTTTGTGTATGTGTGTATTGTGTGTGTGCATCTGTGTGGTGT
>NW_023270377.1:99287153-99333536 GCF_011800145.1 Mirounga leonina
GTTTGTGCACGTGTTTGCATGTGTGGTGTGGATAGTGCATGTGTGTGCGTGCATGTACATGCGTGTGTGTGCATGTGCGGGGTATTTCATGGACCCCATTAGTCAGGAAACCCATGACCTTCAGTTCTAGGAAAACTGTCAGTGTTGATTCTTTGAAAATTCCCCCCTTATATTTTTCCTAGTCTTTATTTTTGAAAGCCTATGAATAAAGTGTTGGCCATCCTGGCTGCTCCTCTAATTTTCCCATCCTCTTTCTCCTATTTCCCATCTCTTTGTGTTTTTCTTCCCCTGTTATAGAAATTTCGTGGATGAATCTTCCAAAGTTTCTATTAAACTCTCTAATATGTTTAGATCTTTAATTTCCAACAGCTCCTTCTCATTCTCTGAATGTCCTTTTTTATTGCCTCCTGTTCATGTTTAATAGATACAACCTGCTTTATCTCTCTGATCATATGAATATATTATAGTCTTTCTCTGTTTCTGCATTTTCTCTGTCCAATATTCCTAACAGAGGCTTTCCTTCAATGTTTGCTGAGCCTTGGCTGCCGGATCATGCTCACGTGACGGGGACCGGATGCCTCCTGGAAGCTCTGCGTGCAGGGATGCGGCGTGGTGACAGGAGAGCTTCCTGCAGGTGAGAATACGGCGAGCCAGCTTTTTCATTAGGATCCTCCAAATGTCTGGTCTGTCTTTTTTGAACTGGTCAGCTTCCTCCATCTCCAGCGAGGAGGCACAAAGCCCAGAGGGCGGTTTTCAGGGAGCCAAGCCGCAGAGAGGAGAAGGGGAAGGATGGAGTCTCACTGTTCGGAATGTAGACTTGCCCTCAATCCCCTGTTCTTAGTGTGGCAACCCCTCCCCACTGTGCTGGTGTCCTGGAAGGTGGAGGCTCTTTGCTCTTTTTTCCAGAGCTTTTTTCCATTGTGCCGCTGCAGGAGGGGAGGGCCAGTTGCCTGCTGCATGGAATGAGAGAGAAAGTCTCGGGGTCCATCTGCTCTTCAAAGACTTTGAACTGTCTTACTGCTTGAAGCTCCTGACCTTCACCTTCAGAGCTACTCAATGTCTCCAACTTCTGAGCATTTCTGGGGTTCTGCTGTGGGATGCTTGCTTCTTGCTGGCCTCCCCCAACTCTCTCCCCAGCCTGGTAAGCTGGCTTTCTGCCTTCCTCCTCTGCTAAGTAAGTTCCTGGTTGTCTGTCCACTTTCCACCTCCAAACATTTTCTGGTCGTATCTCAAGTGTTGTCATCTCCTCCCTTGTTCTCTTTGTCCTTAGGAGTTTTTACTTTTCAATTCCTTCACTGTAGTTTGTTAGGGTTTGGGATGGGAATATATTTAAATGAATATATTTTATTTATTCTTTCTTTATTTGTTTTTTAATTTTTTTAATTTTTTATGTTATGTTAGTCACCATACAATACATCATTGGTTTTTGATGTGGTGATCCACGATCCATTGTTTTTGTATAACACCCAGTGCTCCATGAAGTATGTGCCCTGCTTAATACCCATCACTGGGCTAACCCATCCCCCCACCCCCCTCCCCTCTAAAACCCTGTTTCTTTCTCAGAGTCCATAGTCTCTCATGGTTCATCTCTCCCTCCGATTCCCCCCCCCTTCTTTTTTCCCTTCCTTCTCCTAATGTCCTCCATGCTATTCTTTATGTTCCACAAATAAGTGAATATATTTTAAATGGTTGTTCAAATCTGCCTTGTTTACCTTTAAGTACTTGATTTAAGTCTCCAAATTCCTATGCTTCGGGCTATCACTCACACTAAAGAGACCAGAGAAGCCACCTAGAATATTTTTCTTGCCATGGAATTCAAAAATAATCCTCAGCCCAGAGATGAAGAAATTTGTTCTATTTATTTTCAACATCAAGTCCTCAAACAAATATTAAGCACTTGTTACATGCCAGGAACAGAGTGAGATGCGGGGATGTGGACATCCGTGCTCTCGGCCCGTTGATCTAGCCAGAGAAGCAGACGTGTATAAGATCCAGTGTGACAATCGCCGTGTGCAGAGGATAGAAAGATGCAGTGACAGCAGAGACAGTGAACGAGTCAGCGTGCAGTGGGGGAAGACCAGAGACAGGGGTCAGCCCTCTCCCTGGGAAGCTCTGAGATCTTGCTCCAGACTCCTATCTGCTCTCACACTGAATCATGCCCACTCCCACCAGCACCAACATTTGGGCCCCTCTGAGAGCAGTGTAAAATTCTTGGGCTCTAGTATGTGCTCAATAAGTATTTATAGATCAAGTGAGAGATCTAGTTCTAAAGGATCAGCCCACAGCTCATTAGCTGTGTGACTACAGAAGTGTATATTTCAAGAGGATGGGTAGAAGGAGTGATTCTTTCTATTACGGTGGGTTAGGGGAAGCAGGTGACCAAAGCTCCTTCTTTCTGTCTACTCTGAGATATGCTTACATGTATTCACCCACTCATGCATAAATTCTCTGTATCTATCACCTATCTATCTATCTATCTCTTTCTTATAGACACCCCCCCACACACACAAACCCCTGCCCAGAGCTTCTGAGTCATGTGAATTTACAGTACAGAGGTCTGCAAACCCCTCTGAATGTATGGAGTTCACAACAAAGGAGAAGTCAGTAGAAGGAAAGAGAATGCCAATGATGGGGTTTGGGGCACACACCAGCCAGGGACTGGCCCCAGCCATAGAAAATGAAAATCCCACCCTGGGTATTCTCACCACGCACAAGCCTGAGAAGGAAGGGGGGCATCCAGGGGGTGGGGGAGGTGGTGGGGCATCAGAGACAATGTACTGCTGTCTTGGAAAAACCAACAGGTTGCTCCCGACAAAGCAAAAGGTGCCAGTAGGGAAATAGATTTGCAGGAGCACATGTGCTTGAAAAGGATAACTCAGAGCCTTTGAGCAGGAATTGGAGCGACAAAGAGAGGAAAGCCTGGAGGGTTCTGATAGAGGAAGAGGCAGCCGGGGACTCCCAGGCCGCCAAGTGCCAAGAATGGAGAGTGTGCTAAATCCTGCTGTGACAAAAGGACAGCTTAATATCAAGCTGCTATCAATGGCAGCAGAGAGTGCGTCCCCCATGCCACCAGGACAGGAGGACGGGAAGAGCGAAGCCCGGGGCAGCTAAGGGAAAAGCAAGTGGTATCCACTCTCCGTGACCTGTTGAAGATCAGACAGATGCTGGTCAATCCAAAAAGAGAGTTGAGGGGAAAAGAGGGCTCAGAATCTTCGGGAACCTTAGGGCGCCGTGCAGCTTTGCTCACGTGACCCTCGCCATTGTGCACCATTGTAGCGGTGAGGTCCAAAGAGCATGAGCATTTTGCCGAAGGTTGCACAGCAAATCTACCGCAAAGTTAGCCCCACAATTCGGATCTCCAGACTCTTAGTCCAACATCCATTCTCCCAGGATATCTGCTCCTCCTTTTGTGCTACCCAGCTTTAGCAGATCCTACAGTCCTATGACACCAAGGTGCCCAGGCTGTAGATCCGTAGACATCAGCTGGACATAGCTCAGCATCAGAGGGGACAGGGCATGGCTGTAATGGTGGACTCATCCTCTACCCCCTCACCTCCCTAAATACTCCCTTGCACCTCACTCCCACTTATCTCTGTCACGGGGCTTATCTCCGTCAGAAAATACTTTCCTGATTTGATGCCGTTCTCCCAACATCTTGTCTCCTCCCCTCCTAGACTTCACCTGCCTTGTCCACTGTGGTAGTCCCAGTGCTTCGCCAGTGCCGGGAGCATCACACTAAGGGTGGACTTAGATGAAGGAATGAATGAAAACGTAGCTCTGAATGCCAGCACCCCCTGTTATTAGCTGTGTGTCCTTACCTAAGTGACTTAACCTCTCTGAACCGAGTTTCCTTAGCTGGAAAATAGGGATAGGAAGAGCTCACTTTGTAGTTAAGTCATGGGAATTTGTTACCATGGGAACAGCGTACTTGGCACACCATATGCCTAAGCCCAATACGTGGTGGCTGTTACTATCCTTGTTGGCGCCTGCGCATTTGCCCAACCTGGCCTTAGAAATGAGGGCCTTGTATTGTCTGTTATTAGAAAGATGTCAGAAAAAAAAAAAAAAAAGAAAGATGTCAGTGATCTGGGACGTGGGCTTTCATCCCCGCCCGGCCAAGAGCCCATGTCGGGAGCCGCTCTAAAACCATCCTCCCCGCTCCCTCAACAAACACAACATCATAGATGGCCCGCCTCTGCCATGGGCACCCAGGTGCCCTCTGCTGTCCCTGCTTCAAATGCAACCTGCCCTATCTGTCCCGCTCCCCCTGCCAGGCCAATAGCATTCTGAGCCCCCATTTCCCACTCACAGGGGCAACCGTGAGAGACCCGTGTAACGGGCTCCCCCCGGGGTAGTGAGAGAGAGATCCTGGGGAGGGGACAGCTGGCTGAGGCCCAGTGTAACTGTGGGTTTCCCTTCTAGAACCAGAAGGGTTGCAGAGAGAGATGGTAGGCCATGACTTAAATGGCCTGGGAGAATGTCGGCTCCAAAATGAGTAATTTTACATGAAATGTATAAACTATGTGTTCTTGAAAATTATGTCTTTATACTGGGTTATTGATTACTTATTACATTATTATAAATGTACTCTACTGTTTCAGATACTATTAATGAATAACAACCCCCAAATTCAGGAGCCTAAAACAATAACCACTTTAATTTGTTCATGATTTTATGAATCGGGAATTCTAGAAGGGCGTGGCCGACACGCAGCCTCTCCAGCATGGCCCTCTCTGTGTAATAAGACTTGCTCCGGGGCATCTGGGATCTCCCAGAGCAAACATCTCAAAAGGACCAGATGGAAGTTGCAAGGAATTTCTCATCTCCTTTCAAAGTCAGTAGAATCATTTTTGCTTAACTCTATCGGTCAAACCTGTCCTGATCCAGCCCAGATTTGAGAAGAGGGGACATACACCCCATTTCTCAATGGGAAGAGTGTCAAAGAACTGGAGGTCATGTCAAAAACCACCACAACTACATTAGTCCACCCCTTATCCATGGGGGATACGTTCCAAGACCCTCAGTGGCCATTACTGAACCCTGGATATTACTGAACCCTGGTTATACTACAGATATTACTGAAACCAGGGATATTACTGAAAGCTGCATATACTATGTTTTTTCCTATACATACATATCTATGATAAAATTTGATTTATAAAATAGACACAATAAGAAATTAACAATAACTAATAATAAAATAGAACAATTATACAACATACCGTAATAAAAGTTATGTGAATGTGGTCTCTCTCTCTCCCTCACAGTATCTTATTGTCCTGTGCTCACACTTCTTGTGATGCTGAGGGTTGATAAAATGCCCATGTGATGAGGTGAAGTGAGGGGAATGACATGGGCACAGTGACGTAGCTTTAGGCTACTACTGACCTTTGACGATGCGTCAGAAGGAAGATCATCTGCTTCCAGACCACAGTTGTTGGTGAGTAACTGAATCCATGAAAGGGGAGGGACTCCTGTGTGATTATCTTCATCTGTTAGACCCAAAAAATGGCACACCCCACCCCCATCACAGTTGTAAGTAGGCATGGGGCTCAAGAGAGTGTGAGCCATTATTATTTGTTATGAAACTCTGGCTTCCCACCATGCTAAAATATAGTGTGCTTGGCAAGGATGCTGAGAAAGGGGAACCCTCTTACACTGTTGGTGGGAATACAAGTTGGTACAGCCACTCTGGAAAACAGTATGGAGGTTCCTCAAGATGTTAAAAATAGAGCTACCCTACGACCCAGCAATTGTACTACTAAGTATTTACCCAAAGGATACAAACATGGTGATTCAAAGGGGCACATGCAAAGTTTTTAGCAGCAATGTCCACAATAGCCAAACTATGGAAAGAGCCCAGATGTCCATCGACAGGTGAATGGATAAAGGAGATGTAGTGTGTGTGTGTATATATATATATATATATATACACACACACACACACACACACATACATATATATACATACATATGTGTACATAGAGAGAGAGAGAGAGAGAGAGAGAATGGAATACTACTCAGCCATCAAAAAAATGAAATCTTACCATTTGCAACGACATGGATGGAACTGGAGGGTATTATGCTGAGTGAAAAAGTCAATCAGAGAAAGATAATTATCATAGGATTTCACTCATGTGTGGAATTTAAGAAACAAAACAGAGGATCATAGGGGAAAGGAGGGAAAAATGAAACAAGATGAAACCAGAGAGGGAGACAAACCATAAGAGACTCTTAATCATAGGAAACAAACTGAGGGTTGGGGGAGGGGAGGGGGGTGGGGGATGGGGTAACCGGGTGATGGGCATTAAGGAGGGCACGTGATGTAATGAGCACTGGGTGTTACACATGACTGATGAATCCCTGAGCTCTATGTCTGAAACTAATAATACACTATATGTTAGTTCATTGAATTTAAATAAAATAAAATTTAAAAAATAAAAATAAAATACAGTGTGCTAGCAGAACCTGTCAGGTACAGTGAGGTCAACAGATCAGGAGACGACTGTCATTGAAAATACAGTGGGTTACTCACCGTTCCCAAGCGAGAGGGGCCACACGGAGAAGCAACAGTGTGGGTCAGGAGGCAGTGGGAGCAAGAGGAGCTGCGGATGCGCACGAAGGCATGGATGAGTCAGGGTAGGCACTTTTGAGATCAGCTAGTCTGAATAATCTCAGGGGGCTCTGGGGGGACAGGGGTGTCCCTAGTTGTCCTGTACCCGGCCCTGGGGTGAGTAGTGGTAGTGGATAGTGATCTGAGTGTCAGAGCCTAATAAAGGACATAGTTGGAGGTGTGGACTCTGGACTGGTCGGTTTGTATTTAAAAAGTGTGTGCCAGGTGAGTTGTTTATGATCTCTAGGAATTGGCTAACCCCAAAGGGGCAGTCCCTCCAAAGTCACCAAGGTCCCAAAATGCCAAAGCATCAGAATACAGATCTAAAAGCCACAGTTAATGTGCCACATGTTGGACTGGTTGGTAGACCCTGGTCTAGCCCACGTGGCCCCCCTCAGAGGCAGGAGGACGCTCCTCCCCTGAGGGGCTCCTCCCACCCCTTCTCACAAACAGAGCCCGGGCCGTCCCTGTTGTGGCCACCATCCCATCCCGCATTATGTTTCCACGAAGGCAGCCGGTTAGGTGCCTGCCACACCACCCCCCCACCCCCCACCCCCCGCTGCCGCTGCAGTCATAACAAAGATAAGGCTGGGAGGGGAGCCTTTCTCTTAAGCACTTCAACACGGTGTGACAAGAGACTTTCTAAACATCATCTCATGTGGCCAGCACTTCAAAACCCCCATCCCTCACCCGAATCACACTGGCCCTTGATCTAGTCTTAAATGAGCCTTTTGGTGCCAGGAGCTGGTTAGACATCTGGTTCCACTTGGCTTTGCAGGGGGGTTGCGAAGGGTGGGGGTGCTGCTACCTCAACTAAAACCAAACCCTCCAACTCAGAAACACGCATCAAATCAGATCGCATGGAACTGCATTTCAGAACAGCGAGGAGAGACCAGACGATGGAGATGGAGAGAGATAACCACCAAGGGAAACCCACCTCCACAGGGCCCGGCAGCAGTGGGCACTGCCACTCCTCACCCACGCACTCCAGCCCCACCACTGCACCAGGAGGCTTCCATCCTCTTGGTCCTGCCGCGTACCCACCCCTGGGTCCATGCACTCTTGACGTGCCGCCAGCCCGAGCTACTCTAGTCTCCCCCAGACCCACAGAGCCCTGCCGGCTGGCCTCCTATGACCACACTCACCCCTTCTTTTTTTTTCTTACAGATTTATT
Organism: Mirounga leonina; assembly: GCF_011800145.1. Classification (NCBI taxonomy): domain Eukaryota; kingdom Metazoa; phylum Chordata; class Mammalia; order Carnivora; family Phocidae; genus Mirounga; species Mirounga leonina. The sequence goes on from NW_023270377.1 coordinate 99,294,941, forward strand.
TATTTATCTGAGAGAGAATGTTGCAGGGGAGCAGAGGGAGAGGGAGAAGAAAAGAGAATCTCAAGCAGACTCCCCACTGATCAGGGAGACTGACACGGGGCTCGATCTCATGACCCTGAGACCATGACCTAAGCCAAAATCAAGAGTCGGCGATTAACCAACTGAGCCACCCAGGCATCCCCCCACATTCAACCCTTCTAATGTGTTGCCAGTTCAGCAGCTAGAAAGCATTTCTAGGAACAGACCTGATCGGAGCCTTTCTGAAAAATGGAAATGTCTTCAAAACACAGATCTAAGGCCATCCATGAGCCTGGTCCCGACCTGCTGCTGTAGCTTCCCTGTACCACCCTCCCTCCCCAGCCTCCAGCCCCAGGGCCTTTGCACATGCTGATTCTGCCCACTCACCCTCCTCACCTTCACTAGCTCTGTATCACTCAGCTCCCTACAGTTTCAGTCCTCACATTGCAGCTCAAGCTCACCCCCAGGGACACCGCTCCCACTGCCATTCACCCACGAAACGGATTTCTTTGTTCCAAGTCTGGCGCAGCTGTGGCCCTCCCAGCCAGCACTTTCTTCCTCCAGTTTTCCTGGGTGATTTCTTGTTTAATGCTCATCTTCTCTACCAGACTGAAAGCTATATAAGAGCAAGGGGTGTTTCTGTCTTCTTCACTACCTAATGCAGTACTTGGCACACACATTCAACTCGATAAATGAAAATGATCATGAAAAATGAGTATTTCTTGCAAGTAACAACAAGGCCAAACTATGGCTACACCACTGACACATGCTGGGTCCTCACTTCGGCTCAGTGGTAGATATGTGTGGTCATGGAATGTTCACTTTACCTCCTATGCAGCCTCTGGTGACTTGACTGTTTGGGGACATGAACATGGGTCTTGTGCCTCTGATAAGAAGAGGATGCTGCCTTTGTGTTTTCTGTGATACCCTCAGAGCTTAGGTGTGGGGGTGGGGAGAAGGGACCACAGTGATATGAACAAAGAGGAGAAAGAAAGAAAAAGGAAAGAAACCAACTAAATGCTACAATTATGCAGTCTTATGAAAATAAAAGGATAATCTATGTCACAAAGGTGGGGGCGCAAAACAAAGCTGCTCTCAAAGGTCAATGCATAGCATCGGAAAAATAAAGAGCAGGGCGGTCACTTCAAGAAATTGGAAAAAGAACAAAATGCATCCCTAAGGATCCAGGAGGGAAGAAATACTAGAAGAGGAGACGGGGATTTAGGGAATTAAGAAACAGAAATCTGCAACAAGACCATCTGCCACCACAGACAATAGCTGATCGTGAAACTCACTAGGTGAATAGGTGACCTTCTTGGCTTCCCCGAAGCCCACCCTCCTTCCTCCATCCTCCTTCCACCTTCAGTTTTCCAATGTCCTCTGGCCCCTCTGTCTCTTCAGATCTCTTCCCAAGAAAGGATCTAGTAGCTGCTCATCTTAAGGAGTACATGCCTGGTGGCAATTCTGTAATGTTACTTAGGAGGAAGGGGCATTTTAATGGGAGACAAAGGTATATAGATCTACACCTTAAGATAGAAAGATAAATCTCCAGTTAGACCCTAATGAGCAGGCAGAAGACACCCTGACTTGGAAAGGACAGAAGAGCCTGGATCAATGAGACTATAACCCACACATTGTGAGTTGGGCTTTTCCCCAGTGAGTCGGGGAAATGGAAAACAGCTTGTAGGTGAATGAGTTCTGTAAATGGAAAAGGAAGCTAATGTTTATTAAGCTGCTATTAGGTCAAACACTGTGCTAGGAACTTGATGTCTATTTAACTCAATACACAGACTAATGCCAGGAAGAAGGCACAATTATTACCATCTCATAAATGAGGAAAGTGAGCCTCGGCAAGGACAGCTCTGTAGGACAAAGCTGCCATGTGAGCCCTTGGGGAAACCATTGTCCTGTCCTTGAGTCCTCACTGCGGATCCCCAGAGCCAGCTGAAACTGGGGAACTGAGACTGGGCCACTCGGAATAGAATCGAAGGAGAGAAACCAACGCAAGAAGACAGGACTAGTGGCAAGGATGGGGTCCAGCACCCAGGGTCTCTGAGTAGTTTCACCCCCAGAGTTGACCCCAAATAAAAACCACACATTTTGTTGATTCTAAGACACAGTATTTTCCCGCAATGTAACCTCCCTAAAAGCAGGATGCTTCCTGGAGTTGGTGTTAACCAGGTGGCAGTCGGGGCATAGTTGTCACGACCTGAACGTGCATGCACGTGGTCATAGATGTTCAAGATGCCTCGCTTCAGTTGTGCTATGAACACAATTGGTCTCCTACACGTGAAGTTTCGTTACTGTTTATAACATCCTCTTAAAGTTTTGATTCAGCATTGAAACAAAGCCTCGTGGGCACACAGAAAGGCAGGGGAACAGAGCACAGGTAGACTTTGGTTATCAGTGAAGCGATCATTAGCACTGGAGCGATGACCCCAAGTCCATGTTCTTTTGTAAAACCAAGGCCCTTGGGTGCTTGGTGAACCAATTCAGGACACCACCATACCAGCCCTAGACTACCCAGCCCTGGGCTTTTTTTACGTGAAAAATCAATCCCCAATGTGTTGAAGCCCCTATAACTGGGACTCTCTTGTTATCAGCACCACGAGCTCTTGCTGGCTGATGAGAGTCGGGCTACAGAGCAGTGGTCCAGGGGCAGGGTCAGGTGCAGCCCAGCATGCAGGAGGCAACGTGATGATGATGATGATGATGATGATGATGATGTTGATGGAGAAATCCACTGCCAACATTTGAAAACTAAGAGATGTGAAATAAAAATCTAACTCTCCAGCTTCATTTGAAAAATCAGACAGGCAATACTGGGTCCTTATTCTTGCAGTGTGCAGGAGAGGACAGGTGGGTGCCTTGCAGGTGGCCACAGTCCCCATCAGGCCCTGACTTCTCTACTCCACCTGCCTGGTGCCTGTAGGCATTTGGATTTGCAGTCCCAGCCCTAGACGTCCCTTCTAACCCCAAAAGTCTAGTAAGGACTGTCTAGAAGAGTTTTGAGCAAATTGCAAGGTAGTTGGAGAGGTATGTTTTCATTTGATCACAATAAGCTGTTTTTATTTGTTTCTGACCTGATGGTTTAGCCCTACTAAGATAGCTGATTTTCTATCCAACTCTCCCCGCTGCGCAACCCCCTCCCCCCCCCACAGAAAGCCCTCCAGCCTCAAATCCTAGATATGCCAAGAGATTGCTGGTTTCAGAATTTCTGACTTCCCTCGGGTATCCTGGTCCTTCCTGTACCTGTTCCATGTCTGATGGAATAAAGATCCTGTATCACAACTCACGCATGGAGGTATTCGTGTTCATTCACCTTACCCATTTCTACAAGGTTTGGTTTCCATTTCCTGTGGCTACACTAGCCCTACCTCCTCTACACCCCAATCCCAACACAGAAGCTTCATTCCTTCATCCCCTAGGCCAGGGTTTCTTAGCCTCAGCACTAGTGACCTTTTGGGCCAGAAAACCCATCACTCAGTGTTGGGCGGGGGCAGCTGTCCTGTGCATTGTCGGATATTTAGCAATGTCCCTGGCCTCTACCCTCTGATACCAGTAGCGCCTACACCCCTTCGCCCCTGTTGTGACAACCCAAATTATCTCCAGACATTACCAAATGTCCCCTGGGACCAAAACCAGCCTGGTGAAGAACCTCTGCCCTACACCAACTCCTCTCCTCTTTTCCTAAGAGACAGATAACACCATTTTATGACAAAGTCCGTTTTGAGCCTAAGGAAAGGCTGGGGAAGGGAGAGGCGGTAGACAGAACTCTAAGATGGCCCCCAAGATTCCAGCCAACTGGTGTACATGCCTTGCATCATCCCCTCCCCTTGAGTGTGAGTGGGGCTTGTGGGTATAACGGGACGTGACTCCCATGGCTGTGTTACGTTATATGGCAGAAGAGATTCTGCAGATATAAGTAAGTCCCTAATCGGGTGACTTTGATTTAATCAATAGGGAGATTATCCCAGGTGACCCTCACCTAATCCGTTGAGCCCTTCAAAAAGGTCGGAGTGATTCTAAACAGCAAAGAGTCTCCTGTTGGCCTTAAAGGGGCAAACTGCCTCACTGGAGAGGGCCACATGGCAGGGGACCACAAGCAGCCTCGAGGTGCGAAGAAAGCCCCTGGCTGCTAGCCAGGAAGAAAGCAGGACTCTTAGTCCTACAACCACAAGATACGAAATTTCGCCAACAAGTGAGCTTGGAAGGAAACCCTGAGCCTCAGATGGGACCACAGCTCCAGCTGGCACCTTGATTTCTGTCTGGTGAGACCCTAAGTAAGAACCCAGCTGTGCAGTGCACAGACTTCTGAGCTACAGAAATGGCAGAATAATGAATGTGTGTTGTTTTAAGCCACTGAAATTGTGGTAATTTGTTACATGGTGATATGAAACTAATATAGGAGGGAGAGGTTCCAGGGTTTGGGAGTGCTCAAGACATTTTTGTTAAGAAGGAAAGACGGAAGGGAGGGAGGAAGATAGGAAGGAAGAAGGGAAGGATTGAGGGAGGGAGGGGAAGGAAGGAAATCCACTTTAAAGTATCAGAGCCCAGACAGTCATGCTTCTAGCAGGAAGATGAGCCTTCTGCACTACCATCCATTGGCCCTCCTGGAGCAGTTGATTTTCCTGCAGTGGAGGTGAGTCTGGAGGTGACATCCCCATCAGACCTCTTGGCAAGGGACCGATCACTAGCCGGCAAAGTCGCCTGCTCAAATCCCAGCTTAGGTGTCACTTGTAGCAAGCCACTCTCTGCTCCTTTGGCTGCACTCCTCTGTCCATGAACTTTCTAAAGCTAAGGCTTTGAGGCTTAACTGTCAATTAGATCGGTGTCTACTCTGCTTATTCATTGGACCCGTTTTTGTTGAGCATGAGTAGAGTGTGAAGCAAAGTGCACGGCCCTGGATAGACACTGGTGAACATGAGAGACTTCCGCCTCCCCGCCCTCCGGGAGCTTATACTCTAATGGGGAAGATGGAGGGGAAAAAGCAAGAAACAAGCCAAGAAGCATAATACATGTGAATTGAGTTAAATGCTGAAGAAAGAAGCTGGCTGTGTCCAACACTGTAAAAACTTCTCTGATGCACCCCCATCACAAGGCACAGGTGCCCACCGTAGGCTTGCTGAGGCCTCTCCTTTCCCACTCGCACCAAGAAAGGCTAATTCTAGTATCCCAGCTTTCAAGAAGAGTCAAGGAAAACATCAAGAGAGGGCATGCCAGTTGGAACTGACAACTGCTTTTAGGCTTAGAGATATTGGCTTATATTTCTTTCTTCATCTAAAATCTACAGCCCCAGTCTATTCCACACAGGATTAGAGGCAGCATAAGAAAATACTTACAACACAATAATGTAGAGAAGGATTGTAAGTAATGGTTAGTGAAGATATGAAGAGACTAGGAAGCTAAGGCCAGTGGATAGAGAGAACATACATATGTATATTCATCAAAGAAATCTCTAGTGATGAATGTTGAGCTACAGCCTCAGCCCTGAGCTTCCAAGCAGGCAAAGTGAAATAGGAAATAAGATAAGTTACAAAATTCACATTGTGTACGAGAAAATAAATTCATTTCGGAAGAAACAAATATGCCACTGACACTTAAATCTGAAAGAAATTTCTGGCATGGTTTTTCATATATGGGACACTGAGAGGTCATGTGTTTGTCATATCTGGTCCTTTCAAAATGATTAGATCTTTGAAAATAAGGACCAAGACTGGACCATGAATAAGAAGAAAGAAAAAGGCAATAGTCCTACCTTCTCAGCTCAATTAACATTTTGAAGCAGCCGCTCCATTTCATGATCCCTGTGTTCTGAAGATGAACATGAGGCTAAGGTCTTTGGTCTGCAGCCCATACGCATCACTCCCTGTCTCTTCTTGGTGCACCCCCTTGCATCTGTGTACTCGAGAACAGAAGCTCCATGAGGATGAGGATTCTGTCTGTTTGTGTCCACTGCTATTACTCCAGCTCTCAGGATAGCACTCAGCACATACTAGGTGCTCAGCAAATATCTGCCGAATAAATAAATGAATAAACCTGTCAACTGCTTCCAGGATTTAAGAATTAGAACCCCTGTTGAGGAAGACAGACTATGTCTCATTCATTTTTGCTCACTTACTTTGCACATAGCAAGTGCTCTTCAGATGTGAGACCCCCTTAATAACGGTTCACACGACCTAACCAGCCATACTTCTAGTTGTCCTTCTACATGCATTATCTTGTTAGATGACCACATTTTGTCAGAAAGGACTGGACTCTCATGCCCATGATTCAGATGAGTAAATTAGAGGATAGAGATGTTAAGTGACTTCTTTAAAAGTGACATCCTTAGTAACAAGGCCATGCTTGGCCTCTAAGCCCTTGATAGTCAGTCCAATGCTTTCCATTTTCTCCAGAACTATGTTCTAATATCTCTTGAACTCCCCACATCAACTAAGGATATTTAAGCACATAGTAGGTACTCAAGAAAATCTTGAAACTACTTGAATTCCTAGCCTCTCCTAATGCTCTATTTATACCTCTCTGTATGAGTCATCATTTTTGACTGAGTCAAAATCCTTCTGAGCCATAATGGTCACTTAGCTGAAGATGATCAATGTAGCAGAAAAGTCTGAACCTCCTGTCTCTCAACTCTCAATGGATAGACTATCTCTAGCTGATGTAGGAAGTTGTGCCTCCCTTTTATCTATTCCTTTAGAAAAGCCTATTGCATGAAGTAATTCTGCAAAGAGCCATCCAGAAGAGCTTCCATTTGATGACTCAACCCAACCATCCTTGGGCCTACAGCATGGTTCTCTGGCCCCATGTGATGCGAAATACCACCAATGAAGAGGGATCATAACAAGCACTGAGGAACCCCACAGTATCCAGTAACCTCCAGAAAGTGTGCTTTTCCTTCAATCCAATGAAAGGCTAATCAGAAAAGTGACAACATGGTCCCTCATCCATTCCAGGAACAACTATTAACATCCAAGTGGCAGACTGCTCTAGGCACTTGGACAACTACAATATAATATGTTCAGTACAAACATAGACTTACTAACATGGTGCAATTGACTATCTGAGGAAGGCAACCTCCACTAGCTTGAGGTGGGAGTGAAGGATCAGGGGAGCCTTCATGAGGACTTGTTACTTCAGATATGTTTTTCAAATGATGTGTTCCAATTCTCTCTCTCTTTCACATGATCTCCTTCCTTCTCTCTTCTTAATGCTGTACTGTCCAGCATATTGGATTTATTCTCAAATATGATGGAAAAAAAAATCACCATCCACCCAGACTTAAATGACCCTTAAGAGATGAACTAACTCTCTTCACATACCAAAGGTAAAGTCCCAAAGGATTCTGACTGGCTAACCTGAGCTATTAGATAAGGTCATACAATAGAAAGTCTTCTACCAGGTTAGAGAAGGGACAGTCCCAAAAGGAAAAGAAGAATTTCTCTTAGAAGTACAGGCAAGGGGACCAGACTCACTCACTCGCCATCAGCCCCAGTTCTGGACCCCTCTGAGCCCAGGCTAGAGTGTTGCCTGTTTGGTTTGAAAAGAAGCAGCTCACACTGACTCTCTTATTTGAGCCAATGTAGAGCCACTGTCCCACAGCCCCACAGTCCCACCTCAGCTGTGGTACTCAGTTGCCTGTTCTCTTGCCCACACTTCTCTTCCTCTCCCCCCTGGGGGCTTTCTCTGGCACCACAGAGTTTGCTCAGCTGACTCAAGCACAGCCCTGAAAAGAAGGGGGTTACACTCCACCAAGGGATTCAGTGGATAAATGACCAGCCTCCCCATATCCCCTGGGTCAATTCTGAGGCATGTTCCCCATGGCTTTGCAGAGGTTACCTCATGGACTTGAGTCCCTCCTCAACAACACATGCTTCACTGGTTCTAGCTCTTCTTTGCCCATTTCTCCCACTTCCCCACTTAAGCTTCCTAAACAACCACATCCAACCAAGACTTCATCCCTGGTTCTGCTTTTGGGAAATTCCAAAGCCAGAAAGCTGGTTAGACTAGGGGCTGGGACAAATATGAAAATGCAGTAGGAATGGACTGGTCTGAACCACATTGATATTGATCTTCTCAGTGAAATAATTTCTTAAGGCATCCATTGTGTGTCCCATTTATCTTTGGTTGTCCTCGGTGCCCAGCATAGGGGACACTCAGCAAGTATGTATTAAAGGGGATCCAGCTGCCCAGTGTGTGTGTCCAGGAGGTGTGCCCCCTTGCCTGTATAGCCATGTAGTAGCTAAGATTAACTAAGACATGGGTGCTCCTATAAGCTGGAAAAATAGTAGAGTGGTTGGTTGGGTTTTTTGGTTTTTTGGTTTTGTTTTGTTTTTGTTTTTGAGAGATAGAAAGCAAGTGAGGGAGGGGTAGAGGGAGAGGGAGGGAGTCTTAAGCAGGCTCCATGCCCAGTGCAGAGTCCAGTATGAGGCTCAATATCATGACCCTAAGATCATGACCTGAGCCAAAACCAAGAGTCAGACGCTTAACCGACTGAGCCACCCAGGCGCCCCTAGTAGAGTGTTTTTAACGAGTGATCTAAAAACAGAGAGAGAGTTAAGGATGCTTCTCATAGCTGGAAGAAAGATAAAAGGACAGTTCATAAGTGATTAGGAGAAAATGAGTGGTGGTGTGTCCTCCTCCTGCACCCTACAGCTGCGTATTTCTGACAACATAGCCTGAGTAGTCAAAGGCACCCTCGGCACCATGGGGAAAGAGTCCTGTGTCTGGGAGACTCAACAATTAGGGAGAGCTAATTTGTAAATATCAACTTTCATAATTGACCGTTGATCCCAAGACCCATGAGTCAAGGGCACCATTTACTTAAGCTAACAACTGTGAAACCATGAAGTCTTCTTGTTTGAGACATCATGGAGCTTGAAGAATTATCACAAGAAACCCCAGCCTTTTAAGACTAAGGTTCAGGTATTGTCTTTCAACAGAGAGAAGGGGAATCACGTTGTCCCTATAGATTTCTCCATTTCCATCAGGTACAGACTCCAGCATCCCAGCCAGCAGGATGGGAATGGATGTTCCCAGACTCGTCACAGTGCAGATTGATTATCCCAGAGATTGGACCCTGGTGAATTCCGTACCCAGAACATTCATGAATCTTCCCTCCCAGTTGGAGGGGTTGTCTTCTCCCTTGAATTCAGAAGGAGAGAACTCCTATAAGATAAATAGATGCACGCCTCTGCACAATATTTTATACAGGTACATGATTTGGAAAATTAGGTCAGAGGAGGGAGGGAAAATGGTGATTCATTACCAGGGCTTGAGAGAGGCAGGATTACCTCATAAGAAATTCAAAGGTAATCAGTTTTTCCCAATTGTCATGGTAATGAATCACCATTGTTAATAAATTAGGAAGTCAGTTACACCTTTGAGTAGCTGGATAAACCAGAGTTGCCTGGCATCTGTCTTCATTAGGAAAGAACCAAGGAAATGATGGACCGGTGGAGGGGGAAGGGGCACTGGGGGGTCCCGATTGCCTTCTTCACCTGAGGGTCAAGAAACCAGACTTTTTACTTACCGTTCGTTCTCTTCGAGGCCACGTCACCCAAAACCAAACTAACCCAAATAAGTCTTTAAGACCTGAAGTCACCCATCCAAGATCTGTCAAAGTCCCTCGATGAAAAATCAAAGGCAGCAGCAATTTATTTATTTAATGGAGGAACAGCGGCAGGGAATAATTCCTGAACACCGCTCAGTGCAGGCGGAGGTCTTTATTAGAACAGATTCTTTTTTTCCCATGCAAATGAAAACCAGGAAGGGAGAATGAGTTCATCCCCCTGCTGCCCCCGCCTCTCTGAATCTGGAGGGTTTTAGCCTCAGAGCTGGTCATTTCAGAAAATCCAAGTCCAGTGGTTCAAACAAAGTGGTCAGGGGCAGTTTGCTGTAGTGTTTTATGGCTCAGTGAGGGATCAGGCATCCAGCTCTAGGAGATAAATCAGCTCAAACTCCATCAGCCTTCAGGACAGACAAATCTTTGGTCATGGAGTTGTCAATAATCCAAGCATAACTTGGAATGCAGTTATAACTCTTTATTGCTTTTAGGCCCACACACACAAAAAAAAACCTGAGACGAATTCTGATCTATATGATTTGATAATGGCATCTGACAAGTTCCTATTTATTCGAGGGGTGGGGGATAAAAATCTTTTTTGTCTGATCGTTGTGTCAAAACCCTGCAAGTCATTTTCATTTCTCTCTTTTGAGCAAGATTAAAAAGCAAACCCCCATGCATTCTGTCATATGATCCTGGTGCTGAGAGTTCGAAACATTTCAACAGTAATTTAATACAGGGGATTTGAGGAGATTGAGAGGGAGAGAGAGAGACAGAGAGATGGAGAGAGAGGGAGAGACAATAGTGAGCCCTGGGAAGACCAGGAGGGTTACCTGATAGGAGACAAGATGAGTATCAAACCTGTTACTGTGTCTCATTTCCCCATTCAGCAGGGAGCTGCGTATGACAGCCTCCACAGCCTCACCAGAGATTTTCTGCAGAACCAGGAGGAGGAGGAGGCCAGTTAGACTTCCAGACTGGGGGAGAAGGACCCAGGTCCCCTCCCTGCCCCAGCTGTTTCTACCAAGAGCACACTGCTTGATTGGTCCTGCTGCTCTGCTCTGCTCTGAGAGGCTCAAGGCAAATCCATCATTCATCCAAACACCAGACCCCCTTTAGGATCAGGATGGGGGATGAGCCACTTCAGGTCTCCATGGCAACTTTCAGTCCACCCCTCTCCCTCACCTTCCCCCCAGTGCACAGGCATGCACTCGCCCACACACACACGTACACACACACGTGCACATACACACATGTGCATGTGCACAAGACTCAGGCAACGTGTTTTCTGTTTCTCATAAATCCTCATGGCTGAAAAGGATTGCTGTGTCTAAGCCCTGCTAGACATTACCCCCTTTACCATGTTGTCTCTGGTGAGAAAACCATGATTATGCTTTATATGAAAATATTTTACACAACCAGTGATTGTTGTGGAGATATGGAATCTTACTGTCGGGAATATCAGTCCCACTCCAAAAGATGGGGGCTCAGGGGGCGCTGGGGCTGCTGTACCCTCCCGAACCCCTGGAATAAACCTCTGCTGGCTTCCTTGAGAAGACCTCCGTGCACGTAAAAATGGTTACCTTATCCTCCCTCAGTTTTCTCTTCTTCCTCAGTTTCTCAGAGACATGCAACAACCCAACTTAAATACTTACTTAATACTTTAGGGCAGTGGTTTTTGGCCTCCAAACATCTGTTCTTCCCACACACACTCCTTAGGATTCTCGAATTTTTCTCATGGACTCACCCATCACCAGGCTGGCATTTTGGGATGGGTTGGCCCACACCAGTGTTCAGGAAAGGAACACATGGCCCCGACCTGAGGCAGTCAGTGAGACCCGCTCCCTGATGGGGTGATTGATTCAGTGAGGGGGTTGCTGGGCTGGCTGGGAGAGTGGCAGGGGCCTTTCCGCTGGGCTCGAAGCAGGAAGATGTCAAGTCTGGAGCTCCTGACATCATCTCTGAAGCCAAAGGAGAGCGTGGCTCAGGTGGGCATGGAGTCAACACAGAGGAGAGAGTCCAGGGTACTGGTGATGCTACCTGAGCTCCTACAGGCAGCAGCTATGAAACATCTCTGCTCTTCCCTTTTGGCTTATGTCACTCTGAGTTAGACGTTCTGTCCCTGAAGCAAATCTCTCCCATAACAGACGTGCCAATAAGTCACCACATGATAGACAGCACCCTTGCAGAACCCCAACTTCCCCTCAGAGTTTTCACACCCTCCAGGATCTTTCTGGAAAGGAAATCTCCAATGTTCTTGTATAGCTTCTTCAATCAAGTTACCTGTCTGGAACTCCACCATCGCTCCCTCCATGGAACCAACCTCAAAGCTCTCCTGGGTCCCATGCCCTCTGCAGCCCTTCAGAGACCCCCTTAGCAGATATGCTTCAGCATTGCCTTTCTCCCAGGGCTCCCTGCTCATCCAGGCTGCTGGACTTACCTCTGCCCTGCAGGTAGAGAACCGCCCCCCTTCTCTGTGTCCCGCTTTTCTGGAGACGTCCCTCAACAGAGTTGAGCAAGCCCTTCGTGCTCAGCACTTGTACACAGCACTTTGTCTCCCTACCTCCTCTGACTAGGCACATACTTCCCAATGGCTAGATCAAGTTAAAACTGTGGGTTTAGGTCCAGGTTGCATTCTAGACCCTCAGCACATCCCAGACATGGGAAGACAGCAGGGTCACTGGAGGCCACAGGGCTCTTGGTGTGACCTTATGAAATATTGGCAGATTAAACTGAAGATAACTAAGTATAGCTTTGTGTCAATCTAGAAATGATTTGGGGTAAAATATAGCATGCCCAAGTGGTAGTAGAGCCAATGTTTTAGTAAAAAGTCATGGCAGAACATCAAAATGGTGAAAATTGGACTTATTCATTTAATTTGCTACAAACTGAATCAAAAATTAGTTATGACTGCATTTTGACAGCTCGGCACCTTGATTCGACTTAGGGGAACCCCATGTTCTGTAGAAGCATGATTGGGAACTTCTGGCCCAGAACACCATGAGGAAACTGAGGTCTACCAAAGTATCAACTATACAAAGCAAGAAAAACGAAGTGAAAGAAGCAAGTTACAGAGTATGCAGAGTATAATCCCAGGTTTTTAGAAAAAGAATCTTATTTGTGTGTGTATGCATATGAGTGTGGAGAAAGGGGCTGACAAACAGTAGCATCCTTTGCTTCAAGGTGGTCAAATTTTGTTATTTTTTATTTACTGATTTTTAAAATGTACTCAACGTTATTTTGTGTGACTTGATTCTAAAGCGATGTATGAATTTTTTTTAATGTTTGAAAGGGCCATAAAGTGTTTTTAAAATATAAAAATAAAGTATAGACCCAGAGGGTACGGCCCATCAAGCTTGTGAGTGAATGTTCTTTAAAGGAGAAAGTTTTATAGCAAAATAGAGTGGGGGAGGAGGAGGAGCGCAGGGAGCCAGGGAGACCACCTGCCCATCGGGAGGGTGGAGGGGACATCTGCAGGTTGGCAGCAGCCAGGAGAGGACTACTTGGAGGCCCAGAAGGGAGATGCCTTCCAGGGACAGGAATCCAGGAAGACCAGGGCAAACTCGAGCCTATAGACAGCTCAGCCCGGAGCCAGGGGGTGATGACCCGGGGCCGGAGTAGAAAGAAGATGAAGAAATCATTCCAGAAGAGCATGCCACCAAGCTTCCCAGCAATGCCCAAGCCATCTCAGGATTGAGCAGGAGGGCAGGCGCCCAGGGCAGCATGCCCAGAATTGGCACCAGCTGACCTACTCTGTGGGAAGAATTAGAATAAGGAATTCGAGTTTGTAGAAGTCAATCATTTTGTGCCGCTGTGATTTCTTTGTTTCCTTTTTGTTTTGCTATAGCATCTTAGTAAAGGTCCCTTTTGACAATTCCAGCCATCCTCAGAGCTGAGCTGGGAAGCAATGGGTTTCTATTTGTGGTGAGCAAGGTGGGGTGGGTGGGATTTGGAGCCCAGTGGCCAGAAATAAAACAGTCTCTTGTTTGAGGTGGCCCAGTTTGGGGAGTGCATAGGTAAGAAAGAGCCAAGAATCCACAATCAAGCAAGCCCAGGGCAAGAAAGTTCAGTGGTCAAGGTCAGAGGTCTGGGGACAGGGCACAGTGGCATCAAACAGAAGTAGGTCCATCAAGACGGAAAGGGATGGGGCAGGGGAGTGTCTGCATTTACCTCTACTGTTCACTAATCCGGTGATATGTCAGGAGTCTGAATACCTTAAGGGGAAAGGTCGTGGGGAAGGGGGAGATGCAGCAGTAGGAAAATGTGTGTGTGTCTCCCTTAGAGACTGGTGCAGGGATCCTCAAACACATGGGCCTGGGTCTCCCGCAACCCCGTCTGCTGCTCCCAACCCGCTCAGATGACGGGCGGGATGCTGACTTCACAGTCCTGCCATGGGACAGGGTTGTGGTCACCAAGCTAGTGTCTTCAAAGTGAGTGGTAAGCTCCAAAGGCCCCACGAGCCCTTCCAGGAGCAGGTGTTCAGGAGAAAGGAGAGCAGGAAGAAAGCAGACTCTGACTCCAGGCTCCCAACTCCAGGCTCCCAGCCCATGCCCACTAGACCACCACCTTCATTTGACCCATTTCACATTCTGGGCTTCCATGGAAGCTTTGGTTTGAACAGAGGGCCTCACCCACATTTTAAAATACATTTAAAAACCTCTACTCTGCAGTGATGGTCCCTACAGACAAGTAAGACGGCCCAGCACTAAGGGGCCCAGCTGACAAAGGACAGAAGATCTGGGCTGCTCCCCAGGGCTGTACCTTGGGCGGAACGGGGGATGAAGAAGCGTTCCACCAGGAGGAGAGAGAGCTTCACCAAGATATCAGGAAAGCATGTCAAGGTGAAAGCAGGAGGCTTGGGTTAGGAGAAGGAGCAGAAACCTCCCTAAATTCCGGGATGCTCAGAAAGGAGTGAGTTGAGGGCAATTCAAATTTCTAGTGGGTTGAAAACCACACCACCAGCAACCATGCCTGTGAACTCTGCCCTGTTTCCTTTTACAAGCCTCGATGTGCGTGAGCCTGGGACACACTCTCAGTGAGACAGGACAGGATCAGGGAATGTGGGTTAAAATCCTGATTCTGCCATCTACTGGCTGTGCTACCTTAGGCAAGTCATAGCCTCTCTGAGCCTGTGTTAGCATCTGTGAAAATGAACATAACAGCAACCATGCAGATTCTAGGTCCTTGGGGCAAAAACAGTGCATTTTCTTTTTTTTTTTTTAAGATTTTATTTATTTATTTGACAGAGAGAGATACAGCGAGAGAGGGAACACAAGCAGGGGGAGTGGGAGAGGGAGAAGCAGGCTTCCCACCGAGCAGGGAGCCCGATGCGGGGCTCGATCCCAGGACTCTGGGATCATGACCTGAGCCGAAGGCAGATGCTTAACGACTGAGCCACCCAGGCGCCCTGCAAAAACAGTGCATTTTCACTCAACAAACATTTATGGAGCATCAGCCATGCGCCCAGAATTCTGAGTTCAGCTCTGAATGTGCAGTGGCACCAGACATTTAGATTATTCCACCAAGGTCCTCCATGACCAAGCTCTGTGAGCTCCTGGAAAGAAGGTCTGAGTCTAGCTCACCTCAGAGCCCTTGATCCCATGAGCAGTGCCTGGCTCAGAGTTAATCACTCATAAACATCGCTGAAGGAGTGGGTGAGATGAGTAGATAAAAGATGAAATTACAAATGCAATCTCCCCAAAACACCAAGGACACTTATACAAGGGGGAAAAAATAAAGCAAGAACTTACATGCTTATAGGAGGAGAGACTTTTTTTTTTTTTTTCTGGACAGTTTCTGGGAAGTGTTTTGCACCTCATACCCCTCCTTTCTTACCTTAGCCAATCACTTCCTTCCGGTGAAACCAAATGACAGAAGGTCTTGCCCTACCCACAGACACCCCCAATGCTGAAAACACCCCAGAATCCCAGGACAGCAGATCGGGTGAGTATCTTCAGAATACAAGGGTTGACATGCTCTGATAATGTTGATTTCCTTAATGTGCCCGGTGGGGTGGATCCACATTGACCCCATGAAGCACCGGGGAAGCTGGTGTTTTGTTTATTTTGGCTAATATGTGAGGCACTGTGAATTTTGCTTATACTATCTCTACAAGGACACAGTCATATAACGTGGACCAACTGTTTATTTCTATACTCCAACCTCTCTTCTGCCCCCACAGAGGTTTTAAAAAATATCATAGCTTGATTATTGAGATAGTGACAGGTGTCACTTCCTTCTCCCATTGGGGTATGGATAAGGTCAGCAGAAGAGTGTCAATAATTAGAGATGATTTTTTTTCTCTTTTTCTCCAGAAAAAACTGTTGTTTATCGCCACAATACAACAACTGAACACCCAAATGCTGGAGTAAGACTATGCCTAGCCTCCTGATAAACCTAGAAAAATGTAGTCAGGATCTATGATATGGTAGAGAGCGCCCAGCTCCCTGGTGGTCTGCGGTGTCACATGAGGGAATGCAATTTGGAAGATGACCATCTAGGACACAGTGAGGGGAAAAAAAGAAGTCCAAGTGTCTTAGGAATCAAGACATCTGGATTTGGGTCTTGGCTCTGACATAAACTATGAGGTCTTGGGCAATATGAAACCTCTCAGTGTTACCTATAAATACAGTTGGTGATCCACTCTTCCTCTTTCTCTTCCCCTTATTATCTCTTCCTTTCCCTCCTTGAATAATTCACTTCCAAACCATTAATTGGGACTGAAAAAGGTCTGAGGTAAACTGAAAAATAGCTCCTCTGAAGATGTCCACATCTTAATCCCCAACACCTCTGAATATGTTTCCTTACTATGTGGTAAAAAAGACTTCACAGATGTGATTAAGTTAAGGATCATGAAACGGGGAGATTATTGTGGATTATCCAGGTGGCCAAATGTAATCTCAAGGGTTTTTACAAGGGGAGGGAAGGGGGAGGGTGAGATAGAGAGGGGATGTGAGGACGGCAGCAGAGATCAGAGAGGAGAGAAAATGCTACACTGTTGACTTAAAGAAAGAATTCTCCCCTAGACTCTCCAGAAGGAATATAATCTTGTGACTCCATTTTATATTTCTGACCTCCAGAACTGTACAATAACAAATTTGTGTTCTTTTAAGTCACTAAGTGTATGGTGATTTGTTACAACAGCAAAAGAAAATTAATACAATGTCCATGAGGGTGGGGCTTGAATAGTGAGTATGAAGAGAATATTCTCATGGAGGGGAGGTGGTTTTGGTGGTCCCTCATGAAGTGTTGGAGTCTGAGAGGTTACAGTGCAGGTGACAGAGCCCAAGTGGGGATGTGAGAGTGTCCACACCAGGGAGCAGGAGAAACAGTGACAGGAGTTTGGTTACATAGAGAGGGATTTGTCAAATAAGTAAATAGTATAAAGATAATGGGAGAGAGATTTCTCACTCTCAGAGAAGATGCTATGAAATCAGAGGTGAACTCATGGTTTCTAAAAATAAATATGTATCTATTCTCAAGTTCTCCCCGCTGAGACCAGGAGAGCAGCAACACCTCAATAACTGTGAGCACTCTGAGATACCCAACTGTGGCTTCTAAATACCAGTTTCTACTAAAAAGAAACTGAGTTCTTTAGAGAAATGGCTGGTTTCAGGACTGGGGCAAGAAAGAACAAAATGGCCCAAAATGTCTTTTTGTGTTAGAAAGTAAAGAATTGCTCAAAGATGGATGGAGTCATATCTAAAGGACACAGAGCCCGTTTGAAGGTGATTCCAATGACCAAATTTAGGATAATTTGATCATCAATATAGGTAGATCGATCAATAGATTGATCAATCTCTCGATCAAGATAGATAGATTAGGTAGCTGATAGAAAGACAGATGATAGAAACCTATTACATGTATTATATATTACATATAGATAATCATAACCTATTCAATAAAATAGGAATCTATGAGTTGATACTCTATACATAAATAAATAAATATATATATACATTAAAATTTTGATGAGAAATGGAATATGCACATACACTCAAAGTACCTCTCCACAAAATACTTATTAATTACAAAGAGAAAAAAACGTAAAGTAGAGAAGTCTAGCAGACACTATTTTGATCAAGTGATGAAAATTAACATCAATGGTGATAGGAAAAATTAAAATTGTGTACTCTCTGATAGACTGTACTAAAAATTACACAGCATCACCTCTGGGATACTGCTGCTGCTGAAGTTGTATAACTGAGGACCCAAACCCAAATTATAGGTCATTCTATAAAATAAATGAACCATCCTCTTTAACAGTACCAAGACTGTGACAATCAAGGAAAGACTGAGGAATTTTTCCAAACTGGAGGAGACTAAAAAAACATGACAAGTAAGCGCCGCCGTGGTTCTGTGCTGAGTCCTTTTGCCATAAAGGACATTATTGGGACAATTGGCGAACTTGAATGGGTCTGAGGATCAGGGAGCAGGAATGTAACAACGTGGATTTCCTCCCTGGGATCTTGTCTCCTGGAATGGGGCCGCTCGAGTGGTAGCCTGCCATGCACAGTCATCGGCTCTCCACCAAGGCGATGGAAGATTTCAAAGGGCAGCACTTAGAGCCAGCTGTCCATTACGCTCTCTGGGCAGTGGGAGGTCTGAATGGCACGTTTTCATAGCCTTCACACAGCACCATGAAAGAACTCTTCTTCCCCCCTAAAAATTACTGGAAGTTTAAATCTATGTTTAAGTAAATGTTTATTTTAACATTACTAAATTTGTTTTGAAATCCCAAGTCAAAAGCTGACTTTTAATAATAAAATATACACACTGCATACAGAAGTTCTACAGATGTCCTCTGATTGGCACAATAATGGATAAAATTAACATTTCTCCCAGAATTTGGAGCCATAAGTAAATCCAAGCACATCACCATTCATTGAGAAAAACAGGGCCCCAATCTTAAATTAACATTATTCTTTCTTCATCTCTTTTACCCTTTTCTTCCTGCACCTTTGGGAACCCCCAGCTCTTACTGGTCCCACTGGTGACTTCAGATGTCATTCCAGACTTGTCCTCAGGACCAAGGTCTCCATCTGCAAGGGGTCTGCTCTGCAATCAAGACTACACCCCCTGCTCTGGCTTCTGTCCAGGGAGGCATGTGTCCTTGCGAGGTCTTCACCGTCTCCCACTTCAACTGTTAGATCACCCTTCTAGCCAATCTCCCTGCCTGCAGTCTTACTTTCCTTCCACTCTGTTCTCCATGTTGCAGCAGAACATCGCTCTGAAGTCCAAGTCGATCACGTGACTCTCCTGCTCAACATTTGTCATCGACTCTCTATTGCCCTAGCCCAAAGATAGGCGAGCCTTGTTATTTTGTGTGCGTTGGCACTAAGTGCAGTGTTCTTAGGAGAGCGTCCATAGACTTCATCTGATTTCCAAGGGATCCATCAAGAAAAGGTTGAGAACCCCTGGACTCAGGATTAAGTCCAAGTTCCTTAGTGTGGCAGACAAAAGTCAGTAAAGGCTGGTTGCTGTTCACCCACCACTTCCCTCTTCATACTGTTTTGCTCTAACAATTCCAGGCCATAGATGCTTAGAATTCCCCACTTCCACCATGTTGTTTCTATGCCCCACCCTTCACTCCTGCTGCTCTTTCTGGCTGGAATGTCCTCCCTCCTTTCTTCTCCTGACTGCCTCTTGCTCATCCTTAAAGGCTCAGTCCAGGTAGCCCCCCTGCCCAAAGAGAGCCTTCCAGAATGCTCAGACTGGGCTAAGCACCTCCCCTGTGTTCTTCTAGAATGCTTTGTGCATGCCTTAGTGATGATGCTGACCATAATCTGTTCTAGCTATTGATTCATGCATTTGTCTCCCCATCGGGCTGGTGTGCCTTGGGGGCAGAGAACACGTGCTGTTCATGTCTGCATTTCCTGGATCTCATTCCAGGCCAAGCATAGGATGGGTGTTCAAGAAACATTTATGGAACTCCGCAGAACACCACCCAGATCACTGGTCCAGCTACTGGCTCATTCAGTAGCATCTTACTTGCCTGGCCCCACAATTCTGGGAGATCCTTCCTTCTGCCTGGCCCACATAAAGGGCCAGGATTGGTTTCTCGGGGTCCTAGAGGGAGACAGCCTGGCTCCACTCATGACCTTGGGTGAATCACCTCACCTATCCATGACCCTCCCTTTCTCGTGTGTAAAATGAAGCTAATAGTTCCGGCCTGCCCTGTCCCACCCTGACAGTGCAGACAGATGGGTTAATGGGTCTGAAAAGCTTCGGGAAAGGGGCCCGTGCATATGTGGAACACACTCACCACTCCACACATGTGAGGAGAGGATGAGTGTGTCTGATTCCAAGGCCAGGCACCACGAGGATAAAGCCCTTTGCTTCCAGTGTTCATACAGAACAAAAAAAGCTAAAATCTGATGCCAGAGACTCAGCTTTTTAGACCTTTCCCCAACCTCCCTCAGTGTCTCAACAAAGGCAGCGGGGGGAACACCTGCACCTTAATTTTGTCTTCTTGATCTGGCTTGGGGCAAAGAGGGCTGACTGAGAAAGCAGGGGCCGGGAGGGAGTGCTGATAACGAACTGCTGGATAACCGAGAGGGAAGCAAAATACGAATTCGACTTTGGGCTGGCAGCTTGCAATAATCCCACCCCTCGGAATGCGCCTGGAGCCTCCAATTGCTGTCTTTTGGCTTAGATTAGACTTCGAGATAGCTTGCCAAGTTTGAAACCCACCCGACCCTCGCACAGTGAATGTTTTGAGCTCAACTTGAACTTTATGAGGTGCAAGTTAATTTGCATTTGGCAAAATGCAATTTCCTGTTTCTAAGAAAAAGGGACTTTAAAGACTTATTTAAGAGACACAAATGGCTTCCTGGACATCAAATAGCTCTTACAAAGCAATATTTTAATAAGTTAAGTGTAAATGAATTGAAAACACATGAATCTGATTTCCCTTGAACTACAGATGGGTTTAACAAATGGGGGAGCGGGGAATGGCTTGGCACAGGGGCTTGGGGGTTTTCTCCATCCAGAAAGTTTCAGAAAGTAGATCAAGATGTTAGACAAACCCGTCCCCACGTCAGGGTTCCCCAGCATGGATTGTGTATCTCCTGGACTCTTGCTCCGTAAACAAAGTAAAGATTCCATATCGGCTCCCCTGGGCAAGTGCCCCTTACCCACTTTGCTTCCTGCCTCTGAGCTGCCAAATCTTCTTCCCTATGCCTCTTTCTCCTCCCTCACTCAGAAATGCCAGACCATGGTTTCCTCTTGCCTTCCCCAAAGCCTCCTGCTTGGGCTCCCCTGCTGAGATAATACAGACCCTGGGGTGCAGGGGCGGGGGGCCCCCCAGTGGGGCCCAGTCCTTCTCTCCATTCTGGGCTACTCTTGCTTGAAGAGGTCCCCTGTCCAGGGCCTCACTCCAGTCTGGGGACCCTGGAGACGCCCCAGTCACCGGCCCTCCGTGTCGCCCTGACCTCTCTGTAAGACGAAGCCCACCACTGGACTTGGGGCTGCCGTCCAGGGGGCAACCTCCCCTTTCTACTGGATGGGGTGCTTTTTGTGGGATTGATGGTTGTCTGGGGACACGCTATGCAGGCTGGAAAGGCAGCTACACCAGCACATAGAGCGGGCAAGCTAACCTGACAGGAAGTGGGGAAGACATTCCTGGGGTCACAGGAAAAGGCAGTGGTCCTCAGACAGGAGACCAGATGATACGAATGGGCCCTAAGTCAGCAAGGCTCAGGACTTAGGAATCAGCCTCTCTTTCTTGGCCTGGTGTCCCAGGGCTGTGCATGCGCTTCTGGATGATGGGCAGAAATCTCTAGACTTGAGGACAATTTGCAGAGGAGAGGTGTGTCCCATGAACCAGATGACCCAGATGCTTGGTTCTCTCTCGATTATGTCCCCTTTGCTGTCCCCCATGACTTAGAGCAGAATGACCAAATGAAGAGCAGGTCTGTCCCCCCTTTCCTGCCCCCTGGCCTAGATGCGAGAAGGTGGAACATTCAGACAGGTCTGCTCTACACAAAGGGGATGGCAAAGGGGACACAGTCATGACAGAATCATCCCCCTAGTAAGTAATAGCGCTCCCCAAGGACTTCAAGACCCCAAACAAAGGTATAGAGTCCCCATGTAGATGGCGACAGTTGTTTTCATTAAGGAAGATGGCACTTCCTCACAAGAGCAGAAGGATTCTAGAAGAATCCATTGCCCTATTTTCTTCTTCAACAAAATCTTACTGGTCATCTTTTGCCATAGGACCACACTAGGCTGTGCTGGTGAGGGGCTCGGGTGCTTTGGATTCGAAAGAGAGCAGGACCCAGCCCAGACCTCAGAGGAGCTGGCGGCCTGCTCAGGCGTGTGGGAGCAGGACACCCACAGAGCAAGGGAACAGGAAGCGGGGACAAGAGGGAGGACCCACAGCAAAAGAATGACAGGGAGCCCACAGGAGGCTGAGGTTGGGGGCCGGTGCTCCCCAAGGAGGCAGGACACACATGGGCTTTGAAAGAGACTAGTGTTTAGACACCTTGTGCTTCCTTTCTTGATCTGTGGCCTTCCCCTCTGGCCTCACTGGATTGATAAGTAAAGTCCTTTACCCAGATTGTCATCTAGCAGTAAGGTCCTTCGAGATTGCATTAACTGTGTGGCCCAGAAGACAGCGAAGAGTGTCGGCATACACAGGTCTACTTTCCAGTACCATCTGTGACACTCACTGGCTGTGTCACCATGCCAAAGTCATTTCTCCTCTCTGTGCCTCGGTTCCCCCATCTGTAAAATGGGGCTAATCCTATACCTGTCAGAAGTATTAAACAAGCAACTGTATGTAAAGTGCCCTTGGAAAGAGCTAGGCAGAGAGATGAGTGGCCCATAAAATCATAGTAGGCCATGTGAAATCCACGCTTCACACAACCCGCTGTGCATCTCTCCCTCTGTCTGTCTGTCCATCTGTCTGTCTGTCTGTCTCTCTCTCTCTCTCTCACACACACACACAGGCCAACACAGCCACATATCTTACAAACACAAATACATCACTGTATTGGTTTTCTATTTTTCATAGCTAATTACCACAGATTTGGTGGCTTAAATCATCCCAAATTTGTTAGCTGACAGTTCCTTGGGTCAGCAGGCTGGCAAGTCTGGGGCCGCCACAAGGCTAAATCAATGTGTCAGCAGACTGAGTTCTTATCCGAGGCTCTGGAGGACCATCCGAGCTCAGTCAGGTCATTGGCGGTGTTTAGGTGGCTGCACTTGTGAGGCTGGGTCCACGTTTCCTTGCTGGCTGTCCTCTGGGCACTGCTCTTACCTCCGGAAGCCGCCTGCCTTTTCTGCCACCTGTCCCCTCCATCTTCAAACCAGCAGTGGAGTACTTCTGAGTACCCTTGTGCCCCTCCAGCTCTGACCTCAGGCCTACATTGAAAGGGTCAGGCAATTAGGTCAGGCCCACCCAAATAATCTCCCTATTTTAAGGTCACCTGACCTGGGACCTTAATAACTCTTGCAAAATCTCTTAGCAGGATCTAGATTAGTGTTTGGTTGAAAACCTGGGAGAAGTGGTATGTACACCAGGGGTCAAGGATCTTGGGGCCCATCTAAAATTCTGCCTGCCACACTCCTCAAAAAGTAAATAAAAAGAAGGAAGAGGAAAGAAGAAGGGAAGGAAGGAAGGAAGGCACCCTGCTAATTTGACATAGGGCTTCCAAATATTCTCACCCTCTGAGTATTTCATGCTGGGGAAGCTGAACTAAAGAAAGAATCTGAAATGCAGGGGAAAAGAGTCTTATAAATGAAGATATTTGTTGTAGAATTATTTATAAACATGAAAAAATAGAAGTAACATAAATGTCAACAATATATTATAGGTGAAAATATCTATAGTAAAAGTCATATGATGGAATGAAATGGAGCAATTTTAAATATTTGAAAAGATTGTTTATTGACCAGTAAATGTTTAATGTGATAATGCTTATTAAATATATAAAATCCTAGACTTAGTCTGAGTTTGACTATGTCATATTTATGTATGTACAGATATGCATATCTGTATATGCAAATGGCTAGCTACATATGTGTACAGATCCATATAGACAGGAAGAGGAGAGAACATGTTGCTATGGTAATGGAGATTATCTCTGGGTACTAGAAAGACTGATCATTTTTGATGAGATTGTTATTTAATTACAGTACAATATACAAAACCTAAAATTTACCATTTAACCATTTTTAGTGTATAGTTCAGTGGCATTAAGTACAATTCACACTATTGTGCAACCATTACCACCATCCATCTCTGGAACTTTCCACCTTCCCCAACTGTAAGTCTACGAATTAAGTGGTAACTTCCCCTTGACCCTCCCGCAGCCCCTGGCCACCATCATTCCATTTTCTGTGTCTATGAATGTGACAACGTTAGGGACCTCTTGTGAGTGGGATCATGTAGCATTTGTCCTTTGGCTCATTTCGATCAGCAGAATGTCTTCAAGGTCAAGCCACAACTCAGCATGTACCATTGCAAAGGCTGTCTTTTTAACCAAACGTGACTCAGGCCCTTCTGAGCTCTCTACTCAACAAGGACTCAACCTTGGTCTCCATCCTTGCTGGGCCCGCATCACCTCATTGTAGCAAGTATCCTACAAGTCACTGGCCTGTTGTCAGCAAGAATCCTATTAAGTTGGTTTAGCAAGAAGCCCCCTACCCTTGATGTCTCCTCTTGATAATTTCCTAGCCACTGAGCCCCTCACTCTGCTCCCCGGCTGCAAATCCCCAGCCATCTTTGTTGTATTTGGAATCAAGTCCACTCTCTCTCCCTTCTAGGGATAGTCTTGACACCAACTGCAATAATCCTGAAAAAGTCTCTTTTACTGCTTTAATAAGGGTCCAAATAATTTTTTCTTTAACAGTCAAAATTTCATTCCTTTTTAAGGCTGAGTAATATTCCATCATATGTATATATCTCATTTTATTTATGCATCCATCCATTGATGGACATTTGGATTGTTCCTACCTTTTGGCTCCTTTTTTTTTTTAAGAGAGAGAGAGAGTGGGGGGGGGGGGTGGAAGAGGCAGAGGGAGAGGGAGAGAGAGAATCTCAATCCCACAATCAATCCCATGACCCTGAGATCATGACCTGAGTCAAAACCGAGAGTCAGATGCTCAACCGACTGAGCCACCCAGGCACCCCTACCTTTGGCTCTCGTGAGCAATGTTGGTGTGAAGATGGGTGTGCCAAATATCTGTTCAACTCCCTGCTTTCAGTTCCTTTGGGTACATACACGGAAGAGCAGTTGCTGGATCATACGGTACTTGCGTGTTGAATTTATCCAGAGACCACATCCCCAGCAGCAGTGCACCAGAGTTCCAATTTTTCCACATCCTCCCCAACACTTCATATTACTATTGTCTCCTTCTTTTGATAAGAACCATGCTAAGGGCTGTGGAGAAGTAGTATTGCACGGTAGCTTTGATTTGCATTTCCCTAAAAGTTACTGATGTTGAACACCTTTTCATGTACCTCTGGGTCATCAGAGTATCTCCTTTGGAGAAATACCTATTCAATCTTTTGCCCATTTTTTTTTAAAGATTTATTTATTTATTTGGGGGGAGGGGCAGAGCGAGATGGAGAGAGAGAATCTCAAACAGACTCCATGCTGAGCACTGAGCCTGATGCAGGGCTTGATCTCACGACCCTGAGACCATGACCTGAGCCCAAATGAAGAGTCAGACACTTAACCGACTGCACCACCCAGGCGCCCCTCTTTTGCCCATCTTTAATGAGGTTGTTTGGTTTCTGTTGTGATTGTTTTGAGCTGTAGTAGTTCTTAAATGTACTCTGGATATTAATTCCTTGTCAGATAGATAGCTTGCAAACATTTTCTCCAATTCACAGGGCTGCCTTCTCGCCCTACTGTTGGTGTGCTTTGGCACATACAAAATAATTGTGTGCATGTGTATCCCAAAGTTGCTACAATAAAAATGCAGCATTTTCAAAACAGAAGGGAAAACTTTAAAAACTCAAAATGATGCTTATGAAGAGTATTTAGAAATATGAAGCAATAATATATGTAATATTGTCTAGCTAATTGAAATACAAGAAACTCAGTTATAAATACAATCGGACATCAATAATGAAAAAAATACAAGCCCAGTACAAAAAGATCAGAAAACAAAACAATTTTGCTGTTTTCTCTGGGTGGTGAGATTATGGGTGAAATGTTTACTTTTTACTTTTCTGTGTTTTCTACCTTCTATCATAAATATGCATCACTTTTAAACACAGAAGAAGAAGAAATGACTTTGAAGGGGGAGGGGAAAAAAAAACCATCCGGACTCTCAAGTATCAAATAAACCTTTCAAAAGTACAGAGGAAAGTAAAAATGTATTTTAGTCCCTTCCCCTGTCCTTAGGGTCTCTCTGCTCGTGTTTCTGTTTTTGGTTTTTGGGTTTTGGTTTTTTGGTTCTTTGGGTTTTGAGGGGCGGCGGTTTGGAACTAGCAGCCGGGTTCCCTTAACCAGTCAACAGGTAGGAGTCAGAGTGCGGAGCTTCTAAATGCTCATCTCTCTTAGAGGCTGGGTCTTCAACATGCTAGCAAGGCAGAATGGGGAGCAAATTCTTGCAAAAGATGAAAGTTTACAGTTCTATTTCTGCAGATATTGTGACTGGAAACTGCTTCTGCCTTTACATAATAGAGAATTTGCAGATGACACACATTTTCTTTTGGTGAGTCTTGCAGTCACTCAACTCAAGGTAGAAAACTCGGCAAACGCTTGCATACGCTAGCGTTGCAGGATGAAAGAGCAGAAATCGCCAGCTCATCTTAAAGAAAGAACTGTAAACGAACAGGGTCTTAATTGCCGATTCCATTCTCTCTCCTGCCCCTGCTGTGGGCAGTAGCCCTCGTGTGTACCTACCCATCTAAGGCGCGTGTGCCCATGTGCGCTCTGCTCTCTCCGACATCACGCGCTCTTTATGGAGTCATGGCTGCCTGGAAGCTGTATTTGACTACTGGACCACAGGCTTCCTTGCAGGCAGGCACAGTAGTCTTTAAACCGGCTGGTGCCGAGGCCAGAACAGTGCCCCCACTCAGCCACCATCTGGTTATGTGACCCTGAGAAATTCACTTCATTTTTCTGTGGTTCACCTTCCAGAGAGGAAGCCAGAAACACCATTCCTCCCTCACGTAAGTACCCCGCTAACTCTCACTTCCTTCAGTTCTCTCCCCTCAAAGCCACCTCCTGTCTACCAAGACTTCTGTAATAGGCACCCCCAGCCCAGCCTCACTGTTCATGGCGCCATGATTTCCAGACCATCCATGTTTATTTGCTTCCTTATTCATGTTCCGTCTCTCTTATGGAAGGTGAGTTCAAGTTCAACAGGTCTTTGTTTGGTTTATTATCCACTCCCTAGTATCTAGCACCGTACCTGGCACATGGTAGACGCTCAGTGTTTATTGCGTGATTAAATGAATCAACAAATCATTTGCCAAATCAGTCATGAAAATAAGTTAACTGCGCCCTCCTTCATGTTCTAAAGGTAACACAAGGTTGTTTTGGTAAACTCCCACATTCTTTATCATTTTCAAATGGTGATCATCTTTGTATGCCCTCAGTGTCGAACTCAGTCCTTTGCATATAATTGGTGATTAATAAATCCGGTGAATGAATGAATAAAATAATACGTAGTGTATTTATAGTCAGTCAACTTTCAGTCATCTGCGTTAATACACGGGAGGCATGCAAGGGATAATTTGAAACAGAAGCTAGTCTGAAAGTCATTTCTGTTGGCTGGAATGTATACTATAGGATTCGTAGCTTGACCCCCCAGTAGTGACCATCGGTCTGTGAGCCAGGGATGGCTCGCGAGCTCAGTGTACCTGGTGACTCACTCCTCCGACGTTTGAAGTCCGCTTTGCCATGTGTTCAAACACATGTATTCATTTCCTGCTGCCTTTTGAATCCTGGCCTGGCCTGAGTGGCTCCATCCCGTCCCTTCAGCTCTGATTTACAGGACCTTTTCTCAAGGCCAGAGGCATCCACAGGCGGCCAGAGCTGGGGCAGGCTCTGAGCACGACGTTCTCCCGATGGGAAAGGCTGCAGGAGCACATACTGAGAGGCCGGGAGAACAGTATGTCCCCTTCAGCTAGACCGTGGCTTTTCCCCAGGAGCTTGAAGGTCTCCAGCAGAGCAGAAAACTTCCAAGAACCATCTGCTTGCTTCTTCTTTGACTTATCACAAGTGTGGCCAACAGCTGTCATTTATTTCTAGAGCCTGGTTTTGCTGTGCTCGTGAAGTATCTCATTTAAAGCTCAGCACCGCCCTTTGAGATCCGGAGAGAGCTTCTCTCTCCTCTTGTGAATGAGGAAGGGAGGTTCAGGAAAGTGAGGTTCCCACCCTGGCTTGTACAGCTGGTAGGTGAGACAGGATTAGCCCCCTTCGCCTGCCCCTCACAGAGCATCTCAATAATCAAATCTTACCTTTATTTTTAAAAAATTTTTTATTTAAATTAAATTTAATTAACATATGCTGTGTTATTAGTTTCAGAGGTAGAATTTAGTGATTCATCAGTTGTAATAACACTCAGTGCTCATTACATCACGTGCCCTCCTTAATGCCCATCACCCAGTTACCCCATCCCCCCCGCCCCCTTACCCTCTAGCAACCCTCAGTTTGTTTCTTAGAGTTAAGAGTCCCTTATGGTTTGTCTCCCTCTCTGGTTTCATCTTGTTTTATTTTTCCCTCCCTTCCCCTATGATCCTCTGTTTCATTTCTTAAGTTCCAATGAGAAAATGGGATTCTGTATATCAACATTTGGTAGAAAGTTAAAAGGCAGACTTGCCGCTCTGATTGTGTTTTGCTCAGGATGTGAGCAATGTTAGTTTGTGCATCTGATCAGTAAATTCTTATTGAGTGCCTGTTCTGTGCCCAGCACCGGGGACACAGCAGTGAACAAAAAAGATGCATCACTACCCATGTGGGTCTTATGTTCCAGTTGGGGACACAGAAAATAGAGGCAGTGGTTAGGAAAATACGGTTAGTGGGAAATATGAAAAATAAAGTAGGGAAGGCAAATGGGGAACACAGTGTTGGTGTAAATAGTCAAAGAAGGACTTGTTGATAAGGTGATATTGGAGAAAATATCTGAAATAAGTGAGGGAATGAGCTATATAGATATTGGCCAAAAAGTACAGTCTGGAGAGAGACAATGGCAGGCTCGAAGGTCCTGGGGCAGAAATGTGCCAGAGTGTTGGAGAAACAACGACAAGGCCATTGTGGCTAGAGAAGAGCAGGAGAGGGGTGAATAGGTGAGGGACGAGGTCTTAGAAGTTAAGACCAGAGGGTTACATCATATTGGGCAGGGTCCATGCAGAGCATTCAGTGTGTCCATGAACTAGGCTGAGAAAAAAATCATAACTGCACTTTCATATCCAACATTCCATGTATATTGTCTTGCCAAAGACGACCCCGTGGTTGAATGTTCTTATTCAAGCTAAGCCACTACAACCTTCACCCTAATATGTCATTCAAAAATAAGCTGTGACTTGTTGATATTTTTTAACTGTATTTACTGTATACTGCATTAATAAAGAAGCGCATATATTACTATATCCCAATTTTGTTTTCTAATAGCTTGATAACTATGTCCTGATCTAATTGGCACTATAGATTGAATGTTTGTGTCCTCCTAAAATTCCAGTGTTGAAGCCCTAACCCCCAATGTGTTGGCATTTGGAGATGAGCCTTTGAGGGGTGATTAGGTCATTAGGGTGGGGTCCTCAGGATGGAATTAGTGCCTCTAGAAAAAGAGAAAAAGAAAGGTTTCTCTCTCTCTCTCTCCTCCCCCCACCCCCATGGCCACACACCAAGGAAAGACCATGTGAGGACACACAACACAGCCCTCCAAAATCCAGGAAGAGAGCCTTCAAAAGAATGTCCAGCGACCAGAACTGTGAGAAAATAAATTTTGGTTGTTCAAATCTCTGTCTATGGAAATTTTTTTATAGCAGCCTGAGCAGACTAAGACAATTGGTTTCCTTTGAAATTCTGTTAATTTTATTTCGTGTATTTCAAAACATCTCGAGGTGGGATCCATGGGCTTCACTGTACTTCCAAAGGGTTCCAGGGCACAATAAAACTGAAGAATCCCTGCTATGGAGTCTTTTGAGTCATCATGAGAAGAAGCACTTTTATTACAATTGGGGAAGGGGGCCACCACAGAGGTCAGCTGCATGGGTTTGTTAACAGGATCAGAGTGACTCCCAAGTTGAGAGTATATTTTGAGCACAAGCAAAGAGACGAGTTAGCAAACTCCTGCAATCATCCAAGCAACGGATGATGGTGGGCTTAGCTTAGGGTGGTATTTTTATTTTTTCCAGCACAAACAGAAACTAGTGAATGAGGGGCTGACAAGGCCATGGGTGAGAAGTCACCAAGAGATGAAAGCCTGTAGAGATCACTGAGGTGACTGCAGAGGGGAGCCGGGAAGGAGACAGCACTCACAGCAGAGTGGCTAGGTACTTAGTTCTGTAAGTGGCAATCCTTTCATCATTAGAACATTATAAAATCCATTTATGGGGCAGCCCAACGCAGGCAAATGAGACAGTAGAATTATCAGTAATTAATCCCAATTAAATCCAGCCTGAGTACCTGGGCACACCCCTCTCCCAACTCCCCACCCCCTCTCCTCCTGCTCTCTGGACCCCACCCATCACAGGAGGCCAACCCTTCCTGATAAGATCAGGCTCTTTCACACCAATTCAACAGGGACAGAACAGCAGCATCCTCAGCGAGGGACAGCTGGGAATCTAAGACAGGGGTCCTGCTCCAAAAGCACCAGCCCGCTCCAGGCAGGAAGCGAGGCGTACTTGCCACATACTCAGCCACACAGCTCTAGCAACTCCAAGAGTTCAGGGGAGGGAGAAAGCACTGTTGGGCAGGGCGACGTGGGGTGTTCATCCCCGGCAGGGCCTCTGCTTGACCCTGGAGGGTTGAACCATCTGGGAGCTTCCTTCAAGCAAGGAAAGCATCTCGCTCATCTTTGTAACTCCTGTGCCTGGCTGGCACCTGCTACCCAGTGAACACAGGACATGGGAGACAGCAGAGCTTCCCAGTGGGAGTAACAGTGCGACCACAGAGAGTGAAGGACACAGGGACGTTCAGATGACCAGGCCACTGCATACGCAGTTTATGTCAGCAAATTCTAGCCCATGGCCCAAATCCAGTCTGCGGTCCACCATACAGCCCACAAGTGGAGAATGGGTTTTACATTTTTATATGGTTGAAAAAAATCAAAAGATTCCTCTTAATTATTTTCATTTTAATTTTGAAGTTTCAATTCAGTGTCTGTAACATTTTATTGGCACATAGCCATGCCCATTCATTTATATATTGTCTGAGGTTGCTTTGGTGTTACGATGGCAGAATTGAGTAGTTGTGACAGAGACCATCTGGCCCACAAGGCTGAAATATTTACAATCTGGCCCTTCACAGAAAATGTTGGCCAACCCCTGGTGTGTGTGAATGACTCTCCTTAGAATTGTGCAGTGCACAACCTATTTCACCAAACACGGCAGCATTGGCCCGAGATTGTAGTCTTGGCGCCCGGTTGGTAGCCACATTATGCTCTTGTTGCTTAGGCCAATACTATCACTCTGCCTCAGTTGCAAGCCTCCTTTCTCATCTGGTATTTTGGACACACGGTTGAAACTGCCAGGAACCTTCTACAAGTCATCACAGCAGGGACTCCCTCTCATCATTCAGACATCAGTTCAGATAGCTTTTCTTGAAAGCTTTCCCTCACCATTCACTCAGGGCTCTGACTTACCCTCTTCCCCCCATTTACTGTTATCTGAAATGACCGTGTGTGTGTGTGCATTTGTGAACTTGCTATGGCCATATTCCTTGCTGGTGTGCAAGCTCCAACAGAGGAAGCACGGGGGCTCGTCACTGCTATGCCTCCAGTACCTACAACAGTCCGCCTCACACAACAGCCCAACCGATATTTCTCAAATTTTAGAATTCTATGCTGCTGGAAAAATTTAAAATACCCATGGACAAGAGAGAGTTCATTATGCTATTTTCTCTATTTTCATATGTGTTTGAAAATTTTTTTTTAATTCTGCCCATAGGCAACCTATAATTCAGGTGTAAGAGCAAAATAAAATCATTCCAAACAAACAAACAAAAAAAAGCCAGGAGTAGCTACCGGGGCAAATCACAGGCTTAAGCCACACCTGCTCTCCCGTGTCTTCTGCCAAAACCAGAAGCTGGGTGTAAGAAATGAAGATCATCTCATAGAAACAAAGTATGATAGGCAAGACTCTTTCAGTTACAAGTGTCAAAACATAAATTTAGACTCATTTAAGAAAAAAAAAAAAATTTATGACTCCCAAAGTTGAAAAGTCCAAGGGGCAAAGTTGCCTTCAGGCACAGTGGGATCCAGGGCATTTGAAACATGGTCTCCAGGCCGTGGCCTCTCTCAGAGTTGCGTGGCTGGCCTTGCTTTCCTCTCAGAAAGGCTCTGTGCTGCTGCAGGCTCTCTTGGCCCTGGAGGGATGGGCCCTACCATTCCTGCTAGGACCGTCAGGAAGCCTTGAAGACTCTGGCCTGGCACGGGTCACATGCCCTTCTGACACCGATTACTGGAGTCCTCTGGCTGGCCTGTAGTCTCCCCAATCCAAAGCCATGAACTGAGCAGGAATATTTTGGAACTGTAGGAGGAGGTTTCCCCCAAAGAAAGAGATGCTGGGTCACACACAGGACACCCAGAATGGGGCTTGGTGCTGGGACCTGGCTTCTGACCTCAGACCAGAGAGGGACAGAGGTCAGGAAACTGGCTCTTGGGATAGAGCCAGGCAGGTAAGGGCTCATCCAAAGAGTAGAGAGCCCAGGAGATGTCCTTCAGTCAATCCTGGATGCTATCGGGTGACTCAGGCCAAAAACAAGGCCACTGTACCACTCGGAACCAAGAGACATTCAGTCCTGGGAATGAAGCCAGTACCAGTGGTTCCGTGGGGGAGGCAGGAGCTTTGACTCAAGGTCAGCTCCAGTGCCCGGCGACTGACTGTCTGTTGTGTCATCAAATCCAAGGCTGCAGGGGCATTGAAGGAAGGCTCAGACAGGTGACCAGCACGAGCGCCTTGTCGCCTGCCTGGGTTCAGGACCTGGAAGTTAGCCACCACGGGGCCTCGGGGCATTCTGCAGTGTGTCCCTGGGGACAGTCGAGGTGGGAGAGAGGGGAGCCCAAGATAGATGGGTGCAGTCAGAAAGGACGTGGCCAGGGGCCTTGAAACAAAAAGGAGAAAGACACAGAAACTGTAAGAAAGGAGGAAATTAGGACTCAGAATTACCCCATCCTGCCTCCCCTCTCATGATTAGCTTTTCCCTCAAGGGCGGAGGAGGCGTCTTCCACACAAAGAGGCCCGTTTTCTCATCTGCAGGAAAGGGAGGGCATGAGCCTCGTTGGGTGGCTGCGTGCGGAAAGGGACAGAGTTCATGGAAAGGCGCTAGCACAATGCCTGGCACAGAGTAAGCGTTCAACAAATGTGTACTTTCCAGTGGTTACAATACGAGCAGATGAATTCATTCACAGATTGCTACACGGCACATCCCTCTTACTTATACAAAGACGAGGTCCTCTTATTATTTTTCTAGTTAACCAAAAAAAATCCAATTTAAGCAAACTCTCCATCAGCCTCTTGTTGTATCCTGTGCAAACAGCTTCCTTAATTAAAAGATCTTAATCACAGCACAGCTTTTCCCATAGAGCTTTCCAAGAGGAGGCAGGATCTGCCGTGGTGGGTCCTGCTGAGCATCCAAGGCAGCGAGTCACACCTACCTCTGCAGGTGCCTTGGAAAATCCACAGTGCAAGGCTCACCCTTCCCCAATCTCATCCCTCCTTCCTAGCATCACCCCTGCCCCTCCCACCCCAAAAATCTTCCTTCTATTTGAGATTCACATTCTCTTCTCCATCATACCCCTGACCCCTCGGTCTTGGCCTGTCGCACCCCGTGACCACCCCATCCTCTGTGTTCTCTCACTCTCTTCCTCTCCCAGTAGGTTCTTCAAGTTGAGGCAAGTGGCAGGTGCTTCTTCCTCAGCCTTTGGACTTGCTTACGGTGGAGGTTCCTTTGTACACCAACACGTTGCTTGGTTGATGATTGCATCTGCGGGTAACCTGCGGGCTTCCACCCGGGTGCTCCCTCACATCGTGCTCCTCCAAGCTTTGTCTGTTGCCTCCTTCTAGATATGGACAGCCCCAAGTTTCCCTCCTCCAAGAAGCTTTGATCATGGTAATGGTGATGATGATGAAGATGATGGCTGCTAAGACCTCCCACCATGTGGGGGACTCCCTCCAACCCCCAGCCTCTGAGGACCTCATTGGCATGTACACTGAGCCCCAGCTGACCCGTGACTGTGTAGCAGTTCCCAGGGAGGCCCAGCACCATGAATCTGTCTGCATGTGCCTCCCTGCCAGGTAGCCACCGAATCACCAAAATGGGTTGGCTTTCCATGGGACCATATTGGAACAGTTTGTATTCCAGTCTTGCCCCACATACTTTAGACCATGGGAATGGCCTGACCCAGTTTATAAAAAGGGAGAGTTTGGTCCAGATGTCCAAGAGAAATGTAGATGAATAACTAATGTGGGAAGTCTGAGGCAAGGGTCAAAGCTGAAGTCAGGGAGCCAATGGTTGAGCTCCAGAGACGAGGCAGGTGGGCAGGACCTTCAGCCATTTCTGAGAAGGCTAGTTAGGACTTACTCATTCTCTTCGGGACTGATATGAATGGTGGATGGGCTGCCAGGGAGTGAGTCAGGAGGGATAGGGAAGGAGAGGGCAATATTTTTGACTTAAAAAGTACCCTAGAGCTCTTCCACTCCAGGATTTTTAATGCAGTTTTTGAACTTCAGAAACAACTTCAAATAAAATATTATACAAATGCCCCCAACAGATGTTCTCTTGGCTTCCTTCATCATCCAGTTCAGAAAGGCCTTGCCTAACTTACAGAAATTGTCATTTCATTGGCAATTCCATCTGGTCCGACCCAATAGAAATGCTTCAAGATAAATTTCTCTTGGTTGTTACCAGCACTGACAACCTCCCTGTCCACTGTTACTTCAAATCTAAGGAAGCAAAAAGTTTGCGCTGGATCTGCCATCCTCCTTCTGTGAGCATCAGATGAATTTCCAGCCGTGGTTTGGATGGTGGTTTCCTGGTCACGGCTAGGACACTACAGAAGGATCAGACACAGACTGCACCTACGGACCATGAACAGGTGCTCCGCAAGGCCACATTGTCCCAGGGACAAATGGGGGGCCGTCTGTATTCACACTGCTGCTACTTTTTCCCCATGTGGAACTGTTTTCATTCGATGAAATCTACAAATGAATGTTTCATAACCCGAGGAGTGCCCTCCACGGAGTCACAGGCAAACAGCAATGATATTTTATGTGTCTTTATTACAAACTCCCATCACTTATTACACAAGTAATAAACAACCATTATGTAATATACAGAAACACAAATGGAAAAAAAGAAAAAGATGTGTTTTGATCACCAACAATCCTATTCCTGAGAGGCTGCCATTGTTAACAATTTGGTATATTCCCTTCTGATCGTTTTTCAAAGAGGTAGAAATACTCTGTAAAAATAAGTGAACATTTAATGATATGCATTTTAATAAAGTAGGATTACACATATTTATTGATTATAACTCATGTTTTTGCTCAATAACATATTCTGATCGAGTGTTTACATATAGTAAATATGTCTCTACATTGATATGCTCATTTACCACACAGGTGATTCATTGTGTGGAATGAGTGATAAACTAGCCGTATACTAATTGTTATACATTTAGGGTTTCCTTTCCTTTTCTACTGTAAACATCATGCTGATAAAGGTTCTTGCTCATTTGCCCAATTATTTCCTTAGAAAGGTATACTTGTTGGATGATATATACTACGCTGGACACTTTTGGTTGGCTGACCAAACCCCAATCCACAACCCCAATTCCTAGTCACATTGAGTATTGACCATGGCTTTGCTTTTCTGTATTCTGGTGACATCAGGAGCCTTGCTACCTTTACAGTGACTGCCCCTCCTAGGGTTAACCAATTTCTAGTGATGGTCAAGGACTCACCTGATGTGCCCTTTCCAAATAGGAATCAACCAACTGAGAGCCCACATCCCAAACACCTCCTCTAGAGGCTCTCACGCTCTGACCCACTGCTTGCTGCCCTAAATACCAGGTACCCGGCCACTGGGGACTGTCCCTATACCCCAGAACCCCAGAGATTATTCCAACTAGCCAATCCTAATTCTGTTAATCCAGCCTCGCCTGTTCCTTCCTGGGGAAATCACGGTAAAGGCTCTTACACACATTTTTCCCTTGGTCCTTCTGCCCCCTGACCAACACTGGTGCTTCCCTGAGTGGCCCCTTCTCTTGGAAACCATGGAAAACAATCTTTTCAATGGCAGTCATCTCCTGCTCCTGTTCACCTTACTGTACCATCTCTGTCTCCTCCGTGACTGGCACAGAGCCACTAGGCGGAAGGCCCTGTGGCATGCTGTGTGTTTCAGGGGGACTCCACTGTGGTACCAGAAGAAAGGCTTGGGTCCAGAATTGACCACTACCAGAAAAGGCTCATCGATAGCTCCTTGCTTAGCTGCATCGCCATCTGCCCCTCCCTCAAAAGGAAGCCGTAGGGCCTCCTCTCCTGCCACACCTTACCAGCTGGCCTTCCAGAAACAAGTAGGAACTCCAGTGGGCAGGCCTCTTGAACCTTCTCCTTGATGCAGTTCCAAAGGCATGGCTTGGATACACAGGCATGAACAGAAGTCAGAATGTGAAGGGAACAAAGAGAACACATTAGACCAAACTAGTTGGTACTACCGAAATAAGCACTGTATTAGTCAGAATACTCCCCCCTGCAAATGACAGAAAGTAAGCCCCAAAGGAAATGTATTAGGTCACATAACCCAAAAGACCAGCTTCAGGCAGTGCTGGATCTAGGAACACTAAAGATAGGACCAGGCCTCAGCCTTTCTCCCTACCACTCAGCTCTGCCGTCCTTGGCTTGTAGTCCTTTGCAGAGAGGCATTCTGCATGTAGTGCCTACCTGGCCCCTGGAGGCCCCAAGCCCACCTTGTCCTGATGGCTCGTGATCCCTGTAGTGCAAGGGTGATTGATCTAGTGATGGTTCCAGTAGGAATCCTAGGAAGGTCTCTGGTTGGTCCAGCTTGGCTCACACGTCAGCCCTAAACCAATCATCTCTGTGGCCAAGACCAGCCACATGCCCATCCTTTGTGGGAAGGAAGGGAGTGGCAGCAAGGAGTGAACTTGGAGGAGCTCCACTCAGGAGGAACGGTGGTTTCCTAAAGGTAAAGATGTTGAGGCTGAAGCAATCTGTCCACTACAAGTTTCAACAGAAAATAGAACTGGGTTTTCAATCTGGCACCCTTTGGAGAAACTCGCCCATGGATGCATTCTGGGTGGCTCCCAACTGGATGCTCCAAAATGGGCAGTAATTTGCCACAGTATGTATTGCTGTGGGGAGTGTAAATTAACACAGCTCTCCTGAAGGGTGATGTGGCAATAACCATCTAAACCAAAAAATTAAAAATTCTCTAAATTAACTTATCTAAATTAAAAGAGCACCCCATGAAGCGCTCTGGATTTTGACCCAACCATTCCACTTCTAGGAATTTATCCTATGAATATACTCATATGCAGGTAGTTCTGAGAAATGACTCCGTAGAAGACAATGTATTGCAGTGCAGTTTGTAAGAGTGAGAGACTGGGATGTGAGGGCGATCTGGCTGCGACATCTGTCACCCCATTGATCACCAGGGTTGATTCGGCTGATCTGGCTGGCTAGGCGGGTGTCCCCTTCCTCCCTCACCGCTCCATGTGCGTCCCTCCCGAAGCTGCGCGCTCGGTCAAAGAGGACGACCTTCCCCGATAGAGGAGGACCGTTCTTCGGTCAAGGGTATATGAGTAGCTGCGCTCCCCTGCTAGAACCTCCAAACAAGCTCTCTCAAGGTCCATTTGTAAGAGTGAGAGACTGGAAACCACCTAAATGCCCATCAGTGGAGGACAAGTTAAACAAAGTATGACACACTGACTCAAATGAATCCTAGAAACAATAAGAAAAAATGAAACAAACAAACAAAAAAAACAACCTTCTTTATGGATTGACATCAACCAATCTTGCAAAATATTGTGTGGACTGGAAAAAGCAAAGTGCAGGGGAGGGCATAGAGGATGGCCCCATTTGTTTAAGCCCTAGAGAAATCTCAATGTGGTGTGTGTGCTTGCTTTCGTGTGTCTAGAAGGGTTGACAAGAAATTGGTAACATTGCTTCTCTGTCTGGGAGAGAACTGGAGGGGCAGATCTAGGAGTTATAGTGAAAGGTTGAATTTCTGCTGAATATTCATATTTGATTAGCATAGACTCATATTATACTTTTGAACAATGTGACTATATTATTTATTTGAAAATAAAATAAAAACATTGTTATTAAAAAAATAATTTGCAGGGCTGAGGTTTGTATTTAGAGTTCATACACAGCCTGGAATCTCAAAGGAAAAAATACGTCAACACATTTATTCCTTCAGCTTTTCCTTCATGTGGCTAACGACCTAAGTGTTTAAGCAACACATGGGAATGGGGGCACCTGGGTAGCTCAGCCAGTTAAGCGTCTGCCTTCGGCTCAGGTCATGATTTCAGGGTCCTGGGATCGAGTCCCACTTTGGGCTCCTTGCTCAGCGGGGAGGCTGCTTCTCCCTCTTCCCTACCCCCTGCTTGTGCCCTCTCTCTCTATCTCTCTCTCAGGCTCTGAGCTTCTCCTTGCCCTCCTCCGCCTCCTTCCAGAATATTCTTTTCACATTTTCTATCAGCCAGATGGCCTGTCTGCTCTGTCCCACCAAGGGGCCAGTGACCAGAAAGAAAGAAAGAAAAGAAAGAAAGAAAGAAAGAAAGAAAGAAAGAAAGAGAGAGAGAGAGAGAGAGAGAGAGAAAGAAAGAAAGAAAGAAAGAAAGAAAGAAAGAAAGAAAGAAAGA